>NC_055969.1:25980788-25983288 GCF_018492685.1 Alosa sapidissima
CACACACATGACCTGAGACCTCCAAACACTTCTAACAATCCAATACACCCGTCATATACATCTCCTCTTTTTCCTCCTCTACCTCCACCTTCCTTTCCTCCCTCCTTCAACACACCCGTCATACACCTCCCTTTTTCCTCCTCTACCCCCACCTCCTTCTCCTCATCCCTCCTTCAACACACCTGTCATACACCTCCCTGTGTGTACACATCCCTTTTTCATCCTCTTCCTCCACCTCCATCTCCTTCTGCCGCCATCTCCTAGGATACACTAGGATAGTGCTTAAATGCTGTTAAAGTCATCTGGTGTTGCATTTATTGTTGTTGTGTTTATTGTTAAAGTTATCTGGTGTTGTATTTATTGTTGTGGTGGTGTTTATTGCTACCTAAGGTCTCCTCTACATTGTAGCTTGAATGTTATTCCTCATTTTGTAAGTGACTTTGGATAACAGCATCTGCCTAATGAAGAAATGTAAAAGTAACTGTGCACTTTACAGAGGTGATTCCACTCCCTGGGTGAAGATTGTTGTGGCACTGTAACTTCCTGTAGGCTACTTCCTGTGACTCCTCTGTCTGTGGCATAGCTACTTCCTGTGGCATAGCTACTTCCTATGACTCCTCTGTCTGTGCCATAGCTACTTCCTGTGACTCTTCTGTCTGTGGCATAGCTACTTCCTGTGGCATAGCTACTTCCTGTGACTCCTCTGTCTGTGCCATAGCTACTTCCTGTGACTCCTCTGTCTGTGCCATAGCTACTTCCTGTGACTCTTCTGTCTGTGACATAGCTACTTCCTGTGGCATAGCTACTTCCTGTGACTCCTCTTTCTGTGGCATAGCTACTTCCTGTGACTCTTCCATCTGTGGCATAGCTACTTCCTGTGACTCCTCTGTTTGTGGCATAGCTAATTCCTGTGACTCCTCCATCTGTCCTGTGACTCCTCTGTCTGTGGCATAGCACAAGGATTCCCTCCCTTCTGCCCCCCCCCCCCCACCCCTTCCCTCCCTTCTGCCCCCCCTCCCCTCCCCCCACACCCCTGCCCTCCCTTGTGCCCACCCCAGTGCTGCCCTCCATGGGTGGTGAGAGGATGACAATGTGATATCCCGTGTTGCCATATTCCACGCACATCTCGTCTGGACCTGCTGAGCTGTGTGCCTGAGCCGGATTAGTGGTTAAGGTCAACTGTGATTATTCCTGAAAACGCTCAGACACACACACACACACACACACACACACACACACACCACACACACACACACACACACACACACACACACACACACACACACACACACACACACACACACACACACACACACAAACACATACACACACAGAGAGAGAGAGACAGAGACAGAGAGAGGGAACCAGTCTCATATATTCACTGTGGAGCTTAGGGAGGAGAATCATCTGAGTTCCATCCCCACTGACCTGAAAGCACACATAAAATCCCAGACAATGTAATCATACATGAGTGTAGTCAGTCATCCTATATAATACATCTCTCTCTCACACACACACACACACACACACACACACACACACACACACAGAGCGCTGTGTGCTACTGGTGCCTTGCATTAGCCTATAGGGATCTAGGCCGAGGGTTGTGCTCAGAGCCTTGAGCCAGCCATCCCAGCCCACATATGCCGGGCTTCCTGGAAGGCTTTTTGGACAGCACTCAGTGTGTGTGTGTGTGTGTGTGTGTGCTCATATATTTCTGCTGGAAGGTCAGCTGCTGTGTTAGAGAAGCTGTTGTTTTAGTGTACCTGTTTACAGCTGAACATGAGTTCAATGAGCTGAAGGATTAGTGTGTATCAAACTGGGGGGGGGGGGGGGTGTCAGTATGTACCCCTAAAGTAGAATAATCAGACACAGCAGCACAGCCTACACACACACACACACACACACACACAGTCTGTGGACATCTCACTCTCTCTCACCATCGCTCTCAACCTCCCACTCCAACTGTGTCTCTGCCAGCCTCTGTCTCTCTCTCTCTCTCTCTCCCTCTCTCTCTCTTGGTCGGTCAGTCTCTCTCTCTCTCCCTCTCTTTCTCTCTCTCTCTTGGCTGGTCTGTCTCTCTCTCTCTCTCTCTCCCTCTCTCTCTCTTGGTCGGTCAGTCTCTCTCTTTCTCCCTCTCCCTCTCTTTCTCTCTCTCTTGGCTGGTCTGTCTCTCTCTCTTTCCCTCTCCCTCTCTTTCTTTCTCTCTCTCTCTCAATCCCTCAGACTCTGTCTTATTTTCAGTCTCTTTCTTTGACTTTTATGTTTGTCTCATTCCTTTATTCTCTCTCTCTCTTTCTCTCTTTGATTTTCTCTCTCTCTCACGCCCTCAGTTCCTCTCTTTACTTTTAGTGTCTGTCTCATTCCTTCACTGCCCCCTCCCCTCTCTCTCCCGGTCGGTCAGTCAGTCTGACGGGCTGTCTCCTTGTTGTTGATAAATGAATCACTGCAGTCTAGTGGGCTGTTTGGAGACGCAGCTTCCACAGGCGATCGATCAGCA
>NC_055969.1:25993288-25998288 GCF_018492685.1 Alosa sapidissima
TCATAACTCCAAGTTCTGTCAGGTTCATTAAGTCAAGAACAACACAGGCAATAAACATTCTTTAGGAAATTTTATTGAATATATTACGAATTAAATTTGGCGGTATGGCTCTGTTCAGAGGGGTCCCCAGACCTTTCATGAGCACCATGAAAGAGCAGTGAGCCTGGGGACAACAGCAGCATTAGGGGGCGCTCACACAGTTTAAGACTGAGCGAGCTAAACTATTCTCCCCATATGAACAGAGCAGCAACTATGACATAAAAGCCTATGCCATGTTATACACGACAGGGTGGAGCAGGGGAGGAGGTGGGTTGCATAAATGCGAGCAGCAAGCAGTTAGGAATAACTAAAGCAGCTTTAAATAAGGCGCCCTGTTTGGATGTAGCCATTTAGAAGCGAGGGGAGTGCGAAGGGAGTTGACAGCTGATCAGCTGAAGCCCATTGTGGTTAGCAGCGCCTTGACTACTTGGCCTGCCAGAACTGATGCTGACACTCAATTTGATTCCTGTACAAGGGCCAGCCATTTCTCAGGCGACAGTGCTATCACTGCCCCTGTTTTTGTGAATTACACTAGTGTGGGGTTGCCTGATCTTCACTTGCGTTGGTGCTGGCTTATACATGTATATGGGTCTCTGTGATATACAATAGCTATAGGAACGTCACATATTACCAACCGTCACGTATGTCCAACCTCTTACGTGTATGTGTCACTTAATATTCATTTCTATACAAACCAAGACGGCGGATACCTAAAGAAACGCAAGCACCCACACCATAAGTTTATCTAAATTAGCTATGTACCAACAATTACATGTTATCGTGACTTGAAGAGCTGTAAACAGTGTTGTAAGGCTGCGTGTACAAATCCGCTTGGAGCTCCAGTAGAATTTTGAATTGCTAACGAGAATTCTCGGGATAACCGGTGATGTGCCATGAGAAAGGTATGGGAATAAGCACCCACCAGCCCAGCACTAAACTCCGAGCGTGGTAAACAAAATCAGATATTTCAGGCAGTAAAAGCCCCGGTAAGAACCAAACTAGATTTTGTTCAAATCTACACACCTATGGCTACTGAAAAATGTAAGGTTCATTTAGCAAATGTTATTTTGAAGTATTAAAAAAACATTGTTGTTTTAGAATTTTCGAACTAAATGGTTGGTAATTAGCACGTTTACGATAGCTGGGTTTCAGGCTTACACAAACATCAGCTTCTGTGATCTACAATAGCTAACTGGGTTTCAGATTTACACAAATGTCAGGTTCTGTGAGATATGCTAGCTGAGGAGATAGAGATACTTTATTTATCCAGAAGGAAATTAAGGTGTCCAATAGCTTATACACATCATACAAACACCAGGTTCTGTGAGCTATGCTAGCTGGGTTTCAGACTTATGTAAGAGCACACTCACACATGCTCATACTATGGGGCATACTGACACTATGCCCAGGTCTGCTTTATAGTCGCACCTATGCAAATATTCTAGAGCACAGCAGCTCAACCATGCCTGGGTACAGTTTAATAGTATCCAGTGTGAGTGCAGACCAAGAACGGTACAAGTGAACACGGTACAAGTGAACTCTGCCCAGTGTGAGTACGCCCTAAGTGGGGTTCTGTGACCTACGCTAGGTTCTGTGAGCTATGCTAGGTTCTGTGACCTACGCTAGGTTCCGTGAGCTATGCTAGATTCTGTGAGCTACGCTAGGTTCCGTGAGCTATGCTAGGTTCTGTGACCTACGCTAGGTTCTGTGAGCTATGCTAGGTTCTGTGAGCTATGCTAGGTTCTGTGACCTACGCTAGGTTCTGTGAGCTATGCTAGGTTCTGTGAGCTACGCTAGGTTCTGTGAGCTATGCTAGGTTCTGTGACCTACGCTAGGTTCTGTGAGCTATGCTAGGTTCTGTGAGCTATGCTAGGTTCTGTGACCTACGCTAGGTTCTGTGAGCTATGCTAGCTGTGGTTTAAGCCCCTGTAAGCATGAGCTTCCGTGAGCTATGCTAGCTGTGGTTTAAGCCCCTGTAAGCATGAGCTTCCGTGAGCTATGCTAGCTGTGGTTTAAGCCCCTGTAAGCATGAGCTTCCGTGAGCTATGCTAGCTGGGTTTAAGCCCCTGTAAGCATGAGCTTCCGTGAGCTATGCTAGCTGGGTTCAGGCTTATGTAAGTGTGGGGTTCTGACACTGGTTTGTTTATGCAAGCAGCAGTTAATAATTCAGACGCATGCCTGCCAGCAGACGACTTAGTTGTGGATGGCCTTAAGGGACTGTCATCCTTTGACACACACACACACACACACACACAGGCACTGACATTTGCTGTCTTCCCTCACACAGACACACATACATGCACACACACACACACACACACACACACACAGAGGCGTATCAAGCTTTTTAAAAGTGTGGGGGTTGTGGGATAGGAAAATTAAACAATCCGGCCAAATTATATATAACTCCCTACAGGGACATTGTAAGTATTTTCTGAGAGGGGTGCGGACTATATTGGTGTCCGGGAGATTCTCCCCCGAAAAAAAATTTAAATTCTGATTGCTAAACACACCATTTTAATGCAGTTTGGGAGCATGGGCAGATTATGAAATTTCGGGCCCCTGGGCCCAGATGTATTAAGGGCTCCCCACTTATTGTTGTATATGTGGGAGGGGGGGGTTGGGGGTCCTCCCCCAGAAAATGTTTAATTTGTTTGATGTGATTTCCTGTATTCTGGTGCATTTTGGGGATGGCCAATGCTAAATTCAATCAGATTCATAGCCTACATCCTGATTTGTTGATATTGAGGCAATGATTCCATGCAAAGGTTTGGGCTTCAGGGCTCCCTGACCCCTTGGGCCCCTGGGCCTGGGCGATGTAATTAAGCTGTTCAGATCTTTTCCAAACGTCTTGGAAATGTATGTGTGCTGACTGGGCTATTTCTATATAGTTGATGACACCAAATGAATAAGTATTTCTGATTGGGGAAACTTTAAGCCTAGTTTTTTTTCCCATCCGATGTTCCATACCATCTAGCAGCAAATGATCAGACGTGTAAAGCACCGGGCATAACTTAATTTCGCGGCTGTGTTAATTGTTGAGGAGGCCCATAGTTTGAGAAAAGCTGCAGATCATAGACAGATAAAGCATAATGCTCTGAGAACCTTGGTGCGCGCACCCCCGCTTTCACTTTGACTCCCTGCACTTCTACATTGTGACAAAAACTGTCAGTCAGACAGTGAATTTTGGTTTACTAAATTACCATAATGCGGTAACAATTATCATTTCAATTCAACCTGAAATCTGCTCACTGCAGACTTTATAACGAAGACCCAAGCAGTAGCACAGCCTTGAAAGACGCACATTTGAATTTGATCAGAGCGGCTCTGGTTCTTCACTGGCTAACTTAATGTGATTGGCTGGATGACTGTTCAATCAAATCAACAGACCTATTTGTGTCTCTCTGTGTGTGCGTTATGGTAGATATGGTTCCAACTCTTTACGGGAGTCATTTTAATCTGTCAAAAAGTGTGGGGGATAGAATTGTGTTCCAGCAAAAGTGTGTACGTTATAACACCCACATCCCCCACGCTTGCTACGCGCCTGCACACACACACACACACTCACACACACAGTCCCCTCGTGGCCTCCCCAGTACCACGAGGGCAGCGCATCGGCCAAGCCACTCTGATCCATCCATCGTCCCTCATCACCGTGGTAACAGAGTGGCACTCTGTCACAGTCGCTCTCAGGTGTCTCGGGGCAGCGAGAAAGAGGGCTCATGGTCACTCTTAACACGGCCATCAACCAACTCACCTCTCTCTCCAAGTCGAACTGAGCCGCGTGTGTTTCCATAGCAATGTCATGCCTGTGTCCATGACAACCGCATATCTGAGGGAAGGCAATTGCTCTCAGAAGGGGAGGAAGATTGATAGGGAGCGAGAGGAGGAGGAGGAGGAGGGGAGAGGAGTAGGGGATGGATGGGGAAGAGGGAGTGTGTTAGAGGGAGATTTGAGAGTTTCCTGAGAGGCACTTCACTCTGCACTTTGTCATTGTGAAGCTATGGCTACTTTGCAACCTGCGCAGAGATGACATGGAGCGTGACAAAGCGCATGCTTACACACAAACACACACACACACACACACACACACACACACACACACACACACACACACACACAAGTGTGACAAAGGACAAAGACAAACACTGAATTCAGTGCACGGGTATATCTGATTCAAATAAACTTCAACCCCAATACTGATACAAACCAAATATAATACTCAATACTGGACAAGCTCCAACTTACTTTCTGATTATTACACTAAACCCCACCCCAGTACGGATGAGTATTAGACTAAACCCCACCCCAGTAATGATGAGTATTAGACTAAACCCCACCCCAGTACTGATGAGTATTAGACTAAACTCCACCCCAGTACTGATGAGTAATACACTAAACCCCACCCCAGTACTGATGAGTATTAGACTAAACCCCACCCCAGTACTGATGAGTATCATACTAAACCCCACTCCGGTGCCGATTACACAAGCTGCTGTCAGCAGCAGAGGCATCTGTGTGTGTATTGAGCTTCAGAGGGGAGTGGGATGCCAGAAGGCTCCATCTCCCTGCAGACCAGAGTGTTCAGCTGTCCCTTGAGCACACCAGTCACGTCCACACCAAAGGGAAACGTCTCCGACTGCCTTCTCCTGAACTTTAAATCTCTGCAGTCGGACGTCCTAAAGCAGAAATATGCAGCAGACTGAGGTGAGGGCTGAGAGACAGCTCAGCTCAGCACGTCACACCCAGAGAGAGAGAGAGAGTTTTCAGAAGGGGAGAGATTTAGTGAGCAGAGGGGAGGGGTGAGGGAGGTGATGGGAGAGGAGAGGAGAAGAGAGGAGAAGAGAGGAGGGGAGGAGAAGAGAGGAGAAGAGAGGAGGGGAGGGGAGGAGGAGAGAGAGAGGAGAGAGGGGAGGAGAGAGAGAGGAGAGAGGGGAGGGGAGGAGAGAGGAGAGAGGGGA
>NC_055969.1:26007122-26012122 GCF_018492685.1 Alosa sapidissima
AAACCTGCTTTGGTGTCAGCCGTTGCCTAGGAGATGTGAGGCGTTCCCCTGTCAGTGTCGCACGCTGGCACCTCAGTGGCCTCTCTGTGATTTGTGTGTGTGTGTGTGTGTGCGTGTGTGTGTGTGTGTGTGTGTTTTTGTGTATGTGTGTGTGTGTGTGTGTTTGTGTGTATGTGTCTCTGTTTCTGTGTATGTGTCTCTGAGTGTATCTGTTTCTCTCTATGTGTGTGTGTGTGTGTCTCCTCTCAGCAGCCTCTCGTTGGCATGCAGCGAGCGCTGAGCCCTGGCGTTTACTGCCATTGACCGGGCAGCGGCGTTTGATCAGCAGTTAATGACACTTAGCGCAGCAATCGCTTTGGAGACGAGGCGGGCTGCTTAGAGCAGAACAGATGTTTGGGCAAAGTGATCCCGCCGTTTTAATTAGCCATTGATACCGTGCGTATCGGCCAGCACTCACGCTTGCGAATAGATACCACCGAGTGCATCTGCGCCGGCCTCTGGGATGGCACTGGCTGTGCGGTTTAAAAATGGCTACCGTCTCCATCGACGCCAAAGCCAATGCCACCGACACCACCGGTGCTGCCACGCTCCTTGAGCTGCTGCCACGAGAGCAGCGAGTGGTTCCCGTGGCGATGCAGCGTCGTGGTGATAATCGATGCCAGGCGTGCCGACGGCTCAATGGCGAGTGGCAGGAGCTTTTGTTGGCCGTGCTTTGTCTTCTTCGCCTCTTAAGGGCCTCCATTGGCACGTTTTATGGCCACTAACAGCTGTAGGTGTCGCTTCCCCCGCACCAGCCCCCCCACCCCCCCCCCCCCCCCCCACACTCCCTCCCTCCAACAAACACTGCAGAAGCAACACATAATGGAGTCGGTGGGAGCCGTGTAAGCAACGTTTAATGCACCATGTTGCCTGAAATAGCTCAGCATTAGTGACGCAACCTGTGGTGTGTGAGTCTCTTGCACAAAGAAGAGTGGGCTGTGTGTGTGTGTGTGTGTGTGTGTGTGTGTGTGTGTGTGTGTGTGTGTGTGTGCTGAGGGGGGGGGGGGGGGGGGTGGGGGGGGGTAAAGGGTCAGAGATGAAACAACAACATAATCATCACCATTTACATGGATAGCAAGCTATATATCCGCTATCTCACAGCCATAAGACATCACATATGGGCACACTGCCACTTGTCTCAGATGACACTAACCATCACATGAAGCCATGAAATGAGCACACAGAGGCGTGACCAGACACAGCCGCTGTTCCACTGCATTAGTTTTGGACGTAAATGGGTCTATTCACACAAACCTCAGAGACCTTGAAGACGAGTTGGTCTCCCCCACTAGAGTGGCTGGAGGAGGGGCTGTATTTAAGCCCAACACATCTCCATTATACCGATGACTATACTTCTCCATAATTCTGGATACAATTTCTCGTCTCCTTTGAGCTACTAAGTTATAGGGACAGCCATATGTCTCCATAATTCTGGAAAAGGACCCCTATTTAACACCTTCTCATCTCCTTTATGCTGCTTTATTACACGGCTCTTCATAATGCTGCAGAATGCTCCATTCACTTGAATGGGCCTTCCCAACGTTCGGTGGTCTGCTAATTCTCGATAACAGATAACAGACCGTTGCTAAGTATAACAGACCGGGGTTTTGTGCTTCTAATTCACGTCTTTCATATCACTACGCAAGGATTGGAACTTCATTCAAAAGTGAAAGCAGACGGTTGCTCAGCTGTGTTCTAAAGAATGTTTGATTCAAGTTCAGCGTGTGTTGTTGAGAATTATTTGTTTCTCAGCAAAAGCCACGATGCTGCAATATACAGACAACTATACTTCTCCAAAATTCTAGAAGAGGGATTGTATTTAAACACTTTTTGTCTGCTTTGAGCTGCTAGGCTATAGGGACGGCCATTTCCCCACACTCAGGCAGGCAGGCCCCCCTAGAATGTCCATTTGGGTGGGCAGTAGAAGCCGGCTGGATCCCAAAGACTGCTCTCAGCATTTGCAGTTTCAAAAAAAAAACACAAACATTCTTTTTTTTAGAGGTGGTTTATCTGGCAATAGGATGAAAAACATAAAAACAGGTCAATGTCACAAAGCCAAACACACACACACACAAACACACAGACACACAAACACATGGCGTGTGCAGGCCCACACACACACACACAAACACACACACACACACACAAACACACCACACACACACACACACACACACACGCAAACACACACACACAACATCTGAGTTTGCCCCAAAGGCTCATAAGAGAGACATTGTGGTCGTGAGGTCTTGAGCCACCTTGACAGTGAGTGTGTGTGTGTGTGTCTGTTTATGTGTGTGTATAACGTTGTGGTCGCTGAGCCACCTTGGTGACCAGGTGACCATGCAGAGCTGGCCACAGCTGTGGCCACGTTTAACCTCAAAGACACACCCAGCGGACTCCTTCACTGCACACCTGTGTGTGTGTGTGTGTGTGTGTGTGTGTGTGTGTGTGTGTGTGTGTATGTGTGTGTGTGTGTGTGTGTGTGTGTGTGAAGAGCTTCTTTTTTTTTGGACATTGGCTTCTGACACGCACATAAAGAACCAGGCCACACACAGACACACAGACACACACACACACACACACAAACACACACACACACACAGGTGTGCAGTGAGGGAGTCCGCTGGGTGAGACACAAAACCTGTTCACTATCCCAAACATATATGACCTCTTTTCTAACATGTACAGAGATAAAATGAACACAGTGAAGTCATCCTTGCATCCTCTGGGGTCTGTAGTTTAACACGCAAATGTACACACACACACACACACACACACACACACACACACACACACACACACACACTCACACACATAAATGGACTGTTACTGTTTTCTGAAGTCTGGAGTCTGTTCACTAACATGCATAAAGCCCTCAGCTGAGTCCGCTGTGGAGAGAGGGACTGGCTCAGACACACACACACACACACACACACACACACACACACACACACACACACACACACACACACAGAGTCAGGCAGCCTGGGGCATGGCTCAGCATATAGGGCAGTGTGAGTGTGGTGCGGCTGGCCCCTTTAATGGCGGAGGGAATGAATTTGTAGTTAAGGGTTATTGTTGCGTGTAACGGGGCCCGGGTGCGGAGGCCTTTAAGGCTTTAACACACACACACACACACACACACACACACACACACACACACACACACAGGCCTTTAAGGCTTTAACACACACACACACACACACACACACACACACACACACACACACACACACACACACACACACAGGCCTTTAAGGCTTTAACGAGGTTAAATGAGGCTCCGTCAGCGCTCATGGAGCAAACGCACATTCGGATTTATAAAAGCATCAGGATGTGTCAGGGTGTTCATAAACTCATAAACACCCGCCTCCTCCACATACACACACACACACACACACACACACACACACACACACACACACACACATCGCAGACTGTAAAGGGGCGCTGGGGACTAGACAATACACTCCTCCTCTCTCCTTCCATCTTCTCCTTCTCTTCTCCCTTGTCATCATTTCTCCTCTCCTCTCTTTCCTTCTTCACTTCTCTCTCTTCTCTCCTTCCCTCTTCCATTTCCCAATTTCTCTTCTCCTCTCAGCTCCTCTCCTCTTCTCCTCTCCCTCTTTCTCCTCATCTCTTCTCTCTCCAATTTCCTAATTTCTCTTGTCCTCTTCTCTGCTTTCCTCTCTTTCCTTCACTATGTTCTTTCTGTAATCTCTATTCTTCTCCTCCTCTCTGCTCTCCTTTCCTCTTCTCTTATCTATTTTTCTTCTCTTCTCCTCCACCTTATTTTCTTTCTATCCTTTCTGCTTCCCTTTCCTCTCCTGTCCTCCCATTTCTCTTCTCTTCTTTCTCCTCTGCTCTCAACCCTTTTATCCATTCCTTCACCCTCTTCCCCTCCTCTCCTCTTCTCTCCTCTCCTTTCCTCATTTTTCCTCTCCTCTCCTCTTCTGTCCTCTCCTTTCCACATTTTTTCTCTCCTCTTCTCTCCTTCTCTTCTCCTCTCCTCTTCTCTCCTCTGCTCTCCTCTCCTTTCTCCTAGCCCCTTTTCTCCTCTCCTCTCCTCTTTTCCCCTCTCTTCTCCTCTCCTATTCCCTTTTTCCCCTCTCCTCTTTTCTCCTCACCTCTCCTGTCTCCTCTCTTCTCCTCTCCTCTCTCCTCTTTTCTCCTCTCCTCTCCTCTCCTCTGCTCTGCTCTCTGTGCCAGGCTTTGGGGCGTTTAAAGCGAAGGAGAGTTTCAATTATTGAAGGCTGATTCTACAAGCTGGCTCTCCGGCACTGAAACATCACACTGTTCCTCCAGTGCTCGGGGCGCGGGCAAGACTGACTAGCTCTTCCCACAGCATTATGCAAAATTCAAAAGGTGACATGGAAGTGGAATGTTTGAAGGGCAGGCCTGCTTTGAGAAAGGACACAAAGCCAGCAAGAGTGTGTATGTGTGTGTGCCTGTGTGTGTGTGTGTGTCTGTGTGTGTGAAAACTGACTGCTCTTGGAAGGGTCACACAAATCGACAGTACAAATATAACCCCCCCTCTTCCCCCCATCTACCCACCACCTCGGTCCCACACACACACACACACACACAATCACACACACAACGACACACAATGCACATACACACACCATCACTAATAGAAATAAATGTAAATATTGTGCAGGGGAAAGCAGAGTGGAGATAATGCTGCATTCCTATTGGCCCTTGCTAAGTGTGTGTATGAAATATTCACAACCAAAGGGGCCCATTTAGTGGGTTTTAACGCATGATTAAGCTAAACACACACAGACTTCTGCTCTCACACCACATGTACTACTGTCTCCCACACACACACACACACACACACACACACACACACACACACACACACACACACACACACACACACACACACACACACACACACACACACACACCATGCCCTAATGTCTCCCAATTCTCTATGCCATTCCAATGCTGCA
>NC_055969.1:26014622-26024622 GCF_018492685.1 Alosa sapidissima
GGCAGAGAAACGCAACAGGAAATGAGAGCAGAGGAGAAGGAGGGTGTGGATGGAGAGGAGGAGGGGGGGAGGGGGAGAGGGTGGATAAGGGGGAGAGGAGAGGAAAAGAGAGGTGAAGAGAGGAGATGAGAGAAGAGAAGAGGAGAGGAAAGGAGAAGAGGGGAGAGAGGAGAAGTGAGAGGGGAGGAGAGATGAGACAAGAGGAGAGGATGGGAGAGGAGAGGAGAGGAGAAGAGAGGATGGGAGGGGAGAGGAGAAGAGAGGAGAGGAGAAGAGGGGAGAGAGAAGTGAGGAGAGGAGAAGAAATGAGAGGGGAGGAGAGATGAGACAAGAGGAGAGGATGGGAGAGGAGAGGAGAAGAGAGGATGGGAGGGGAGAGGAGAAGAGAGGAGAGGAGAAGAGGGGAGAGAGAAGTGAGGAGAGGAGAAGAAATGAGAGGGGAGGAGAGATGAGACAAGAGGAGAGGATGGGAGAGGAGAGGAGAGGAGAAGAGAGGATGGGAGGGGAGAGGAGAAGAGAGGAGAGGAGAAGAGGGGAGAGAGAAGTGAGGAGAGGAGAAGAAATGAGAGGGGAGGAGAGATGAGACAAGAGGAGAGGATGGGAGAGGAGAGGAGAGGAGAAGAGAGGATGGGAGGGGAGAGGAGAAGAGAGGAGAGGAGAGGAGAAGAGGGGAGAGAGAAGTGAGGAGAGGAGAAGAAATGAGAGGGGAGGAGAGATGAGACAAGAGGAGAGGATGGGAGAGGAGAGGAGAGGAGAAGAGAGGATGGGAGGGGAGAGGAGAAGAGAGGAGAGGAGAAGAAAAGAGAGGAGAGGATCGGAGGGGAGAGAAGAGGAGAGGAAAGGAGAAGAGGGGAGAGAGAAGTGAGGAGAGGAGAAGAAATGAGAGGGGAGGAGAGATGAGACAAGAGGAGAGGATGGGAGAGGAGAGGAGAGGAGAAGAGAGGATGGGAGGGGAGAGGAGAAGAGAGGAGAGGAGAAGAAAAGAGAGGAGAGGATGGGAGGGGAGAGGAGAGGAGAGGAAAAATGGAGCATGTGGAGGTTTTTATCAAGGGACACTGAGAAGACGATTCTCTGAGGAAGGGAGGTGAGAAAATTGCTGCTTTAAGATTAAAATGTTTCAGGTTTTTCAACACATCTCTCAAATGCATGTGTGAGTGTTTGAGATTGATGGGGCGATGTGAGCTGTGACTGTGCCACCAAACATGATAGAGATTCTGCAGATATACTCAATACATTATAAAAGATGCATCTGCGATACATCACAATCCTTGTGTAAATGAAGAGCATGCAGAATAGCTAACAGCACTTGCAGATGACTCTTAAAGCCAGTGTGTGCGTGTGTGTGTGTGTGTGTGTGTGTGTGTGTGCGTGTGTGTGTGCGTGCGTGTGTGTGTGTGTGTGTGTGCGTGTGTGTGTCAGTCTGGACACATTAGCACAACAACCACAAATGCCCCATCACAAAAGACATCGGTAAGACTGGTCACTTGTGTCTTGATTTTCAATGAAAGATTCCTCCAACCTGTGCTGTCTGCTAAAAAACTACAACTCCCATCCTCTCTCGCCTCTACCTGGTCTTGCCAAAACAGCCGCAGTGAACAAGACAACATGGCGGACATGTTTGATCATGCAGTCAGAGAGATAAAGACCTGTCTGTCTTCAGAAAAGAAAGCAGCACATCTACAACAGGGAACTCTGTGGAGCGGCCATAAAACATGCTTCTAAATGTAGAACTCTGAAATGAAGGCAGAATATAACAAAGTGTTTCATTACATTCATATCTATTCAGTGGAGCACGGATGAGACATGTTTCTAAATGTAGAACTCTAAAATAATGACAGAATAAAACAGAGTGTTTCATTTCCGTCATATGTTCCTGCTTACCGGGTTGCTGGGAAATGAAAATAATGGCCATCACAGAAGAGGATGCATCATTATGAACTGTTCACAGTCTCTCTTTTCTAGCGGTCTTGTGTTGGTTATAGTATTTTACAAACACATAGACTGTTTTAAGATGTAGTAAATAACTTGTCAACAGATATACCATAAATATACTAACAGATGTAGCGGGCACCAACCATATATACAGTAATATATGTGTGTGATTTATACACTGTAGACAACTGGGATGCTTCCTAACCAAACAAGTGAGGCTCTTTCAGGTTTAAGTGGGCGGCAATCCAAAATGCATTTCTAGATACTTCTACAAACTAGGTCATGGCCTTCTCTCTTGGGACGATGAATAACATCAATACAAGAAGTCGTCAATTAATCAATCCACTTGTCATGAATATTGATTGTGGATCGGTCAATATTTGTGGTTACTGATGTTAAATCCACCTGCTATTCATTCAACTCCTGGCCTTGAGAGCTTGGCTAACTATCGGCTCAATCTCACTATCGACTCAATCTCACTATCGGCTTAATCTCAAATTAGCTTTTTTTTTAACCCTTAAAGTTTTACATAGTAGATTTTAAAAGATAAAAGGAGCATCGTGGTTACAATAAAGAATATGAATATGTAGCTGGATATCACTTTTATGAAGCACTCTAACAGCTAAATAATGTACAAGAACACACACGCACACACACACACACACACACACACAGACGCACACACACACACACGCACACCTAAGAGAAGAGGCTAGTCTCATCCTCTAAACATGTATTAAAGCATCATCTGTCCTTAGAGGAAACCTGCACCTACACAGCCAAGCACGCCCTTGAATACATACGGGTGAATAATTAACAAAACACACATCAGTGGCCGAACACAGAAAGGAACTTAGCGAGTGTGTTTGTGAAGAGGAGTGATTTTGTACCCGCTCGGTCGCTCGCTCGCTCGCTCGCTCGCTGTTGCTAGGATGTGCAGGCTGCCTTGTCATTTTGCCTTGACCTCGACTCAGTTCTACTGAAAGAGCAGAAAGCGAGCCACGCAGAGAGAGGAAGGCGGTGCTGCGGCTCGAGCCTTCAGTATAAAAGCACTGGCAGATAATTTGAATGGGCCCTGTGAAAAGCGGCTTTGGCCCCTCAGCAGTGCTGTCGGAATGGGCCCTGTGAAAAGCGGCTTTGGCCCCTCAGCAGTGCTGTCGGAATGGGCCCTGTGAAAAGCGGCTTTGGCCCCTCAGCAGTGCTGTCGGAATGGGCCCTGTGAAAAGCGGCTTTGGCCCCTCAGCAGTGCTGTCGGAATGGGCCCTGTGAAAAGCAGCTTTGGCCCCTCGATAGTGCTGTCGGAATGGGCCCTGTGAAAAGCAGCTTTGGCCCCTCAGCAGTGCTGTCGGAATGGGCCCTGTGAAAAGCAGCTTTGCCCCTCAGCAGTGCTGTCGAATGGGCCCTGTGAAAAGCAGCTTTGGCCCCTCGATAGTGCTGTCGGAATGGGCCGGTTTCTAGCTCATTGCACGACAGCGAGTCTGGCCTTGGAGAGGGTTTTCATTTAACTCCTTGTGAATCACTTGCCATTGATTATTGTGCATTGATAAGCACAAGCTGAAGGTCTCATTGACGTTTGGGCGTCTTGAAGGTGACTGACTGACTGCTGTGAGCTGCGAACTCAATGAACTCCCACAATGAACAGCAACAACAACACATTGAATTTATATAGCATATTTCAAGGCACCCAATGTGCTTCACAGTGAAAGGGGAGCCTCACTAACCACCACCAATATGTAGCACCCACCTGGGTGATGCATAGCAGGTATTATGCGGCAGTATAAAAGCACTGGCAAATATTGAGTTTCCCTGTTTCCTATAGAATTGACTTTAAGGTTATGTTAATTACTTACAAAGCTCTGAATGGCATAGCACCTTCATATATCTCTGAGCTTTTAATATCTTATCAACCACAAAGGAAACTTCAGCCAATCATCCAATTCTAATCTTTTAATTGTACCTAAAGTGCTCCACAAGCAAAGTGGAGAAGCTGCTTTTATCCATTATGCCCCAAAACTATAGAAAACCTTGCCTCTGTACATCAAGCAGGCGAGTTCAGTAAATATTTTTTAAAAAGATCTGAAAACATACCTGTATAAGAAAGCCTTTAGTTAAAGAGGCCCTATGCAACAATTTTAGCAAAAATGACCTTAATTATGCAGGTTGAGAGTCCTTCTGATGGTTCTACAACTCTTTTTGGGTCGATTGGTGGGTGCTTCGTCTCCCCCTAGTGCTTCTATGTTGTGAAAAATGCGAGCCTAAATCAGGCGAAAACCCAGAAACAGCGAAGGAATAACCAGACCTGCATAGGGCTTCTTTAACTCATCTTATCCTGTAGACTACTTTTTCAGATTATTCTACATCTGCTGCCATTGGAGGGCGCACAGACAGACAGAAGCAGAAGGGCTCCCCCTATTAAGTCAGGTTCTGCTCAAGGTTTCTTCCTGGAATATGGGAGTTTTCCCTTGCCACAGTTGCCATATGGCGTGCTTGTGGGGGATAAAGGGTTAAGGCTGCCAGTCTTGAATGTCTGTGTATAAAGTCAAATAATTGCTACATATGCTAAGAACAAGCTAAGGCTGGCTGCTTGGAGTCCGCATCAACGGGGCCTAAGCATTTGTTAGCCTAGGCATTTGTTAGCAAAGCCTTTATATATCTGTAGTAGTACAATAGTATGATTGGATCATAAACGGCCACAGCAACAAAGGGGAATGACTGACTGTTCTCTAATAACTGTGTACATGTTATTATGACCGCCGCGCAGTGAAGATTTTTTCTTTTTTTTTTCTTTTATGCATGTCCAAATTTCCGTCAAGGATTCCCGGGACACTGAAAGACCGGGGTACATGAAACTTGGTGGGCATGTAACCCCACATGGATAGCATGGAACCATCGTTTTTCGTTTTGATCTGTAGCCCCCCCGCTGGACTGGACCCCCCGAAAGGACGGTAGGGCAGACACAGTTTTCTGTGAATATCTCCGAATAACCGTAGGGTTTAGGAGGACAATTTTTTTTTTGTATGTTGATCTCAAGGGGTCATGTTAACCCATTCCATGTGCACACATGTGCATAAACAGATACACATGCACACACATACATTCACAGTAATCATACGTATGACACATACTCACACAGTAGACATATGTACACATGCATGCACATGCACAAACACACATACGCAGACAAACACACAAGCACGCACACACACACACACACACACACACACACACACACACATAAACATAAACGTGTGCATGCACACATGCACACAATTCAAGAATTTCTCAGAATTATGAACAGGCAAGATGGGGGTGGGGTTGTATAAAATGAATTTTACATGTGAAATCTATGAACTAATCATGTTTTGGTACTTGTTGTCTAGCAGATACCAGTGAGAATTGAGTGTGGATAATGCAATTTAGTGAGACAGTTAGAATCATATAGGCCTTTCAGCGTGATTTCTTTTTGTGGAAAACATGTGCTGGACTGGGCGGTGGTCATATTTTGTACCGCTCTGCGGTACATCTAGTTTTCTATATTTCTGATACAGTATGTTGCTGATTGGATCATAAACATGCTCCAAATGTAAAGCACTTTGAGCTGCATTCTGTGTATGAAAGGTGCTATACAAATAAAGCTTATTAATATTATTATTATTATTATTATTATTAGAACACTCAACACACGCCAGCTTGAAAGTGAGAGAATGGGATGTTCAAGCTCTGGTTCACATGCTAGTCTAACTCAGAGAAACCAGGAGCTATTATCATGCTGATTGAAAACCATTGAAATACCATTGAACATAATCAATCAAATAATCAAAATAATAAGTCTCACTAGTTCAAACCAAGTCTCCAAAAAATAATGAATGGAAATCACCCCTCTGCCAGACACACCAGTTTCCCCTGAACTGAACCACATTCCCTAGTTTTCTGACTGTTATCTCCACGCTCGACAGCTGCTCATGGATATCATGTCAATATCTTGGCCTTCATTTTATGCTTTATGAGATTTAATAATGGAGATCTTGGCCTGCCCTAATAAGAAAGAGAGAGAGAGAGAGAGAGAGAGAGAGAGAGAGAGAGAGAGAGAGAGAGAGAGAGAGAGAGAGAGATTAGGCTCTTCAGATTGAGTGTGAGAGAGTGAAATCTGCTTAGCATGTTCAGATTGAGGGTGCGATTGCAGGATTTGATTAGCGAGAGAGAGAGTGGAATCTGATTAACATACTGTCTTGACAGAGAGAGAGAGAGAGAGAGAGAGAGAGACAGAGAGAGAGAGTGGAATCTGATTAACATACTGTCCTGACAGAGAGAGAAAGTGCAATATCTGGTTAGTGTACTGATCTGAGAGTGAGAGGGAGAGAAATATATATATATATATATATATCTCTATATATATGTAGAGAGAGAGAGAGAGAGAGAGAGAAAGAGAGAGAGAGAGAGTGCTAATGAGAGCTAGCAAGAGTGCATCTGGTTAGCATGCTGTTCAGTTCAGGACCTAACTAGTCCCTCTCTGGTCCAGAGAGTGGGGTTATAAAGAGAAGAATGCAGTTAGAAGGCTGTTCCACTGTGCTGTCCTAGATTTGTGTGTGTGGTGTGTGTGTGTGGTAGGATCTGGTTTGCATGCTGTTCAGATCGAGGGGAGGGGCTGGTAGGGTTAGGGTGCTGGTAAATAGGTTCTTCTGACTAAAATTGACATCAGCGTGCTATTAGCTCTATTCTGACTAAAAGTGAGATCTGGTTAGTGTTAGCTGTTTTGACTAAAAGTGAGATCTGGTTAGCGTTAGCGGTTCTGACTAAAAGTGAGATCTGGTTAGTGTTAGCTGTTTTGACTAAAAGTGAGATCTGGTTAGCGTTAGCGGTTCTGACTAAAAGTGAGATCTGGTTAGCGTGCTGTTCTGATCAAGAGAGTGGGTTCTAGTCTTAATTGAGAGAGATCAACAGACAGGGCAGGTGTGCCAGTTTAGCTGGTGAGCATGTTAACTGGTGATGTGGTTGGTGTCCTGTTCTGACTAAAAGTGAGATCTGGTTAGCGTGCTGTTCTGATTGGTAGAGACAGGACATGATCTGGTTAGTGTGCTGTTCTCATTGGCAGAGACAGAGCTGGATCTGGTTAGCGTGCTGTTCTCATTGGCAAAGAGAGCTGGATCTGGTTAGCGTGCTGTTCTCATTAGCAGAGAGACAGAGCTGGATCTGGTTAGCGTGCTGTTCTCATTGGCAAAGAGAGCTGGATCTGGTTAGTGTGATGTTCTCATTGGCAGAGAGACAGAGCTGGATCCGGTTAGTGTGATGTTCTCATTGGCAGAGAGACAGAGCGATCCGGTTAGTGTGCTGTTCTCATTGGCAGACACAGAGCTGGATCTGGTTAGTGTGATGTTCTCATTGGCAGAGAGACAGAGCTGGATCTGGTTAGTGTGATGTTCTCATTGGCAGAGAGACAGAGCTGGATCCGGTTAGTGTGATGTTCTCATTGGCAGAGAGACAGAGCTGGATCCGGTTAGTGTGCTGTTCTCATTGGCAGACACAGAGCTGGATCTGGTTAGTGTGATGTTCTCATTGGCAGAGAGACAGAGCTGGATCTGGTTAGTGTGATGTTCTCATTGGCAGAGAGACAGAGCTGGATCCGGTTAGTGTGATGTTCTCATTGGCAGAGAGACAGAGCTGGATCCGGTTAGTGTGCTGTTCTCATTGGCAGAGAGACAGAGCTGGATCTGGTTAGTGTGATGTTCTCATTGGCAGAGACACAGAGCTGGATCTGGTTAGTGTGATGTTCTCATTGGCAGAGAGACAGAGCTGGATCTGGTTAGTGTGATGTTCTCATTGGCAGAGAGACAGAGCTGGATCTGGTTAGTGTGATGTTCTCATTGGCAGACACAGATCTGGATCCGGTTAGTGTGATGTTCTCATTGGCAGAGAGACAGAGCTGGATCCGGTTAGCATCTGAGAGCTGCAGCTGTCTCCTCCCGGCTCCTGGGGCGTCACCCTCTGGCTCGGCAAGGAGTGTCTGGCACAGGCAGCGAGCGGCAGGGCACTCCGTTGGGACCGGATCGATCGTCCTGAGTCAGCAATGTCCAGTTTAATTTATTAAAGCCCCTCTGTCAATGCCTGTTGGGCAATTCCAATAATGTAAAGGGCCCGGGCATACAGGAAGCTATGCACACCAATGGATAGCATGCGCGAGGATGTGTGTGTCAGTGTGTGTGTATGTGTATTTGTGTATGATTGGATGTGTGCACCTAGATATGTGTGCAAGTGTGTGTGTGTGTGTGTGTGTGTGTGTGTGTGTGTGTGTGTGTGTGTGTGTGTGTGTATTGTTTTGCTGTGTCTTCATATTTTCAAAGTATAATGCATTATATAGGGGGCATGTGAGCATATACGGGACATCAGGCTGATGAGTGAAGGACTGAGCTAAGTCTCAAGACCTTAAAATGCTCATGTTTGCATCTACTGTACGCCTAAAATGGATACACACTCCAAAGCTAAAATGGACACACGTCAGTATACAGCTAAAATGGACGCATGTGAGTCTACAGTTAAAATGACCCCACAAGCCTCAAATGATCATATACATCCACTCATGTTTCAAATGCTCATGTGTCCACTGTCCCCACTTAAAATGGCCGACTCAGTAGGACCCGATGCTTATCAAAGCAAGCTCCTCTCGGCCAAACAGCTGGCTCAGAAGCCAGAGTGAGATCAAACGGCAGTGTTTGCATCTCCGGCCGTATCGCAAGAGACAGAGTCCTCAGAGACACCAGTGCGCTGTCCTTGCAATCACATTACACACTTGTCATCTTAAAAGGTCAACACTTTAGTTCAGTCCCTTATGAGCGTGATTGGCCTGCGCCTTTGGGAGCTGCACACACACACACACACACACACACACACACACACACACACACACACACACACACACACACACACACACAGATACAAGACTTCATTTTACTCATCTCAAAGACATAACAGCCTCAAGAAAAGACATCTGACCACTTATAAGAAGGCCAATTCTATAATTACACATTTCACTGAGAAAGCCAAACGTGTACTTTCTGTTAAATGCCAACACTTTCAGCTTTCAACAAAGGAAGATAAAAAATTCCACTGATTGGCTTGAGGCCCCAATGCCGTCCGGATCATTTTGTCCTTTTCTTTCCCCCGAGACGTCAGTGTGAGTGACGCTTCAGCAGCAGAGAGGCCTTTCAGGTCATTTCAGGCGTCCTCAACAAAGCCGAATCTGTATGTAGCATGTAGCGACTGAGACCATCTAAAGCTTAGAGGCTCTATGAAGAAACAGCAGGGAGTGGACAGGAGGCTTGCGTCAGACACAGGACGGAGGACTGGGCCCCGAGTCACACAGAGGACAAGAGCTCGACTGCAAGGACAGGGTTCACACATTATATGGAGGACAGAGGGGCCGTTGACAAGAGGTCAGGGTTGACAGTGGACAGAAGACTGGTTGACATTGGACAGGTTGACATCACACAGAGCACAGGGTTGACATCACCATGGGCGGATTATGAACTTTCAGACCCCTGGGCCCAGATGTATTAAGGGCCCCCCACTCATTTTCGTATATGTGGGAGGGGGGGGTTGGGGGTCCTCCCCCAGAATTTTTTTTATTTGTTTGATGTGATTTCCTGTATTCTGGTGCATTTTGGGGATGGCCAATACTAAATGCAATCAGATTCATAGCCTACATCCTGATTTGTTGATATTGAGGCAATGATTCCATGCAAAGGCTTGGGCTTCAGGGCCCCCTGACCCCTTGGGCCCCTGGGCCCCGTGCAGTAATCCATCCCTGAACATCACACAGAGCACATTGACATTGGACAGGGCACAGGGTTGACAGTGAATAAATAAATTAATGAATGAATGATTGCATGCATGAATGCATGAATGAAAGTTTGTGTGTGTGTGTGTGTGTTTTGGAAGAGCCAGTTTCTCATCTGCAAGTGACTGATGCAGGATGCAGTGTGAATAATATACTGCTTCCCCCTTACACACACACACACACACACACACACACACACACACACAGAGAGAGAGACACACAGACAGACAGACACAC
>NC_055969.1:26029622-26034622 GCF_018492685.1 Alosa sapidissima
CACCCTGTGCACAGACGGAAACATTCAAAGCCTTGATAATATTTGTCCGTTTCCCGGTTTTGTTTGTGCATTGGTCAACTAAAAATTTAGTAGCCTATATAGTACATCTACATGCAATATCTTTACAACAACAACGCCTAATTACAACCTATTAATTTGGACAACTTTATACAGCCCTATAAAGGCTAAAGTTACCTTTAGTTTTGTTCCAATTTACCGTTGTGTATGGCTTTAAACATCGTGTGTGCTTTAACATCAGCCTATAAGCATTATTCAAGGTTTTGACAAGCAGCACAATTTTGCCTACCTTGTTGTAGCCCATCTGAAATAACTCCAAACTTTGCTATGTTCCCTCCATCCTTTTGTTGTTTTCAAAAAACGTTTTATACCCATGATGGCCTTGAAGTCTTGAGTTTGTGAATTCGCTTAAATAAGCTTATAATGTGCTGTTAACCAGCAACCATAGACAGTAAAAGAAAGCAGCAAGTAGCCTTGGCTACAATTTCTGTAGTTGCTGCGTCCATTGTTATTCTCTCTCCTGCTCAAACAAATGTTGTGCGTGCATTAAGTTGATGATAACATGTTTACAAACTCTACTTTACATAAAATATTGTAAATAGCCTACTGTCATGCAGTTAATGGGATACTGTGCAGAGTTGGAAAGTTAGGTCAACTTGGAAACTGTTTCTCGTTGTTGAGTTGCCTGTTGGTAAGGTACAGCCGTAGCTTACACCTGCAGGAGCGCTTGCTTAGGCGCCTGTGTTGCGCAATGCACTTTGTTCCTATCTATACGACGCAGTTCCCATTTCTCCAAACCATACATAATTACAAGGACAAATATTGCAACACGAGGGAAATCAGTGTGGTGTCCGATGTGAAAAAACTGCTATAAATCTAGCGAACACATTTCCACGAATCACGGATGTGTTGATGACATAAATTAGGAAATATTAGAGGACTTAAAGGGACACCAGGCAACGTTTTCGTGTTAATTAATCATCTTCGTAAGTCGGTATATAGTTAAATGACGCGAATGAAGGCTCTCTCGCCCGCCCTACTGCCTGTAGGAAGAATATCCCACTTGCAAGTTCGGTGTATCCTACCCATCGACCGAAGCAGGATCAGTTTACAGCACAGAGGTAGGCTAACGAAACGCTAGAGATTGTTGCAAACATGTGTATAATGGAAGAGCCGGCAAAGAAGCAGCGAAAACTCTTGACGGAAGACGCAAAGAAAAGGAAAAGAGCTTCAGACCGAGCGAGGGGGAGTTTCGTAGAGAAAAAGCATCAGGCTTGCGTGATGTTGAACTGCATGCAGATGCCATTTAACCCATGCATTCATAACCTCAGTGAGAGTGATCCCAAAACATCGGAAAGTGACATTTCTGTATTACATTCCGTTCCTGGCTGCACCTGGCAAATCCGCCATCATAATAGCAATCCGCTATGGAACAAGCATGCCTGTTGTTAAAGGGAATGTGAGATGACGCTCTGATTGGTTTATTGCACGTTACGCCCAAAGCAAACCCATGAATAATGTAGCTACTACAGACCACCCCATTTTAGAATTGCGTCGGGCGCAACAGTCATTATGCCGCCGGTAAAATAGAAATAGCGCCCAAGATCCGCCCACAAAACGGTTTGCACAAAGTCAATTGCGCTAAAGTGCAAGATAGAGCCCCCAGTGTGTCTGCATCACATCATATGGGGACCTTAAACGGGTCATCCATCTCTGGGTATACATGCGAGTGCAAGCGGGTGTGTCAGCTCAAGACATCAGGTGACGAGAACAGAGATGTATCTCTAAGACTTTCATTTAATCTTTAAACAATGTCTGCATGACCCTCACTTCTCTGCAACATTCTCTTTCTATCAGGCACACACACACGCACACACATATAGTAGGCTACGCACACACACAAACAGACACACATCTCTCTCTCTCTCTCACACACACACACACACATAGGCTACGCACACACACACAAACACACACACACACACACACACACGCTCTCTCTCTCTCACAAACACACACACACACTCTCTCTCTCTATCTCTGTCAGACACACTCACAGTAGCCAGATTAGACTGGTCGTGCCTGCCTGTGCTATAAGTGGAGTGTAGTCATGACTAAATGGAGGAGCCTCTTGAAAAGCCTAGGCAGAAGCCGAGCGTCTAATGAACATGTCGGAATTCAATGAATTCTAATTTGCCTTTATATTGGATAGAGCATGGGAGAGAGAGAGAGAGGGAGGGAGAGAGAATAAGAGAGGGAGAGAGAGAGGGAGAGAGAATAAGAGAGGGAGAGAGAGGGAATGAGAGAGGGAGAGAATAAGAGAGGCAGAGAGAGAGAATGAGAGAGAGGGAGAAAGAATAAGAGAGGGAGAAAGAGAGAGAGAGAGCGAGAGAGAGAGAGAGAGCGAGAGAGAGAGAGAATAAGATGAGGGGGGAGAGAAAATTATTAGGAAGTAAAATTGAAAAGGGGGTTGCGGCGGTGGCGACGTCTGCTTGGCTTCCTGTGCACGTCCCTGAGTGAGGGAATTAAAAGCTGCTCCGATAGCAATACCAAAGTATGGAAGTGTGAGTCGTGGAGCCGGCGAGCGGGTGAGCGGACGAGCCGGAGTTTCTCCCACGGTCATAACTCACATAAGTCAGAGATTAGTTTGAAACGTCTTTGTGCGCTCACTGCACGGCACCTCTCCGCTCCGCACCGGCCTTTAAAAACAAAAGGCATTGTGCTGTCTAGCCAGCGCGCTGAATCGGCCCTGCTGGGCCACACGCCTCTCTGCTCTCCCCCAGCTGTTGGAGAAAGAAATAGAGGTGTGTGTGTGTGTGTGTGTGTGTGTGTGTGTGTGTGCTCGGAGGAGGAAATAGAGGTGTAATCTTTACATGTGGAGATACTAAATTAGTGAAAGGAAAACTGCAATCAGACTCTTGCTTATCTGCCTACGAAGATTCCGGCTCATAGTGTGGATTTACAGAATGGGGCTGGTGTGTGTGTGTGTGCGTGCGTACAGAAGCTTGCATACTTTATGACATTTTAAAGTTACAAAACAGGAACACCATTTGCTTTGTGAGGCTGGGGGGCATCTGTGTGTAACCCCACCCTCACTCTCTCGCTTTCTCCTCCATGGAGAGGTGACTTAAACACAAGCTCTGAATTTGGCCAGACATTGCTACGCATTTAATTAAAAGTAGAGGCTAATATATAACCTTTCCCTGGCAAACTAACACACACACACACACACACACACAAAGTGGCACACACACACACACACACAAAGTGGCACACATATCATTTCATTAGTGAGAACAATAAAGATTTGACCCACAGACTATAAACCTATATAACTCTGTATTAATTTTGTCCCCAAATGTCCTATTACTGTGGAAAGAAGTATAACAATTTCCATTAGAATCTCTGTAGAATGCAGATCTACATCTTCAAACAGTGTTATGGGTTTCAACCCTTATTATTATTTTTTGTGTATGCATTATGAGAGCAATATCCTATACAGGACCCTCATAGCAAGGCCTATTTATTCCCTGTGAGACTGTGACCCACACTTTAAAAGCCCCTCACAGCAAGGCCTATATTTATTCCCTGTCACACTGTGAGGCTATTTATTTACCACAAACTCCCATAATGCACCTCAGTTTACTGTAATTACAGGGTGGCCTTCTGCACACCAAGCCCATCATTAGACATCTTAGGGCACAGCTAAATTATTAGCATTCGCTTCCACAAAGTGCATTGTTCTGCATGCTGGTAAAATCTGTAGCAAGAGCATGGATAAATTAGTTGTGTGGCGCTAGGACCCAAAGAGGTAAACTACTGTTACTTAATGCTAGTAGAGTCTGCTGTAGACTTCACTAGGTAAGCAGCGTCATGTTAGCCTCTGTAGACTTCACTAGGTTAGCAGCGTCACTTGAATTTCCCCTTGGGGATCAATAAAGTATCTATCTATCTATCTATGTTAGCCTCTGCAGACTTCACAAGGTTAGCAGCGTCATGTTAGCCTCTGCAGACTTTAGCAGCGTTATGTTAGCCTCTATAGACTTCAATAGATTAGCAGCGTCATCTTAGCCTCTGCAGACTTCACTAGGTTAGCAGTGTCATGTTAGCCCCTGCAGACTTCACTAGGTTAGCAACGTCATGTTAGCCTGTGTAGACTTCACTAGATTAGCAGCGTCATGTTAGCTTCTGTAGACTTCACTAGGTTAGCAGCATCATGTTAGCCCCTGCAGACTTTACTACTGTAGGTTAGCAGTGTCATGTTAGCCTGTGTAGACTTCACTACGTTAGCAGTGTCATGTTAGCCTGTGCAGACAACCGAGTAGCATACAAACAACCTCAGATGGATTTTCTATATTCCTTTGTTTTTTTGCAGAACAGTGACACAAGGCAAATATTGTGAATCAAAATCCCATGGGAATGACCCTCAAGCACTATATGTAAAGATTATACACACACGCACGCCCGCACACACAGATGCACAAACATTCTCTCTCACACGCAAACAGTGCAGAAATGTAGACACACACATAATTTAAACAGAAGTTTGAAAGTGCGTCTCTCCGTGTGGTGTGTGTATGCGTGTGTGTGTGTGTGTGTGTCTGTGTGTATGTATGTGTGTGTGTGTGTGTGTGTGTGTATCTGTGTTTGTGTTTGTATGTGTGTGTGTGTGTGTGTGTGTGTGTGTATGTGTATATGTCTGTGTGTGTGTGTTTCCCTCTTAATTCCTGAAAGCCCCATTTGCAGATTAGAACTGCAGCAGCCGACACCTCCTCCATCGCCATCGCCGCGGCAGCAGCAGCTCGGCCTGCTGGGATACGGCGGCTGATGCGAGCTGGGTCAGGTTAAGCCCCAATCTATTTCAAACACCGAGACATGATGAAATGATCAGCAGCGCAAACAGCGGCGCCCCAGCAACCCTGCCTCCCTCTCTCTACCCACAAACGGGAGGCCTGCAGTCACACATTTAGGAGGAGACCACC
>NC_055969.1:26039622-26044622 GCF_018492685.1 Alosa sapidissima
AGAGAAAAGCAGGAGGTAAGGAGAGAGAGAAAGAGAGAGAAGGGAGGGATAGTGGAAGATGAAAACAATCAGGATGGTGCAAGATAAACTGAAGGGGAGGAGAGAGGAGAAGAGAGGATGAGAGTGTGAGAGAGAGAGAGAGGGAGAGAGAGAGAGGGAGAGAGAGAGGACAAGAGCAAGAGAGAGAGAGAGAGGGAGAGGACGAGAGTGAGAGAGAGAGAATTGGAATTGCTACCAAGTCATCAAAACCCAACACAATCTCGAATGCTATTTGGCCCTTAACCATGATTACAAATTAGCCCCTTATCTTGATACACTAAAAGACAAAAAACGTACAAATGCCTTGACAATGTACAGACTCAGGGCCAGATACATTTGCAAACGTAGCGTTATCAGCGCCATGGACACACCGCAGATTGCGAGCGCTGTCAGACCCAAGTTTCCGTCGTATTTATCAATCGTTCAATCCTTAGTGTAAACTGCGCATTTCTCTGCCCTTCTCCGCAATTTACGAACGTCCACAACTGAATGGCAGCGCCTACAAGCGCAGTTGAATGAAGTTAACTGATGACAACATTAAAAAGAATCAAAAGTTTAGCGATCATGAAATAATACCATACATGATAAGATGTCAACAAGCAGGGAGATAATGAAGATCAGTAGTTCTACTCAAAATGCTTGTGCACGTAGGCTATGGAAGATTGGTCAAATCTAGCAAGTAGGAAGTTTAGGTGAATGAAGTGAAAGTGAAAGTAAGACTACAAATACTTTCACCACAAAAACTGGTGTTCTAAATAGCGATTCTGTTGTCTTTGAAAGGTTCTCTTATTGACGCATTGAACTGCAATGTGGATTAACACCTGCTTTTACAAGGCGGAAATATTTAGGCGCAGAATAGACGTGCGCTTTCAGGAGCAGTCTTTGTACATACCGCGGAATACATAACTAGGCGCTCTTTACTCTCCCCCTCCCATCTCTTTACTCTTCCCCTCCCATCTTTTTACTCTAAACTCCCACTTTCCCCTGGATCCTCCCATGAATGCATATGCATGACATGACAATCGCAATCTGCCACTTTCAGCTCCCGCGACAGGCAGTTTGCGCTTTTACATCATTGCGGACTGTTTGTACATACCTCGCAATGATTTTACACGCACATTGCGAAACAAATACGCCTGAAATGGGCGCAAAAGCGTTAGTACATCTGGCCCTCAGTGAGCACAACCTGGCCATAGAACATGGAAGGCAAAAGCAGACCTGGCAGCCCAGAGAAGCCAGACTGTCCTCGCTGTGCTCAGTGCTGTAGAAACAGAGCTACATTTTCTCACTGAGTGCAGTCATTATACAGACCTGAGATGTGAATTCTACACAAAAGCTATCTAATAAAATAACTGTCCAGAGTTCACAGAACAAACAAATGAAGGAAAAATGAAGTATATATTAGGAGAAATTAAACAAACTGCACTAGCAGCATCAAAATATGTATTGGCATGCCACAAAAAAAGAGATACAACCCATACACATACACAAAAAGGCTTATGTGTTTGTTTTAACCTCTCATCCATTTATTTATTATTTTTGGAATTGATCCTTTTTTTTCTATACTTTAGTTATTCTCCAATAATTTCTTCTTTTTCATCATTATTTACTAATATTGAAAATCATTTATGTTATTACTATCATTAACATTATTAGTGCTGTTTATTTATTAATGCTTTGGCAATATTGTACAATGCACCGTCATTCAAATAAAGCTCAGAGAATTTTAAATGTATTGAGATTTAGGGTTTTGGTAGAGAGAAGGAGGGTTTTGGGAAAGAGAGAGAGTTTTGAGAGAGAGAGAGGTTGTAAGAAAGATTGAGGGAGGATGAGAGGGAGAGGGAGTCACTATGAGTTACAGAGAGAGAGAGAGAGAGAGTCATGGTCTACAGAGAAAGAGAGAGATTGAGGGAGATGGAAAAAGGGAGGGAGGGAAGGAGAGAGGGAGAGATGGAGAGACAGAGGGAGTTAGGGAAGGAGAGATGGAGAGAGGAAGAGATGGAGAGAGGGAGGGAGGGAGAGATGAAGGGAAACTGAGAGCACGCAGAAGGAAGAGAGAGATGTTGTAACTCAGCAGGTCTCTCTGGAGGGAGGAGAGTAGGAGTGTGTGTGTGCATGTGTGCGTGTTTGTGTGAGTGTGTGTGTGTGCATGTGTGTGTGTGCATGGGGGTGGTCTGTAAATTATGCTGGGATGTAGGCAGCTTGTCAATTCCGAGGCCAGGCCCCCGACTCCTGGGTAAAACTGCACCCGTTTCATTAGGTGGCCCACGTCACTGCCTGCCTCTAAATCTCACTGCCCACTATTTATATATTTATTTATATTTTTATTTATCTATGCACCTCTCTACCTCAAACTCTCCAGGACACACACACTAACACACATACACACACACACACACACACACACACACACACACACACACACACATACATACTCTCTCTCTTACACACACACACACACACACACATACTCTCTCTCTCTCTTACACACACACACACACACACACACACACACACACACACACACACACACACACACACACACACATACTCTCTCTCTCTCTCTCTCACGCACACACACACACACACACTGGCCGGTGCTCGTGCCGTTTGTCACCGCTGAGGCGCGCAAGGCAGACAGCCGTCCACTTCCCATCCTGCTGGCGTCCAGACGCAGTTGCTCTGCTCTGCCTTCCCCACTCCCCTTCTGGCTTGATTAGGCCACTAACCCTCCAGTTCAGAAGTCAGACCCTGCCGTCCTTTTAGTGCCCAATAACTCACACACCAGTGCCCATTTGGAGCCGTACCGCACAGCCATGTCGCCATGACGACTGTCTCCGTTCCTTCCCTCTCTCCGTCCCGAGCATGTGATCTAATTCAAATGACGGCCTATTTTTAAACTGTCACCAAAACAACAACAAGCCCGCAATGTCGAGGTTCGGAAACTGAGCGCTGCTTCTGTCCGGAAAATTCTTCCACAGCTTTCAGCTGAGGAAATGCATTTTTTAAGCAGGGGGGTGGAGAGCTCCCGGTGAAATGCGCATCACCCCCCCCGCGCTGTTACGGTCCAGTCTCTCCCCTGTAGGTGCACATCTCTGTTTGCTCAATAATTTAGCCCCTTTGATGCCTTATTTAGGAGCCCCACGGCTACCGGTAATTCCAGTGTGTGTGTGTGTGTGTAATTCCAGGCCGATGGGAAAACAGAAGCCAGTGGTGGACCTGCAGCAGCACACGTGATTCATGGCTCGACTCTAGCGCCAAGACAGTGTGTGCGTGTGTGTATGTGTGTGTGAGTGTGTGTGAGAGAGAGAGGGAGAGAGAGAGAGAGAGTGCTGGAAGTGGCTTTTGAGCCGACCAACTAAGCTAATGCCAGAACAGCACTGTGTAGCCCAGTACAGTACGGCAGATCACAGTGGTCAGTAAACACACACGTAAACACACACACACACGCACACGCACATGCAGGCGCACAAGCACATGCACACACACGCACACACCTATTCGCTTAACAGTGTGTACAGTATGTATGGATGTGCACATAAGGGTTGGGAGTCCAGCCTTTTTTCCATGCTGGGCTAAAATAATCTCACAAACACCATCTGGTCAATATAGCACATACCACACACACACACACACACACACACACACACACACACACACACACACACACACACACACACGAACAACCCTGCTCCAAGCACGAGCACACACACACACACCTGAACCGACCAAACTCACATGCACATCTGAATCTAAACACACACACACACACACCTAAACCCACACACACATAACTACAAATCTATAAATGCGCACTCATTTAATCTACTCTGCACACACACACACACACACACACACACACACACACACACACACACACACACACACACACACACACATACACACACACACACACACACATACACACACAGGGCAAGGTTCCAGGAGCCTTATTCTCATCCGTATGGTCCCCCTACACCAATATCAGTGCAATTAAGGCTCCACTCTGAAGGTTTCCCTCAGCTGCTGCTGTGGAGGATCACACACACACACACACACACACAAACACACACACACACACACACACACACACACACACACACACACACACACACACACACACACACACACACACACACACACACACACACACACACACATTTCTTTAGATAATGACAGTAAAACTGACCCTGTGTTTCGTGTTGTCATGATGAGTCACAGGGAGTCAGTAAGACATGCCAGTCGTTCTCCTCTGAGAAAGGGATTATGCTATCTTCTACTCTGCACACACACACACACACACATACACACACACACACACACACACACACACACACAGGGCGACATACTGGGAGCCGAGTTTACGGCGGTCAGCGCAGTCTCACAGTGAGTGCTGGGAGGTGGTCACTCTGGGCAGGAAACTCAAGTTCAAATGTCTTCCTCAGAATGTCAATATAGGGGTGTGTGTTGTGTGTTGTGTGTGTTGAGTTAAGGGTATGCTTGTGGCGTCACTGTGCATTAAAGGCCACGAGGCAGCCTCTTTAAACAGCTTTGTAACCTTTAAACATAACCCTCAAAGCACCCCACAAACACTCAGAAGAGAGAAAAAAACAAATGAAATGAAACACACACACACACACACACACACACACACACACACACACAGAGAGAGAGACTGCAGTCGGGTTCAGATGCAGTATCGATCCATTTCATTTCATGTAATTTTGTGTCTGCCATGCAACAGAGCCAAGCGTGCGGAGCGCAGCAGCTTCAACCCCGTCCCTCAGGGAGAGCCAACCTCCCATCGCCATGGTGATCCATCCTCCCACCACGTCTGACTGATGGAGGTACAGCGGCCCTTTGAGATACACAGGCCTCCTCCACCTCTCAGACAGGCGGACCACCCCCCTCTCCCATTCTCTCTCTCTCTTTCCCACTCTTCTCTCTCTCTCTCTCTTTCC
>NC_055969.1:26065016-26070016 GCF_018492685.1 Alosa sapidissima
ACTTAACACAGCAGTTCAGTCTTTCTTGGGTTCAGATGTGCCATGCAACCTGTGATGTGCGTGATAAAAGAGTGCAAAAGATGCCAGCAACATGCAGTACTAGTTTGCGACAGAAGCAGACATCTAATGTGCACCCGCGGCGCTTCAAAGGTCTCCCGTATCTCGAGGAAGTTGAAGAACAGGCCTGTTTTTCGGTTTAATGAAGGGCGCAGTTTGTGTGCGAGGGGAACAAAGCTCCCGTGCTAAGGCTCGGGTGAGAATCAAAGATCTGGACATGAAGAACAGCATGAAGAGCAGTCGAACGCAAAAAGAAGGCCAAGGGAGAGAACGCAAAAAGAAATAGGGAGTTTCTTCTTTTCTGCCTAAGAAGGTGAGATTAAAAACAAGCTCACTGGCACGGGTAGTGCAAGTAAAGTAAAGAGGCGGCAACACTCTCTGCTCCTTAGCCAGGTAGCGCGGCGCGGCGCGAGATGGCTGTATTGGTGATCTAACAGGCTCATTAAGTGCAGATCAAACAGGAAGCGTTGAGTGCAGAAGGCGAGGAGAGGAGCGGTGAGAGACAGGATTCGCAGGGCGATATTCTCTTACGCTCCCCGATGCCGTAAGCGTTTGAAGTCCCCTTACACGCCTTACCGTTGAGAAGGAAACACAGAAATCTCTTATATGAGATGGCAGCACGCTTTTTTATTAGTACTTATGTTTCATTTTTTTTTTGCTGCTTTTATTTTTTTTTGTTGCCCCTAGCACATCTCAGATATTGTTTATTATATAAGCAATTAAATTTTTGACCCGATGCACACACCCATTAAGCTCAACATACACACACACACACACACACACACACACCAGTGACAGCCTCTGTGTTCTTGAGATGCTTTATTTCAGCAGAAGACACACCCGCAGGCGGTGAGGCAGCATTTGCGAAGACAAGACAACGCTCTCACAAGATGCACTCAAACAGAAGCCGAGGCCCCAATTACACACGATGAAAACAACAGACATTCAGAGCCGCGTCGCTGAAGTGTGTCATCATCATCATCGCCGCCCGCATCAACAAGGGCTCTCACTGAGAAGAGCAGTCATTGCTCAAAGACACAATATCACAGGAAGCACCAACAAACACTCGGCGTTAGCCTCCTAGCAGGCCCCGTGGAGAACCACACCTGTGTGCACTCTTCTGAGCCAATCAGTGGAGCGCAAACACCTGTGTGCACTCTTCTGAGCCAATCAGATGAGCGCCACACCTGTGTGCACTCTTCTGAGCCAATCAATGGTGCACCCCATCAGAGTCCTCAGCATACTCTGTGCCATTGTGTGTGTAAACAACCAAACTGCGGTTCAAGCAGCAGTCTTAGGCGGGGATCACATCACATCAGCCAGCGGCAAGCGGCAGCGGCAAGCGGCAGCAGCAAACGTAACGCAACGCTCAGACCATAATAAGTTTTATCTCATTCCTAAGCAACACAAACGGTTTGTCAATTGAATACGTTCGCGTTGCGCTTTGAAAGTTGAACCAAGTTCAACGCTCAGCTTGTTCAACGCTAGCGTTAGGCCAGCGTTGCCACCGTTCCGCTGCCGAACCATAGAGAACAATAGGAAACCTGCCACTTGCCGCTAGCTAATGTGATCCCCGCCTTATTGTGTGTGTCTCTGCCAGTGATGTAGTGTTATGTGAGTGAGTGGGCAGCTCCAGAGCACAACTTCTCCATCTCCTCCACCATAACAAACTCAATCTTCCCCACCTCCTGCACCATAACAATCTCACTCTCCTCCACCTTCTCCACCATAACAATCTCACTCTCCTCCACCTCCTCCTCCATAACAATCTCACTCTCCTGCAGCAGTATGTACTGTACTATGGAAGGGATAATGCATTACTGTAGTACAATTATTTTGTATTATACAGATAATGCTATACAGATATTATACACAGATATCTTCATTTTATCTTATACACTACATAGCTCTCCTTTTACCTTTCTATTTACCTATTGATCTTATCTATCAGTAAATCTATCTTTTTGAATTGATCCATCTATCTATCAATTGATCTTATCAGTCTGTCTGTCAGTCTGTCTGTCTGTCTGTCTATCTGTCAGTCAGTCTGTCTGTCTGTCGGTCTGTCTGTCTGTCGGTCTGGGTGTATAGTACTGTGTTCCTCTCTGCTCCCTGATGACAGTGAGTATGTTAACATGAAGGCAGCGGTCCGCTCTGCTCAGAGCCGGCTGAAGACTAAACACAGGCCCTGTGGAATTCAAACGCTGCAAGCACAGCGGGACGCTGCCGGCTATTGTGCTGAAATTGGCCGGGCTTATGTACGGGAAAAGCTGTGGCATTGACAAGCTGGCTACTGAGAGCTGGGACAGGGAGAAAGGGGGAAAAAAAAAATCAATGGGCCATTTTGGAGAAGAATAAATGGGCAATCACACACATGAAAAGAACTCTCTGAATTCGAGAAGAATAACACTGTCACTTATTTCAGCGAGGCTGCCGTGTACTGTACCCGTATATGGCTACCCGGAACAGAGCGAGCACACCGCCGCGGGTGATACACAACATCAACATGTGCATTTTTTTACTCTCACCTCTGCCTCCTTTCAGAGGTGCAGAAAAGAGAGAATAATGAAGAGCCTTGTGAACAGGCAGTGATTTCTTGTTCATAGAAAAGCTGCTTTTTGCCAGAGGACAGCACAGATAATACAAGTGGCCCTAAAACCTAACGCTGGAGATATATCAAGCATCTTATCAGCATTTACATCCTGCATAACAAAACACAGGCAGGCAGCAGGCCGGTGTGTGTGTGTGTGTGTGTGTGTGTGTGTGTGTGTGTGTGTGTGTGTGAGCAGGCAGCAGGCGTGGTGTGTGTGTGGGGAGTTGAGATTACCATCACGTGTGTTCTCCTAAAAAACAAAGGAAGCCCTGAAGAAGGCTGAGTGTGTGTATTTGTGGGATTATGTGTGTGTGTGTGTGTGTGTGTGTGTGTGTGTGTCAGTGTGTGTGTCAGTCAGTGTGTGTGTGTGTGTCAGTGTGTGTGTCAGTCAGTGTGTGTGTGTGTGTGTGTGTGTGTGTGTGTGTGTGTGTGTGTGTGTGTGTGTGTGTATTTGTGTGAGTATGTTACTGTATGTGTGGGCATTTTTTAAATGTGTGTGTCCTACTGTGTGCATGTGTACAGTATGTGTGAGTACTAGTGTGTCTGTGTGTCTGCATATGTGTGTGTGTGTGTGTGTGTGTGTTCATTCAGCAGGGTGGCAGCAGAGCATGCGGTGTGTGTCCTACCTCACACTCGCGCGAGCCAGAGACGGAGTAGGCGCAGGGTCCGGTTCCGTTGACCAGCACGTCGCTGGCCTCGGGTCCGGCGGGCTTGTAGTCCACATAGTACTCCTGCAGTGGAGAGCTGAGTGTGCTCTCCGTCTCGCGGGCCTTTTTCCGGCGTTTCCGCGCCGACGCCGAGTTCTCCTGCAGCTGCTTGACGCTGCTCGGGTAGCGCTTCCACGACACGTAGATGACCAGCAGGATCATGGCCACCGACAGGAAGAGCGCCACGCTGCCCGCCACGATCTTGTGGAAGGACACGGGCTCCCGGTCCTGGTCGGGAGGAGGCGGCTCCGCCGACTGGGTCGGGGGGAATGGGGTGGCCAACACCCAGGGAGTGCCTGCTTCGACCGCTTTCCTCCCATGGCCAGAGGTGAGGGGCGTGTGGGGTCGGGGCTCGGTCTCGGCGGGGGTTCGGGCGTCGGTGGGTGCGTTGGCGGTCGGAGTGAGCTTGCAGACGCCGTTGGTCTCCACGGCCTCCATGACCTTCTCGCCCTGCTGCTCCTTGGGCGAGGCGCAGATCATGGTGATCTCCTTGGTGCCGCCCTTGATGTTCCTCAGAAAGGCCACCAGGGGGCAGACGGCGGCGCCGCAGTCCCACATGTTGCCCGCCAGGCTGATGGTGGTGACCGACACCCAGTTGGCCACGGCCTCGGCCGACACGTTCACCAGCTTGTTGGAGTCCAGGTTGAGGGTGTGCAGAGAGGGCATCCACTGGTACACCTCGGGGTCGATCTCCTGGAGCTCGTTGCCGGACAGGTCCATCTTCAGCAGAGACGTCCAGGTCCACGTCAGCGCCTGGTTCATGGAGCGGATGCGGTTCCACTGCAGGTAAAGCGCGCGCAGGTTGTAGAGGCGTGGGAACAGCGAGAAGTTGATCTTGGAGAACTGGTTGTGCTCCAGGTGCAGCTCGGTCAGCTTGACCAGACCCGAGAAGGCGTTCCGCGTGATGCTGCGCAGGCGGTTGTAGCCCAGGTCCAGGAACTCCAGGTTGCGGCAGTCCTGGAACAGACGCACGGGGATATTCTTCAGCGAGTTGGAGCGCATGTGGAGGCTCAGCAGCTTCCGCAAGCCCTGGAACTGACCGGGCTGCAGAGCCTGGAGCTTGTTGTAGGACAGGTCCAGGTTGCGCAGGTTGGGGACCGGGTGGAAGGTGGTGTTGTGCAGCATGGTGATCTTGTTGGAGCTCAGGATGAGCTCCTTCAGCCTCCGGATGCCCTGGAAGGCGCGCGCGTCCACGCTGGCGATGTAGTTGTGGTCCAGGTAGAGCCAGATGAGCTGGTTGAGACCCACGAACTGACCGGCGCGCAGACCGGCTAAGCTGTTGTAGCGCAGCGACAGGCCCTGGCAGCCGCCTGACAGGTTCTTGGGCACGTCACGGAAGGCGCTGGACTCGCAGTAGACGATCTTGCCGTCGCAGCGGCAGCTCTTGGGACACGGGCGCTCCGCGAGGCACGGCAACGCCGACAGCCACGCCTGCACCAGCAGCAGGGGCACCATGAACCAGCGCCGCCGCATGGCCGAACCTGGAATTACACCAACACACACACACACATACATACACACACACACACACACACACACACACACAAACACACAGGGAGGATAGCAATTCGATTAGATATAGCAACAGGAAGGGAGAGCTGTGGTCAAGCAAGGGTTTTCGTTGTCCGGTAATTGCCGGACAT
>NC_055969.1:26075016-26085016 GCF_018492685.1 Alosa sapidissima
CCGGCAGTCAGACAATAGTCCTGGCCAGAGGCCGAGCGAGAGCAGCCACACGACCTCCCCTTCCATCCCCTGTCGACACGCCTGGGCCATTCTATTAGGCACAAATTATAATCCAAATGGGCTACAGCTTGCCAAAGCACTTTTATTTACATGCCTCTCTGATGCTTCTCTGCTCTCCCTGCACTCCAACAGCCCCCCCCCCCCAACACACACACACACACACACACACAGACACACACACACGCTTGCTTGCGTTGCTGCCTGTGTGCTTTGCGTCAGAGCACCGAGGAGAAGAGTAGGGCCACTTGCAGGCACATTTGTGTGTTCTGGGGAGGTAATTATTTTGGTGCTCCATTGTGGACAGGTTATTTACACTGTTGGAGGCTGTACAAGCCACAAGCATTCAGTGCATAGCATTCTTGTACAGCACATTATATGCAGCCTATTCTGACCAAATCATCTTTTGGCATGTAATCCATTCTATGTCTGATTGCACAGCCAAGTTATTTTTTCAGACAATGCTTACAAAGCAGTTTATATTCAGTTCAACTGACTAAAGTAGTCGACAGGATTGACACACACACATCCTAAAACATTGTCGTTTAAGGCAATGAAAAATGCAAAAGTTATCAGTTGTGAATGTGCGTCTAGATGTTTGCAGGAGAGATACATCATTTTCATTCGCTGGCGAATTCATTTACGGTTATAAATAACAAGTGTCAGAAGTAAGCACCAGTATGATTGCCATTCAAATAAATCTAGAAGCCTTAAATCCATCACAACCAATCACTCATCTGGAGCATGCAGGCTTCCGTGCATCAGAGTGTTTATTTTAAACACCCAACCTTCCCCCAGTGCACAGAGAAGGTAACGGCAGTGAATGCGCGACCTCAGCAGAACCGGTAGACTAAACGAGCAGAAACAGCACCATGTCTGAGACCTGAGCATTTCGCAAACATCACAAACACGTCAATTGCTTTAAAGCATTTCACCTCTGTCACAGCCTCATAGTCATTATGAATAGATAACATCTATCTATAACGATATAATAATAATAATATAATATAATAACATATAATATAATTAAGCTAATGTAAATATCTAAATCTTAACTTTGCTAAATGTGCGCTGACTGGTGCCTAGATCTCTTACAGTTTGTTGATCTGATTACAGTCTGCAGTACATGACTCTGCATCACCCAACCATGCAGACCTGGATTGGTGCATGAAATGTAAGAGATCTACAGGACATGGCAGGCCAACTCGGGGCTCCACGCGTGTAACCGAACTCAGCAGAAAGAAATGGGCTGTTCAAACGGCATGCTGACCGACAGTCTGACTTCTTGTTCCCACACATTCACCTCCCACTCCAGTTCAATTCCTGATCACTGTGTGCACCATACTGCATGCTCTGCTGTTATTAGGACAGAGGTATGCGGTCAATTATTTCAAGAACACGCACAAATATAAGCACATCAAAACACGGAGAACGAGAGAGCGGGAGGTCGATAATGCATTTAGTTTTCAGCATGTTCACCGACTTGGATACATATCAGAATTTCGTGAGATAAATAAAGCGGCAAAATTATTTGCCATCTTGGGCAGAATGCCACATCCATGAAACCCATGAATTGCTCAGAAATCAATAAGTCGGCTGGATGTCCATATACAGTATGTTAGTCAAGCATATGCTCAGAAATTTTAGAGTGGCATAAAAAAGCATTTACTCATTGGCCAAATATCTTCTCAAAGTTTGATGTCATTTGATTTCGAAACATTCGGGCTGGACGAGAGTTAAATCAGTCTGATCATTTCATACAAACGGAAGCCCAGTTATTATTAGTCAGAATAATTTAGGAGGCTGTTGAGGAGTCAGATTTGGATCTGATGAATACTCTGTTCTCTCTCTCGTTCTCTGTCTCTCTCCATTTTCCAACACGCGCTCACGCGCGCGGCCGCGCGCCATCGTGGTGGGCGGGAGAGGGGGGTAAGGGACACCTGATGACAAGTCACAAAATATGTGTATAGGTGTGTTTACGATTTACCGAACAAACGAGGAGCAGCAGAGCTGGCCAAATACAGCTACGTCAATAACGCCAAGGGGGGAAACGTCCGATCCTAAACGAGAATTAGGCTACGTGGCTAGTAAATCACTTTACTAACTCAACGCACTTATCCAATAAATCAGCATATCTGTCGCCATACACAATTATGCACAAAATATGTTGCATAAAGTTCGCTGACCTCCATTACGAGACACCTTAGGCAATCTGGGTCCAGAAAACACAGTGGATTCGGTCCATTCCGTAAACCATTTGGGGGAAAGGCAGGAGGGAGCCATCGATTAAAAATACAATACAATAAAAATACTTATAGAGGCTTCAAATAGCGTTTTTTGTGTTTTGGGTATGTGCAATACATAATTGTATATTCGCTGCGTGGCTACCTGTTTATTAGACCTGAAGGGAACTGCAAGGGAATCTACCGCGCTTGGATATCTCTACAATTAAAGAAAAAAACACTATTGATGAACAAAAAGAGGTAGTATTTCACTAAGAAAACATTTAACACGTAGCACCAATGCGATACAACACATTTACATTGACGGTGATATCAACTCTTAGCACGACGCGCTGGTGAAATCTATTTAAGGGAATTGAAGGTTACACACGCAACCGCTGAGGTTGCAGGTTTCGGCTGTTTTTCATAGTTCGGGCATTCGGCCACACTCACCCATGTCCGCTGATATTTCAGCTCCTGTCCACGGGGTTTAGAGGCTTCTCGCGGCCGGCAGACGACTCCGCATGACACACTCACACTGCTCAGATCAGTTCGGCTTGGTTCTGTTGCAGGACCTCGGCAGCTCGCGCAGCCGCTGATCTTGACGCGCACCTGCTAACGGCTGCCGCCAGAACACCGGTGAGATCCGTGATATCCGAATGTCAAACGGACAAGCCCATGGAACATATCTCTTTTTGGCGCTCAGTTGATTTTACAAAAGTACGTGCAACTATACATACAGTCAGTGCGTCAAAACAATACGGGTCTTCTCCACGATTTGATGCTGTCAACGCGGGATGCAAAAGAATCCAGACTATTCCACATCCAAGTTACATAAAGCAATACACCACCATGTTAAGTTGAAAATTCCCAGACAAGACGTTCTCGCCACCTCACGTCTATCCATTCTGGCACACTGCGCAAGCTGGCTCTCTCCCGAGAGACGGGGACCGGGGACGGCTCCAGCTTCCCTTTGTGAGAATGCGTCTGAGTGCGTTTGAGTGGAGCCCACTAGACTGACAAGGAGTTCGCATCGCACACACACACACACCATAAAATAAAAAAATGAAATCCGCAGAAAGCTTCAGTCGCTTTGCAGAAAACAATAATAAAACACTACAGGTAAACGTACTTCTGTTTGAACAATATCTCTGTCTTCGACGATCAACCCCACATCGGACAAAAACGGAGCAGGAGGCTTTTCACTGGTTAACATCTCGTCTGCTTGTCGTGCGGTAACTTTGTAAGACAGAATCCGAATGCCCTCTTCTGGCGAGAAGGCATCCGTGGTTACGGTGTCTCAGTGATTTTTCCCACGGGTATACACGAATCAATTCAGCTTCACGCATGTTAAAAAACAAAAGCGACATACCATTTCAGCAGGCACCTTAAGTTAAGTCATAGTTAAGCTAATTTAGGAAGCCGGCATCTTATAGTGTTCAGAGCAGTTATAGGCTACAGCGTGGGCAGGACACCACAATCTCTAAGCATGGTTCGATCAAAAAATATATATTTTGAAAAAACAAAAACGACCATACTGCTGATGGCATGTTTGTGTTCAGCTGGTCGCATCGCCCCTGCTACGGTCCACATGCTGAGCTTGGCTAAATGGACCAGGCTACTATCGCCAGGTTGTCATTTGTTACTCCACCGGCACACCCTCAGGACCTCATCAGCGCTCAGTTTGTTTCATAATGGGCTCTTTACCCCGTCACCTCACACACAGTGATTTCCACCATAAAACATTAACACACGCACACACGCACACACATACACTCACACACACACACACACAAGAAAAGCACACTCTCGCAGGAACCACACACTCACAGACACACACAAACACAGATGCAGGCAACACACCACCAACACACACACACACACACACACACACACAAACCGATATAAAGTCAACACACTTGGGCACACAGGCATGCATGCTGCACACACACACACACACACACACACACACCATACAGAAAGCTAAACACACACACACACACACACACACACACACACACACACACACACGCACACACATTAACCAGGTGTACTCCGTTGTGCATCTATCAGAGGCTTTGTCAGGAGGACACCCCTGACACTTTTCCACAAAGTCAGTTTGTATAGATCTGCCCCTCAGGAGGATTTTCCTGCCTCATGCCATCTGCTTACATGCTGTGCTATCCACTCCCAACGCAGGCTGTGGCTCAAAACATCGGGGGACAGGAATGCACACAGACGCATATCCCGAGAGTGAGAGAGAAAGAGAGAGAGAGAGAGAGAGAGAGAGAAACTGTGGGGTCATCATGGTAGCTATGTCTGACTGGACATTTCCTTACTGACCTGTTGTCAGCGGCGGGAAGAGGCTTTTCCTGGCCGGACTTGTTTCACCCTGGCTCTGGACCCCGCTCAGCTGTTTTACTGTACCCAGGGGTGCCATGCAAGCTCACATTTTGGGTGGGCACAATTAGAGTGGGGATGGTGAGTGTAGTAGAAAGAATCATAATGACACAATTATCTGAAATGTTGTCATATTCAAAGTCTCTAGGGGGATTACGTTAAAATGCAACCAAAGTCTGGGTGGGCACTCGCCCACATCGTTTCAGTGGGCACTATGCCACTGAGAGTTACCCAGGTGCCCACTGAGGTAAACAAGAGCAGTGCCAATGCTGGAGATGGCGCAGAAGGAACAGCTGATCCCACTCTTATCCGGCTATCCAGTGATATTCTTGATATATATATTGGGTGAAAAATTACCTGGAGACCATAAAATGTTCAGTGGGCAACAGTGGGCAAGTTGCAATCACCAAATCAGAACACTAGGAACAGGTCAGGGGATTGCCCAACAACGTTTCTCCAAAAGTTGCTCAATGCTTCCACATGAGTCCACACAAGGTGTCCACCTCGGTACATTTCCCAGGAAGGATGGTGAGCATGCAAGGTGTACAGGACATATGTGAGTTCAATATCCAATCAAATCACACCCACCTCCTCTGTGCTTCTTTGATTGGCTGGATTTGTGTATAGCTCACAAACCAATGAACACCTGAGTGTATGAACACCTGAGCCAAAACACTATTTTTAAGCACACACACGCACACACACACACTGAACACTGAAAGTATGGCGGGAAGACTGTGTGAGGAACAATTCACTGACATTTAACAAAGGTGCAATTGATTAGAATAGTAAACCTCTCCTTTAAATGGGAATGGCAATAAAATGTTTCTTTACTGGGTTGTTTTAACCTGGCAGTGTTACAGCATCATACTGTAATTGTGACTGGGAGCTACATATTCCATAGCCCTGAGAGAGAGAAAGTGATGCTCTGCCAAACTTTGCCCCCCCCCCCCCCCCCCCCCCCCGGAGTGGATGCACGCTGTGCGAATGGCGCTGATGACACATAAACACTCCTCTAAGAGAGAAAGCGGTGGCAAAGGTCAGCACAATCATGACCCTGACTGCCTGACTCCCGCTGTGCAGTACACACAGAAAAGAGCCACACGCATCCTGTAGCTAACGTCTGCGTGTATTCCTATAGACATAGTGTGCTGCAATCAGTGCCGTGATTACCATTGCAAATGTTTGCAAATGTAACCTATGCTGCACACCGATCTCAAACGCCCGAGAGCAGCACAGATGCCCACAGGCTGATGAATGAACGATCTTTCTTTTCTTCCCTCCAGAGAGGGGTGGAGAGGGGGATGGAGGTGGAGGGGTGGAGAGGGGGATGGAGGTGGAGAGGGGAGGTGAGGTGAGAAATCATGTTTGCTCATCACTGAGAAGTGGCTGTTGGCTACAACGGGGGAGATCAGTCTCTTTACATTACTACGGCCCCTCCCTCAGTGCTACCAGTAAGCCAGTGAAAATCTGCACATGACTGTAGTCCCATGATGCTCAGGGCTGGGAGGGGGGGGGGGGCAGGGCAGAAGCATGTTTGCAAACAGTGCTGGCACCGTGGAGTTGCCAAGGGAGGCAGATGGGAGAAGACCTCCGTCTGGAGGAGCAGCCGCCATCACCCTGCCCTTCTCAGATACCCCCACCCAAACCCCGGCCAATACCGTCACTCTCCACGTAACCCCACCCAAACCCCGGCCAATACCGTCACTCTCCACGTAACCCCACCCAAACCCCGGCCAATACCGTCACTCTGCACGTACCCCCAACCAATACCTCCATCTTCAGTATCATACAAGGGCTACTATGTAACCCCCCTGTCAATACCCTCTCACCACTGTTGCACAACAATCCCATGCCAGCCAATACCTCCACAGCCCACTGCAATGCAACCCACCTGGTCTATACCTCCACCATAACATACCTGACCAAACTGGCCATTGTAACCCATCTAATCAACCCTCCCCCTCCACAACTAAGCCCCCCAGTAATGAGCGATAGAGAGAGTTTCAGTTCATTTGAATTATTATTGTCTGAGCGTTGCATTTTATTATTGTGTTATTATTTGTCGTTGCCAGCGTTGCATTATGCTTTGTCACTGCCATTTCAGTATTTCCAATGTAATCCTCCCCTCACTCACCTCAAACCCACCTCATATTCACCTCAAACCCCCCCCCCCCCCCCATACCCTCACTCACCTGAAACCTGTGCACTGCCATACCCTCACTCACCTCAAACCCATATGCCAGCGCACCCCAATAATCACAAATGTACCCAACCCCTCAACCCCACCAACACAACACTAACTAACCCTGTTTCTCTATCACACAGATAACCATCCCTGTCTAAATATACCTACTATTACACAACTAACCAAACCTGACAACATCCTCACCGCAACCAACACGACCGAACACGACTAACCAAACCTGACAACATCCTCACTGCAACCAACATGACTAACCCAACCTGACAACATCTTCGCCGCAACCAACACGACCGAACGCGACTAACCAAACCTGACAACATCCTCACCGCAACCAACACGACCGATCGCGACTAACCAAACCTGACAACATCCTCACCGCAACCAACACGACTAACCCAACCTGACAACATCCTCGCCGCAGCCAACACGACTAAACGCGACTAACCAAACCTGACAACATCCTCGCCGCAACTAACAAGACCGAACACGACTTACCAAACCATCCCTACAGCAAGTTGGCCGTCAGAAAAGCATGCACCGATATCATCACCCCACTCAGTCTGGTGTCTCGCCCTACCTGGCTCCCATCATACTATGAGGCCTTTGGTTCTCTCCACAGGTGTGGAGACATCATACAGCAAAGCAGCTAATGGTCCTCCTCACTGGGCGCAATCGAATTCAACACTCAACTAAAGCACACCTGTTTTCACACTCCCATTCAATAGTGCTCTTTTCAGTGAGAGAGCCAGACTAAAGACTGCATCATCATTCAACAGATAGTCACATTAAAATAAACATCCTCCTCTCCCTTGAATTACATTATACCCCTAGCTAGAGAAAGCAGTATTTATTTGAATAGGAAATGTGAGAGGAGAGATATAGGAGGTAGCGGCTCCGGTGCGGTGTGGTGCGGTGCGGTGTGGCGTCTGGCCGTGTGAGTTCCTATTTCAGGGGTCGGCTTTATTAACCTCTCCCCCAAGCTGGGCCTCAATCTGGAGCTGCGGAGTACAAACAGTGCAGCAAAGGTGCTGAGATTGGCTTCACATGCACACACACATATGGGCTCTTGTGCAACTAACTGAGCTACAGAAACGCATTAGCTTTTGACAAACTGTACACATTAGGTGACTTTGGGTATCAGCACACAACTGAGGAGGATGCAGCTGCAGGTTGCTGTTGGTCTGAAGGGCTGCAAATGTGAGTATATTGGTTGATTCTTTCTCTCTCTCTCTCCCTCTCTTTTTCTCACAAACACACACACATAAACACACACACACACACACACACACACACACACACACACACACACACAAACTCACTCACACACATATACACAACCATGCAAAAACACACACAGGTCTGTGTGCTGTGCAAGAGTGGTCAGCAGCAAATGTGTGTGTTTTTATAGCCGTCTTGTTGCCTGCTCAGTGCATTACAGATATAACAATTTATGGAGCTCTTTCTGCTGATACAGACCAGCTGTCAAAGCCACACACACACACACACACACACACACACACACACAAACACAGACACACACAAACACACACACACACACACAGACACACACACACACACACACAAACACATACACACACAAACACACACACACGCACACACACTCACAAACACACACGCACGCACACACACACGCACACACACACTTATATATATATACACCTACTCATGTACACATTCGTATGACCACAAACGTTGGACTTATATCAGAGAGATATTGAATGAGTCTGTGTGTGTTGCAAAGCTGTTAATAGGGGTGTGTATTGTTGAGAGACAAACAGGTTGAGCCCTTGACTAGCAGGAGCTCTGTAATCACACACAGAGCACATGGGATTTTGCCAGCTCACACACACACACACATGAACACACTCACATATGTAAATATGCATACATACAAACACATATATGCATACAAATACACATACAGATTCACACACAGAAGAATATATAAACACACACACACACACACACACACACACACACACACACACACACACACACAAAGAGCATGGCCCTGTGCCAATCCACACAAACCCATCACAGTGCAACAAATCTCAGCCCAAGCCAAGGAGCAAGTGGGAATTCTGACACCCAAACATAGCACACAGTGTTTTTAAACAAGGCTTTGGTTGTCTCAAGGATGTTTACACGGGAGCTGTCTTCTGACACTGTGCAAATGAGCGCGATCAGAGACCCATTAAAAAGGAGCAATCTTCCAGATCTCCGGCTAGGGTGTGCAGGGCAGTGATTTCACAGGCATGTGTGTGTGTGTGTGTGTGTGTGTGTGTGGTGTGTGTGTGTGATTTCAAATGCATGTCATGTGTACCTGGTCCTGAGTTGAATTACAGTGTTTGCCTATTGCTTACACACATTTTTTGGCTCATTATGTCAAAACTCTACACACAGCCAAGTAAGATATAACACTTGGAGATAAACAACTCACATCTATGCCAAAATGAAACTCAACAATGTGTGTGTGTGTGTGTGTGTGTGAGATAGATAGATAGTTTATTGATCCCCATGGGGAAATTCAAGAAGTGTGTGAGAGAGAGAGAGAGAGAGAGAGAGAGAGAGAGAGAGAGAGAGAGAGAGAGAGAGAGAGAGAGAGAGAGGGTTGATATCTATCTAATGGGGCAGATTCCCCCCAGGGGAACTGAGACTGGCTGAAGGACCACGACTCTTCTCGTCAGACAACAGGATAGGGTAGAGCTCTCTCTCTCTCTCATACACACACACACACACAGAGAGAGAGAGAGAGAGAAGCCCACAACCAACCATCTAATGCAGGATCTAAAAAGATACATCACAAAGAAATAATTCTTTATTTGAATCACATCTCCCGCAGCTAGTATAGCCGCAATTGGAGGGAACACATAGAAAGAAAATGGGAGAGAGAGAATGCTTATTGCTTAATATCATGTTAGATCTTATTAGTATACATAATGTTTCAGATATGCTTTATTGTTGACAAACCATCACTTTTATTTGAAGTTCATTTGAACATACACATGTACATACTGTTATGACCTAGGGGTAAGGCCACAACAAAAGAGGGAGTCGAGAGGTTGGACCTTTATCTAAAATATGGATTTATTAA
>NC_055969.1:26095016-26097516 GCF_018492685.1 Alosa sapidissima
GCTCCTTCGTCAGCCTGGTGCCTATGATTTGTGTGTGAGTCTGTTTCCTGGAGTCCAGTCCAGCTGGCGAATATATCACCCTGCTTTCCTGTGAGTGAGGTCTGCTGGCCCAGGCACAGAGAGGGTGTGTGTGTGTGTGTGTGTGTGTGTGTGTGGGGAAGAGGGCTGGCCATAGCCTCAGAAACACACAGGCTAAATCACACGTCCTCTCTGTTAGCAAAGCAAAACTCAACATTTCATCCTGCTGTGGCTACACTCTGTGTGTATGTGTGTGTGTGTGTGTGTGTGTGTGTGTGTGTTTGTGTGTGATCATTTCATCCTGCTGTGGCTAAACTAGCACTCTGTGTGTGAAGGGCACCATGAGCAATGCCGTCCGTCAACACGTTTGTCCAGATGGTGTCCTTGTTCATCCACCCAAACTGACATGAGAGGTGGAGAGGGTGTAGGTCGAGATTGAGAGGGTGGAGGTGGAGATAAGAGGTGAAGATGAGATGTGGAGAGGGTGGAGGTGAGAGATGGAGAGGGTGGAGGTGAGAGATTGAGAGGGTGGAGGTGGAGATAAGAGGTGAAGATGAGATGAGGAGAGGGTGGAGGTGGAGATGAGATGTGGAGAGGGTGGAGGTGGAGATGAGAGGTGGAGATGAGATGTGGAGAGGGTGGAGGTGGAGATGAGATGTGGAGAGGGTGGAGGTGAGAGATGAGATGTGGAGAGGGTGGAGGTGGAGATGAGAGGTGGAGATGAGATGTGGAGAGGGTGGAGGTGGAGATGAGAAATGGAGATGAGATGTGGAGAGGGTGGAGATGAGATGTGGAGAGGGTGGAGGTTGAGATGAGATGTGGAGAGGGTGGAGGTGGAGATGAGAAATGGAGATGAGATGTGGAGAGGGTGGAGATGAGATGTGGAGAGGGTGGAGGTTGAGATGAGATGTGGAGAGGGTGGAGGTGGAGATGGAGAGGGAGAGGGTGGAGGTGAGAGGGTGGAGGTGGAGAGAAGAGGTGGAGGTAAGAGGTGGTGTCTCCCTACAGATATCCACCTGGGGATGTTCAGAGTTCAAGTGATCATTGGGGTCAGGGGGTCATTGGGTGAAGATGAGATGAGGAGAGGGTGGAGGTGGAGATGAGATGTGGAGAGGGTGGAGGTGAGAGATGAGATGTGGAGAGGGTGGAGGTGGAGATGAGAGGTGGAGATGAGATGTGGAGAGGGTGGAGGTGGAGATAAGAAATGGAGATGAGATGTGGAGAGGGTGGAGGTTGAGATGAGATGTGGAGAGGGTGGAGATGAGATGTGGAGAGGGTGGAGGTGGAGATGAGAAATGGAGATGAGATGTGGAGAGGGTGGAGATGAGATGTGGAGAGGGTGGAGGTTGAGATGAGATGTGGAGATGAGATGTGGAGAGGGTGGAGAGGGTGGAGGTGGAGATGGAGAGGGAGAGGGTGGAGGTGAGAGGGTTGAGGTGGAGATAAGAGGTGGAGATGAGAGGTGGAGGTAAGAGGTGGTGTCTCCCTACAGATATCCACCTGGGGATGTTCAGAGTTCAAGTGATCATTGGGGTCAGGGGGTCATTGGGTGCTGACGTAAAACAGTAAAACAAACCTTTGATATTGTCTGGTTCTACTACTATTATTTCTCTTCAGTAGCAAAAGATGAAATGAACAGAAACCTGAGCCCTGTGTGTGTGTGTGTGTGTGTGAAGCAAAAGAAGTGAGCAGAAACCTGAGCAAAGATGAGAAAAGAAATGAGCAGAAACCTGAGCCCTGTCTGAAGAGAGAGGGACACTGGGTAATAAAGCTGTCCAGATCATCTGGATATTCAAACATTTGTAGAAGACAGAAAGCGTGATAATAGAAAAACGTTCAGAAACGTTCTGAAACCTGTTCAGCAGCATAGCCGTGGGTGGTAGATTGGCTGCTTTTCATTAACATTAAACAAACCTTCTCCTTATCATTTCAGTGCAGTGTAGTTGAAACTAATCACTCTTCAATACATATTTTATTTCGAAAAATGATTCCGCTGTTTCAATAATTTAGCTTGAGCGGCATTTGCAGTCTTAGGAGTGTGTGTGGCGGGGAGGGGGGAGTGTGAGATGGCTTTTATTTTTTCTACAGGATGCTTTCCAAGAGCTTCCTGTTCCCTGCACATAGTTTGATGGAGTCTCCAAGCTCCTAACTTTTGATGTTGTAAATGAAAAGTGTTTTCTGTTCCCAAAAGCTCAGCTCAGTTTAACAAGTCAGCACGTCAATGCCCTGTTCAGACGAACCAAACCACATAAAGCTCTCTAAAGCGCTTAGAGACCATGTCTGTTGTTACTGGTGCTGCATAAATCAATGAAATCCAATTGCACTAAATTAAATAAAACTACTGAAACCCTATTTTCTCACAAATCTGTCAAGCAAGCCATCACAAAGCAAATCTCCCTCAGCAACCAAAAGGTGGCAGATTTTCGGTTGTTGCCAAATTCACTGACAGGTGCAGTCGGTTCTGTTTGATGACACACACACA
>NC_055969.1:26110016-26115016 GCF_018492685.1 Alosa sapidissima
ACACACTACACACACACACAAACAACAATCATCACATAAACATATAAATACACTACAAACACACACACAAAAAAAACAGTCATCACCTGTTATTTCACTTTGTCCCTGTGAAGTCTGGGGAATTGGAATATTTATTATTCTATTGAGTGCCTTCATTCAGGACTGCAGCTTGTGCGGCTCTATTCAGAGTCCATTGTGCTGTCTTGTTATTTTATTAGGGTTTCTCTGGCTTAGAGAGGGGGGGGGGGGGGGCAAAATACAATAATAATAACATTGTGATAATCTGGTGAGTGGAATGGAGGCATGTGCATCTCTCACACTCACAATCTCTCTCTCACACACACACACACACACACACACACACACAAGTACTTATACAGTACACGACCATAAAATGGTTCATCCTTGCGGCACCCCAGTTCCTCTAGAGAAAAACAAAAACAGTTTTGTTTATAGTATTTTCATAACCATATGCTTCTTGCATCATATACTTTCCACAATGACAGACTATTGAAAGCCTATTTTAAAGCCTTTTTGAAAAGCCATTTTTTCTCAAGCCATCACCAAGTAGGCCTACCCAGCTTGAGGGGACGGACACAGCACCCATTATCTGTGTTATATTTGTAAAAAATGTACACAGTGTTATTTACAGGGCATTCCTAAAACACTATTCAAACTATTTAACAGTTTTAGGCCAGTCTAAGTGGACTGCAATTGGGATGGCTTCGCTTGGCAGCGCATGTGCTGGTGTCACCGTTACCGAGGCAGCAGGAGTGGCCCGGTGCTGGGTGAATGATGCGTTTCCTGTTAACGAGCCGAGTCGAACAGTGTGTTGCTCCAGAATAGACGGCTAGCAAGCAGTAGGAGATATGAAGCAATCAGGACCTGATTACTGCCCGGCCCCTTAATTACTGATCAGGCGTGTGTGCCATGGTGAAGGTAATTAGGACATCACAGTGTGTGTATGTGTGTGTGTGTGTAGGGCAGTCGCCTACAGCATGCAAAAAGACACAGGGACAGATGGAGATGACAGGCAGGACACAGAGACAATACGCACACATGTACACACACACATACATGTACACACACACATGCACATACACACACAGACACACGCACACACACCAATAGCGACATAACAACTCAAATTCAGATTCAAATTCAAAGGTGCTTTATTAGAATGCCTGTATGGGAATAGTGTTGCCAAAGCTAATGGGGGGTTACATCAGGATCATTTAGGATCAGATAGGGATTCATTCTACTTTGATTAGTAATTTTGTTTGTCCAATGCTCTAAATATTCTTATTTTGCTTGATTGCCTCATTATTTTGTTGACTCTAATTGATGCTTGGGAAACAGAGCTGGACTGAGCTTGATGTGTTTTAGTTGTTGTTATTGAGTTAGTTAGCTTCAGTACCAGCTGGCTCAGAGGACTCTTTTCAGGGTTCAGGAAACACACCACACCAACACACCATCCTCGCAGGAACACACTGAACAGAAATAAAACAGTTCAGCTGCACAGCAGAAGCACTTAAGGGACCGTGAACTTTTCTAGCCATCCGTAATCATCTCAATTGCCTCAATAATCATAACAATTTCCGACAAAATGTTATCTTCCACAAATATCATCAACCCTCAGGAAAATGGATGGAAATATGACCACGCTGGATGAGAGATGGACAGAATAAGCTTCACTAGACAGACAGTCATTGTATATATAGACACAACACATGTAACACAGTGTTTAGCTATGAGAGGAGCTATCTACTTAATCACTTTCTCAGCAGGCATAGCTAGAATATTCCTCAACTTATATTTCTTTTGAAATGTTGACAATTCTGCGCTCAATATGGATATTAATACATGTATATGACTGACAGAAAAAATATGTTTACTTTAAATTATTGTGGATGCAACAGATTCTGTCTCCCATCACATTAAAATCAATACCACGCAGCTTCCACCAGGGACGAGAGAGAGAGAAAGAAGGGTTGGTATTTAGAAGAATATATGTGTGACCATGTTGATGGGATTAATATTTTTACTGTGTATTTTTGGTCCGCTATGTTAATACTTTGCATAACAGACACAGACACAGAGGAGTCAGAGGGTTAGAATGCCTCTATACTGTAGCTGCCACTTTACTGTCATAATCATAAAGAAAATAAAGAAAATTTCTTTTTTTTTACTTTCTTCACGATTGAAACATTAAAGACCCCCTTTTTGTTTTGAAAATCAATAAAAATTGTATGGCTTAAAAGCATGAATTTGAACATTCCTCTGAACAAGAAGTAAAAGTCGAGAGTCTGAGAGTTAACCCTCTGTGGACCCTGCCTCTGGGCAGTCAGTGTGCGGAGAGAAACAGAACAAGAACAGTCTGTCTAGGTTAACTGGGCACCTAGAAACCTGATTCACAACATCACCTCATCTCCTCCTGACTAGACAACAACACAGTCGCGTTTCCAGTGCATTTACGGATGTCTTCAGGAAAGCGGCGAGATTGTGTTCCTGCTAAGCGATTGTTGTTCCTGCTAAGTGATTGTTGTACTAATCTGTCTAAACGGCAGGCTGCAGGAGTGCTAGAAACCCTTTGGATGAATCCTGCTACTGTGAAAGAGTCTGTTCACATCTGAAGGCTAGCGCAGCCACTCTCTTTCTGTTGTATAATCTGTCTCTATTCAGACCCTGGTACCTTCTTCTTATTTCATAATTAATAAAATACATTTATGAATTAGACATGGTAGAAGAGTGCTCTAATGTGAAATTAAAATTCATCTGAATAATTAAAATGTATATGTGTGTGTGTGTGTGTGTGTGTGTGTGTTGATGCATGCATGAGTAGGTTACCTGACAGCAGTACCAGGGTGTTTACAGATTCAATTTTTTTTTTTCCCCTCAAATTTAATGTGTCAACTTCAAAGTGACTGTTTGGATAGAGTGTCACCAAAGCAAAAATAATTGTACAATAACATGCTAATTTGTCACTTCTCTGAACAGTGATCAACAAAAGGAGGAAGAGTATAGGAAGAGTATGACCCCCCCAAACACACCCACCCACACACACACACACAAACACACTCACACACACTCATAGCAACTCAATGGAGCTTCTGTTTCTGCACCATTACTCTGTATGAGAGAGCTGTGTGTGTGTGTGTGTGTGTGTGTGTTTGTGTGTCGTGTGTTTGTGTGTGTACTTCCCAGTTGTTCATCTTCAGGAAGTATGGAGGTCAGATATTAAAACCAAAGCCTCCTCCTCCTCCCTCCCCAAACCCACTCCTGTCTGCCAGCCTTAGGTGCTGTGGAAGAGTAACTCACTGTGGCATGGGTCTTAAGGTTTAGTGGAGCCCCTCTACCATGGAGGGCAGTGTCGCTTCAGAGGCCTCCAGACGAGACAACAGGCCCCAGCGCCCGAAGTTGATCAACTTTATTACGTGCGCCTGACTGGGCAGGACTCGCATGCGGGTACGGTGCCGCGTTCCGCCCGCATTCCGCCCACGTTTCCGCGCATTCCTGGGTCCGCAGGGACTCTGCTGCAGCTGCCGCCGCTGTTGCCGTGGCGGCGTCAAGTGGAGCGGAAGGGAAAAAGACGCGGGCACTAGCTGTGGGCGAAATGAGCTCGCTGTGCCCACATCCCACGTGGCACGGGAGACGGCGAGTGCTGGTTTCATATTAGCTCATCGCTAATTGAAGATGGCAGCCAGCGTAGCAGTCGGCAGCGAGGGCGCACACGGAGAGAGAGACGCAGGAGAGGAGACACCACTGAAGACTACAGGGAGAAGTCTATTTCAGTCATCTTCATCAGATCACATCTGCACCGGCCCACTACATCTTATTACTGCTCCGTCTAGATCACTTCTCTTTAGTGGCTGTGTGCCTGTAGACGAGCCCACTGCACTTCACCACTCCGTGGACTGTTTTGCACATTTGTAATAGACACGGGCGTAATGTTATTCTAGTTCATTACTACTCTCCGTCTTCTTTATTCCTGCTGTTTGTATACTAGCTAACTCTGATCCATGCTAACACTCAGCTTGACTATTTTAGTCTGTTTGTATACTAGCTAACACACTGAGGGCGGTGGTAGTGTAGTGGTTAAGGAGCTGGGCTAGCGTGCAGTAGCCTGAAAGTTGTCGGTTCAATTCCCGGCTTCCACCGTTGAGCAAGGCACTTAACCCCAAGTTGCTCCGGGGACAATGTTATCCTTTGTGATATAGCTAACATATGTAAGTCACTTTGGTCAAGAAGTGTCTGCTAAATGTAATGAAATGATCCATGCTAACACTCGCTTAACACAGCTTGACTATTTTAGTCTTGAATGATATCTTTGTAGCTAATTGATCAGGGTCAGCTGAAAATTATATACATTTTTTGTGGTTGGTTAATGTTTATGGTTAGTGTTATTATTATTATGACCGCAGCGCAGCGAAGCGGCGGTCATATAGGTTTAGTCAGATTTTTTTTTTTTCTTTTTCGCATGTCCAAATTTCCGTCAAGGATTCCCGGGACACTGTAAGACCGGGGTACACAAAACTTGGTGGGCATGTAACCCCACATGGATAGCATGGAACCATCGTTTTGATCTGTAGCCCCCCCACTGGACTGGACCCCCCGAAAGGAGGGTAGGGCAGACACAGTTTTCTGTGAATATCTCGAGAACCGTAGGGCCAATTTTTTCCATATGTTTGCCTCCAGGGGTCATCTTAACCCATTCCATGTGCACACATGTGCATAAACAGATACACACGCACACACATACATTCACAGTAATCATACTTATGACACATACACACACAGTAGACATATGTACGCATGTATGCACATGCACAAACACAGGCACATACGCAGGCACACACACAAGCACGCACACACACACACACACACACACACACACACACACACACACACACACACACATAAACATAAACATGTACACGCACACATGCACACATGCACACAAGAATTTCTCCGAATTATGAACAGGCAAGATGGGGGTGGGG
>NC_055969.1:26120016-26135016 GCF_018492685.1 Alosa sapidissima
TGCAGAGGGAATTTGAAAGACAACTGATTATCCCGCCCCTCAGACTGAGCACTGCGAACGGTGAGTGCCCAGACCCTACATTTTAATGTGGGTCTGGCTCGTCAGGCTAGCATTTTGGGGATGGCCAATACTAAATTCAATCAGATTCATAGCCTACATCCTGATGTGTTGATATTGAGGCAATGATTCCATGCAAAGGCTTGGGCTTCAGGGCACCCTGACACCTTGGGCCCCTGGGTCTGGGCCCAGAATGCCCGTGCAGTAATCCATCCCTGGGACCAGGGTCCCAGAGTTAAATGAACATTGGTATCAAAAGGATCTAGCCTACTACTAGGACCATGGGCGTAAAAAATTTTGGGACTAGATGCAATTTCCTGAATTCTGGTACATTTTAACAGGTTATTTAGATACTTCTATATAACAAAATAAAGCCAGCCTACGAAATTAATAAAAAGTAAATCATGCATAATTTAAAAATTATGCATGATTTAGCCAAGTAGCCTAACTCAATAGGCTACTTGGCTACGCAATAAGGTTTCCATTACAGCACCGCAGACGTTCAATGAACGCATGAAAGCGGATGGTTTGTTTGAAATCCCGACACTCTTTCAACTACATGGAACGTAATAGTGATCATCAAATACCTCCCCAGATTTCAGTGCCCATCAGTCCGAACATTTAACAATATAATCAAACAGTCCAAAAGTAAATTAAATATCAAACTAAACCGAAAATGTCATGCTTTTGAAGGCCTACCAGTATGCCGCTCCAAGAAACGCATGTCTCAAAATAAAACTCGCATAAGAAATAAAGGGCTGTCTCGAATACAATCCTGCCCCTAAAGGCCTGTACTTTGTCTTAAGACCCCGGCCATAATTTGAGGATTTACAGTATCTAAGTAGACAAACTGGCTTCAGATATCCAACAGAGTGAATAGAGATTGTGCAGTCTTAGCTGTGGTTAGTGACGTGATGCTGTTGGGGAGTTTTACATAGCCTAGCGTAAACCTATAGGTTATTATTTGGCGTACCTATAAGGCTTTTTACCTTATCAAAAGTGAGGGGGATGACTGATCTCTTCAACACTGCGGGGGATTTGGCGCTTGTCACTGTGTGTGTGACAGAAGAGGAATGGGAGAATGCGTGTAACAAAAAAAAAAGTTTATGAGTGATTTACGCGCAAATGGGAGAAAATCCAATGAAAATGACAATGAAGCACTAAACAGATGCTGAAAACAGCACTGGTATTTCGCACGGCAAAAGTGTGTGTGTGTGTGTGTGTGGGGGGGGGGGGTCCAAACTAACAATTTTAAAAAGTGGGTGGGTGTTTTGTAATAATTTAAGAAATGTTTGTATATTTTAACTTTTAAATGCATCAATCAGGTGCACTTTCAAAATAAATTCAGAGGTCAAACTTGCTTATTTTTTTTTATGGAAATATTTTTGCTGTAGCCTAAGCTATTTTGCACTTCAGAATTATAACCATGCACACACAGGTGGAATAGTTATGGTGATATTGCAATAAGTTCACAACCACAAAAACATATGCTACATTTCACAGTTCAGAAATGTTCAAAAATGTGTGTACATTTCAGCACTCAATGAAATTATGCAGAAGTGGTCACCTGTGTTATTCAGCTGGTTTATTTAAGATAATATATTGGTCCTTGTAATGGCCATAGCCTATAGCCTACATGCTATTCCTTTTTCAGGATGTACCCATATCTGCATGATGTGAATGTTTGCATATGGCTTATGTCAGGCTTTATATCAATATTTGTGTCTCGTTATTTGATTTTCTTCATATTTTTGCATTAATGTCACTAGGAAGCATGCCAATATAAATATATTCATTTATCTGTAATGGGATTGGCTGGAACCTGACAATATAAGAACCATGATGGTGGGATAATCTATGGCTGAGCAATTTACAAAAATGTATGTAGGCCTACTGACAAATAGTTTACATTAGAATACATTATAATTTCGCCCCAATGAGGCTATGTAGAAATGTGTTGCAATTTCAAAACCGGATTACTCAGGAACCACTTATTGCACAGAGGCATGCTTTATATCCTCGTATTCGGTACGGTTTGCTGTTTATTGTGATATTGGGTTTGCCACGTGTTGTGTGAAGGGTTAGTGAAATATTAAACCGAGAGTAATGGGTGTGCACTGTGTGCAAAATCCAAGTATGATTAGCCTAAATTGCACGTCGGTTCAATGTTAATTTTCTCGCGAACCATTTATCACAGCAACTTGGCGCTAATATCATTGGAAAGCTTAGATTCCGCACGTTCACCTGATGTGTGATATCATATGTATAGGTTTAGTTTAGTTGAACCTCATCTGCCAGGTATTTGACCTACCAGGTTGACACTTCAGCGTGAAAAATACTCAATAATACTCAAAGCATACCTGAAGCTGGGGAAATGCGCCTGGGACGGCTTCTGAAGTATATCGCAAATGAGAGAAAATTTAGAAAATTCCACAGACAGGGGGTGCTCTTGAACCCTCTCACCGTCTCTGAAAGCATAACCGTGGATCAACAGGTAGATCTATAGATAGGCTAAACTCATTTTTCAGGCATCTGACCGACCGGGTTGACACTTCAGCGTGAGAAATCGGGGGTGTGGCGTGTGAGTGTGTGAAACTAATCAAATGCGTGTGTCTCACGGCCAATGCGTGAGAGTTGGCACCTATGTATTATATCATATAACAGCGATGGCTTATTCGAAGACGATCTGCATGGATATATAACCACCCAGAAAAACTCAGAATGTGAGTGATAAAGTTCATTAATTGTATGAAAGTTTTTATTAGTTATCCATTGCAGCATCGCCTATATTAGGCTGTTATGCTAGCTCAGCCTTTAAATATGTTGTTATTTTGGTCATGTGGACTTGATTAAACGAATAAAGATAATTCATAAACTGCTTATTTCTTACATGACTGAAGCAGTAGCCTAGGTTCAACAGTGGTGTTTGAGGTTGCTGTGTTAAGTTGTTGTGTGTGATCGCTAAACAATTAGGATCAAATCAGTTTATTTTGACATATGGGAGTTAGCCTGACCTGTAACGTTAGCCTATATATAGCACATAAGCCTATTCTGTTTTCATTTATTAGCATTTGTTGTGATTATATAATCAAATGACACTCATGATAACTTGAAATAGAAGGACAGAAGATAGGTGATTGATGTCCACAAGCACGAATTTCACGAGACAAATTAGAACAAACTGTTCCGGTAAAAATAATCTTGCCATGTTTAAAATGCTGCACTTTTTCCCTTCATAGCCTATCTCTGGCAATTCATTTTTGGATGACTGTAGATAGTAGTATTTTAGCCTACGTCTTCGTAGACAGTAGGCTATCTTGAGAATTAAAGACTTCACAGCTGCTAATGATCATCCTCCACAACCACGAGGATAGGTAGGCTAAACGGTCGTTCGTCGCCTTTTTGCTTCTTATTGTAAAACCAACTGTTAGGGCCTACACAAGTGGTCGGCATCCCGGTCAATATTTGATATTAAAATGTCAATTTTGAAGCTATTTGTAACTATGTGTAGCCTATGCAACCTGACTGTTGTAGGCTTGCCTACCACTCTCTGCAGTGCCTTGCCTACCATTCTTGCCTACCACTCTAGTTGTAAACAAACGGTCACATGACATTATGACGTAGGTGCAAAACCTTAATAGAGGGGGAGCAGCTTCACAGAACTTCTGACGGCAAATTTGAGGAAAAGTTGGTAAACCACCCTTCTTACTTAATTTGAGGGTGCTGATTCTGAATAGTTTGTTTACCAAGCTCAATTCTGAATTCTAAGCCGCATAATCAGCATTTTAACATAAAATAGCGATTATTTTTGCTTATTTTTCCCTAAATTGGGTTGATTTCAAAAGTAATCACTAAAACCAAATAAAAGTGTTCTCTAAATACATGTTTGAACATTAAAGAAGCCATACTATAGTTTATTAATGTATTTAATGGGAACATGATTACAGTTAACATGTAATAAACTCGGAAATTCTAATCAAAACACAACCATCAATGGGAAGAAATAGTGTTGACATTGAGGGAAGTGTTAATTTATTTTCATTGTGTCCCCTAGGTTATATGGCCTGAAATGCCTTGTATGTGAAAAAAAACTTCTTCCCAAAGTACTTTTGAATTTATTTCCTCAGCATATTAGGTCACATCATAGATTATTATGGCCATTATTTGAACAGTGAAAATAATAATAAAAGAGTTTTTGAACTTTAATGTCACAAATACTGATTATTCAATGATGTATTTGAATTTAAATATTTAAAATACTTTCACAGCAAAAATGATATATGCGATTAATTTAGATTAATTATTCACAGAGTATGTAATTAATTTGATTAAAAATGTTAATCGATTGACAACCTTACTACTAATATATTAATTAAGCTTAACCAACTTTATTGCAAGCGTTTCTGGCGCCGACAAGAGTGGCGGCATGTCAAGGTAGCTCCGTGTTTTTTTCTTGAATTTCCCCTTCGGGATCAATAAAGTATCTACAGTATCTATCTATTGTAAGGGTCCTATGGGGAGTGGTTCATATTGGGATAGGCAGAAGCACAGTTTAATATCAATTAGTTAAATAATAATAAGTCATTAACTTTTCTATTAACATATAGTTTGTAAATAAAACATTTAACATTTAAATGATGTAAGAAATAACTATTAATTAGTGCCAAAAATACATTTAGTTAACTATTAACACATATTAATACAATATTAGTTAATAGATTTGCTAAAACATTAACATACAGATTTTATGCAAACAACAAATATTTAATTGATGATGAAAAAACTATTAACTTGTGCCAAATAGATATGTTAACAATTAACAAATATTAACAAAGGGTTAGGTAATTACTAGTTTGCTATTTATTATGACACCTTATTATGGAGTGTTACCCCTTCAACTCTATACATCCTACAGTACATATGAACTTAGATAGCGGGAATAAGCCTAATGCAGAACTGCATCTACTGTCAGCCACAACCGACAAGTAAAAAACATTTTACCTCTAATAACACTGGATTTGGTATGTGTGCTTGCCTCCATACTAGAGCTTGATAATGTGCTCTTCTAATATGCCATTGAGCAGCATCACTTGTTGGTGGTAGAGCCTCCGATCCTCGACATCTAGAAAACAGAGTGGCTCTGGCATAGTGTTGTCACGATACCAAAATTATGACTTCGATACAATACCTGCCATAAATATCTTGATACTCGATACTGAAGCGATATCCAAATCCTAAAATATCTGGAAAAGAAAGGACGCAGGCCTCCTCCAAGTGTATCGAGTAATTTGTGTTGAATTTGGTGCACTTTTGGTCAATTCAGGGTTTCAAACTTCTAAACTTCCTACATAATTATTAATTTTGTAGTCAGTTAAATAGTAGTTTGTGTGTGATTAAGTCCTTTATTGTTTGTTATAGCTCATTTATATTGTGTGATGTTTTGGCAATAAATTATCTTTAAATAGCCAAAGTAGGCTAGATCAAGGTCAGTGTTCAAATTACTGCATGCAAATCACTGAATGCTATGCAGAAGAGCCTAATCTTTAGGTCATCTGATGTAGGATACCCTAGGCCTTCCTGTGTTTATGGGATTTCTTTGATTGGCCTGAGTGTATCTGTTGCAATATCTGTGAGCATTCCTACATTAGGTCTATTTCTTTGATAGTCAACATCATTTGTTACCACATAACAAATACCAAATAACAATACAAAAGTTTCTTACAAACTTTCCTGCATACTTCTTAAATGTGCTGCAGTCAGATGGGTGCCCTAAAGACATAACTAGATCTTGAGCATCTATTACCAGTGTTGAATGAGCCGTTTTTGCAGTGATCACTACTGGACATTCCACATTGCTAGACAGCACTTGAGTGAGGATGACTTATTTCCACTTCACAAATAACCATCGCTATCTGCAATAGCTACAGTACAGGGACATTAACCAGTTCATAGCTGAGGATTTGTTCTAGGTCCACTTCCCTTTCAGCATCATATGCAGTAATGATGCAATAGAGAATGTTTCTTTTTGTTGCACTATAAAGGATATCTTGTCTAAATCTTTTGCAAATAATGCAATCTCCATAGCACTCTTCAGCAACCCTCAAACATGCACACTCTTCCATTTTTTTTTGCATGGTTGGGATTTGAATGATAGGAAAGAGCACCTGTGAGATGTTTTAACTATAGGCAAGCACAGTCGCCTTTACAGTAAAAAAAATACAGTGTAAATCCTCTGTAAAGACTGACAACTGTTCATAATAGTTAGTGACAAAGTACTTTCTACAGAAAAATGAGCAGTCACCTACTATTCTATCAATTTATAAATCAAGGAATCTATTTTGCTTCTAAACGTCATACTGAATTTTAGCTATTATTTCAATTTATATTTTAATTTTAGCTTATTTTCATTTGCTACTTGAAGGTCATTGGGGTAATTACTGTCCTGTCCCACAACATATCTGATACATAAAGAGTATATTAATGCCTTATTTTTTGCAATTCCTATGATATCTGATGGCAAAACCAAAAAGTATGTGAATTATGCTAATTATGCTAATTAGCAAGCTTAAAACTCAAAATTGAGCTTGGTAAACAAAATATTTGAATTCAGCACCCTCAAATTGTGTGAAATAGCCCCTTTACTGACTTTTCCTCAAATTTGCCAACAGGACTTTTTCTGAACGTTTGTTAGATCTCCCGCTATTATAACAAGGTCAAAAATTTTTAAATCAAGTGGAAACATGTCTAAAAATGTCTTGTTATAAGCAACTAGAAATAGAAAAATAAGCATATATTCACTTGATTATGGTTATTTATCTCACTTACATGAGAATTAGATCTAGAATTCTATGATTTCTTCCAGTGTACAGTAGAGCTCTATGAGTTCATTTCACATTCGAGCTCATCTTGTCTCTCTGTGTTTTATGTAAATCTGTTGCCTTTTTTATGAAGATCACTTGAAATATTGTATTTTCACCCATGTTTACCAGGGGAACCCTTAGTCAAATAATGCCAATATTATGTTTTATGATAGCCAGTGATATGGTGAGCTTAGCCAAAAGCTATTAGCCTAGAAATCTACATTACATTTGCTGCCAGGGCTAGTCTAGCGACTCTCCGTTGGCTTGTGAGCTAGAAAAATTAAACTTCTATCAGGCCAATCAAATTGTGTATAGAGTTGTTAGGCGGGCTTAACATAATGATTGATGGCAGAGTTGCAATGGCTTGGCTTGAATTCCCTGCTACTTGAAAACAAATAAGATGGATGTTGCTGTTGGCGAACAGTGTGACACGAGTTAAGCATTTATTAAGTTGGCAAAAGTTTGAACTAGCCAATTAGCTCCGCTGGTCGGAAACACATGGGACTCATAGCGCTGTCCAATTGCGTACAGAGGGAATTTGAAAGACAACCGATTATCCCGCCCCTCGGACTGAGCACTGCGAACGGTGAGTGCCCAGACCCTACATTTTAATGTGGGTCTGGCTCGTCAGGCTAAAAAGCTACCCTAGCTAAGGAGCAATGCTAGCAATAAAAACAATGCTAAAGTAGTGTATGCTGTGCTATTTGCCTGATCGGGTGGCCACGGCAATTGTCATCATCAATTGTAATCAAGACTGACATGACACTGTCATGAACATGTCATAAACATTATAAACAAGTCATAAACATTTATGACATAACGCTTCTGTCACTCACTTCTGTCAAGTGTCATTCGGTTTTTGGTTAGGGTTAGTGTTAATGTTAGGGTTATGACAGTGTCATGTCACTCTTATGTATACCTTCATGTCATGTAAAGTGTTAGTTTTTTTAGGTGCCAAAGCAAATGCAATTGTCTCAGTGCTTTTACTGAGTCTAAGCCCTGTATGACACATTGCTCATAAAGACACATATTGAGGTACTTCTTACACCTTACAGGGTAAAATAGAATCCCACAGATGTTTATTGAATTATGTTCTGTCAAATTAAGAACATAAAAAAAAAAAACATCTGTCTTTTTTCCATCTCTGTGAACAAGTTGCAAATTGTTTATTTGGTTTGATCCAGTAACTGCTATGTGTTTGCCTTTGATGCTCTTTAAAAACCTCTGACAGCTATACACACACACAGGACCCATCAACATGTCAAGTACTAGTACCTAATCGTGTGTCTCCTCTGAGGCACTGAGGCCCACTGTGGGGGAGAGAAGAGAGGGAAAGTCTCTCTCACTGTGACACATCTTTGATATATCCTTCAAGTCAAAAGGGGCTTTAGTGAGCCGTGTCAGTAGGAGTGACACTCTCAGTCAATACTGGCACAACATCTCCTGTCAGTCAGAAGCTGCCTCTCCTCTGAGAGCTGTAGAGATGCCTCTAGAGGACTGTAATAAAAGGCAGGCTGTTCTGGTAATATGAGGGTGGGTGTCCTTAATAGGAATCGTGTGCTCTGTAAGTGTTTTGTAATGAGTCAGGATGTGTTCAATAAAGATTTTTTTTTTTTTGCAAAAGGTGAAATATATGTGACATTATATAAGGACATTTCTTCTGAAATGTGTGAAGTGTGTTCAACAAAGAATTAAAGCAGGGATATTCTGTACAGAATTAGCAATAAATAAGGGTGTTCTGTACAGAATATGATATAGGCAGAAGTGCTCTGTAAAGAACCAAAAGCCAGGTTGGTCTTTCATAACAGTCAGTGTGTTCAATGCACCTATAGATGTTCTTTAAATAATGGAATTAAATATAAGTCAGGGTGTTCTGTACAGAACAAAATATAAGTCAGGCTGTTCTGTAAGGATTAAAAAGCCAGTGTGGTCTTTAATAAGAGTTATATAATCAGGCTGTTCTGTAAGGATTAAAAAGCCAGGGTGGTCTTTAATAAGAGTTATATAATCAGGGTGTTCTGTAAGGATTAAAAAGCCAGGGTGGTCTTTAATAAGAGTTATATAATCAGAGTGTTCTGTAAGGATTAAAAAGCCAGGGTGGTCTTTAATAAGAGTTATATAATCAGGTTGTAAGGATTGAAAATCCAGGGTGGTCTTTAATAAGAGTTATATAATCAAGTTGTAAGGATTGAAAAGCCAGAGTGGTCTTTAATAAGGCCATCCTTAAAAATATTTTTGTTTGCAGTAACAGCCAAAAAAAAAAAAAATGGGTCGGTAGGTAGGTCAATATTTTTTTTTTCAAGATTCAAAGTAAAAAAAAAAGTTCAATTTTGGTCATGGTGATTACGTAGGAATGAATTTACACAAATGTGCATATCGTGACGTAACTGACTGGGTCTTCAACCCGTGCCTTCAGGCGCACCATTGCAAACATCATTCTGATGCAGGTTATATAGACCAGCCTTTCTCAAACTTCTTTGACCTGAGGCCCGGTCATGGCAGACTTTTGGGTCATAGGGCTCATCTACATGTACCCAGAAAGAAGGCTACAATAGCTCTTGGCCACGTTATATTGAAATTTGACTATACAATACTCAATGCTATACAGTATATTATACAGTCTCTGCTCTGTTTCTAAGGAAGTTCCAAAAAACAACGTCGTTCTATTAAGTTTCGTTAAATAAATAAATAGCCTTCCAACAGGTTGAAGCGGAGCTTTGATACCAACGTTATCGATTAGTTTCAGTTTCTCTCGCGCAGACGCGCATTGAATGAATGCTCATACCACCACTTAATTGTAGGGCTCCATGTTTAATGACATCGATAGCAGAAACGTTTGTTTTCTTTTTTCGTCGATCCGCGGTTTCTTGATCAACTGCGCAGCAAATTATCAGATGAAGCATCGGGCCTAATTTCACTCCACGACTATGCGAACCAGCAGTCTCCATGTTGCGGACCCATATTTCGAGAAATGCTGAATAGACCACAACCAATTTCAATACTCCGACACGGTCACCGCTAGACTAGGGGGAGAAGGAATGAGAAAAGATCTGGCCACAGTTCTTCCAGAACTTCGTGCCAAGTAAAAGCGTTATCAGTTTGTGTGAATGAAACGAAGCGTAGGCCATAGTGTGACATGCGTAAAAGCAATGGTGTAGAGATGACGCCAAGTGAGCCACGCAAAGTGAGCCACGTTTGCATGTAGGCAATTTATATTCACAATACTTGGGCCTACTAAAAGAAATATTATTTTATTGCATTTGTATTGGTTGTTTAGAGTAAAAAAAACAATCGGTCGGTATTAACGCAAGTTTACAACCGGCAAGTCGGTCGGACTAAAAGGGGGAAAAAAAAAATATTTGGGTCGGTTCTAAATTGACAGGGTCGGTCGGGTTACGGCAAACGAAAATATTTTTAAGGATGGCCTAAGAGTTATTGCGTTCTGTAAGGATTTCAATGTACCTTTACATAAGCTTTTTTCAATAATGAAATATAAGTCAAATGTAAGTCTTTTGTAAGTGTGTTGTGAAGAATGAAGTATAAGTCAGGGTGCTCTGTAAGGAATGAAATCTAAGTGCGGGTTTTGAGTGAAATCTAAGTTGTGGTGTTGTGTAAAGAATGAGTCCAGAAGACAGCCTCATGCTCCTCATAGCTGAGTTTAATCCATCATAGGCGCAGAGGGAATAAACTTCATCATCAAGACTGCATCGTTCCGCCCCTTTTGTGATTACCTGAAGGAGGCTGTGTATAGGACAGGGGCGGGCTGGGGGGGTTGGGGGGTGAGATGAGGACACCACTGTCCAACAGCAGACCTCATTTCCCTCACTTGTCTTCTAAATGAGACGTGGCTTCATTAGCAAGATATTTTTGAAGACAGTTACAGCATGTCTGTTGAAGATTAATGGTGGACAAGAACAAGTCGGAGGGTCGTGATTCTGTATATGTGATCAGTGCATCATCAGATCAGTGCATCATCTTACATGGTGTAAGTGACACTGTGCTAGGGACTATACATACATCTGATGTGTTATTCTGTGTGCTAGGGACTATACATACATCTGATGTGTACGTTATTCTGTGTGCTAGGGAGTATACATACATCTGATGTGTAAGTTATTCTGTATACTAGGGATACATCTGATGTGTATAAGTTATTCTGTATGATAAGGACAATACATACATCTGATGTGTAAGTTATTCTGTATACTAGGGAGTATACATACATCTGATGTGTATAAGTTATTCTGTATGATAAGGACTATACATACATCTGATGTGTAAGTTATTCTGTATACTAGGGAGTATACATACATCTGATGTGTACGTTATTATGTATACTAGGGAGTATACATACATCTGATGTGTATAAGTTATTCTGTATGATAAGGACTATACATACATCTGATGTGTACGTTATTCTGTATACATACATACATACATCTGATGTGTAAGTGATACTGTGTGCTAGGGAGTATACATGGTTACAAATGCCTGCTTGTATGTCTGTGTTCCTGAATGAGCATGAAAATGCTGTTGAGTGTGTATGCGTGCGTGTGTGTGTGTGTGTGCGCGCGTGCGTGTGTGTGTGGATGTAAGTAATTTGCATGTGTCTGAGCTCTGTGTGTGTGTGTGTGTGTGTGTGTGTGTGTGTCTGTGTGTGTGTGTGTGTACATCAGGGCTCCGAACCGGTTCAAGGAACGAAAAGAGAGAAGAGAGCGAAGAGAGCGAAGAGAGCTCAGCGCCGCCTGTACTTCCTGCGGAAACTCAGGCGAGCAAGTGCTCCACCAGCCATCATGACCACATTCTACCGAGGCACCATTGAGAGCATCCTCTCCAGCTGTATCGCTGTGTGGGGCGGAAGCTGCACTGAATACAACAGGAAAGCCCTGCAGCGCATAGTGAACACAGCTGGAAGGATTATTGGTGCTTCACTCCCCTCCCTGAAGGACATTTACACCACCCACCTCACCCGCAAGGCGACCAAAATTGTGAGTGATGCAAGTCACCCCGCTCACAATCTGTTCGATCTACTGCCCTCTGGGAAGAGGTACAGAAGCCTGCGCTCCCGCACTACCAGACTCACCAACAGCTTCATACACCAAGCTGTAAGGATGCTGAACTCTCTCCCTCCTCTCCCCCCTCCACCCTCAGCTACATAACATCCTGGACATTGGACCCACAATGGCCGCGTGCACTACTCCACTTGCACACTTGCACACTTGTACACTTTACAACTTGTTGTTGTCCTGAAAACACAACACATCTGCTGCTCTTACATAACTTGCACCACTATGTCACTTTCTTTCTTACTTAGGTCAAACAGAACTACCCAAGCCTTTTATTGGCCTGACTTTGCACTAGTATTTTATTGACTGTCTATGCACAATTTAAACCAAATTTTGCTGCTCTTATTTTTTTTCATTATTATATGTGCCCTCTTATTTACTTACTTTTTTGTTTACTTGAATGTTATGTTTGTCTGTGGACTTAAATTGGTAAAATATGTCTTGTCTTCACCGTGGGATAGAGAGAAACGTAATTTCGATCTCTTTGTATGTCTGGAACATGTGAAGAAATTGACAATAAAGCTGACTTTGACTTTGACTTTGACTTTGACTTTGAAAACGAAAACCGAAAACGAACGGAATTTTACAGAATTTTACGAGGAGCGGAAACGGAAACGAAAACAAAATGGTCTTCAACTGTTCCGGAACAGAAACGTTATTCTGAAATCCACAAAACCGGTTAATAACGTTTTTTTTCGTTCTCTATATAACAGCCTAATAATTTGATTTCTGCAGTTTGAAAAAAAAAAAAAAACGAATAAATGGACCTTTGGTCCAAATGTGTATATTTTGTCTTGCTGTTGTAATGTAACCTATCCGTCTGCCACTTCGGATCTTAGGCCAGCTCGTAGCGTAGGCTACTGAAACTGATTTGGAAATTGTTTGTAGCCTATGCGTAATAGCTTATTTTGCCTGTCCACGCCTTGTCGTTTTAAAGTCGAGATTTGAAATGTTTGCGCAATTATAGCCTATTCTATGTAGAAGAGTTAAACGGGAAATTTGAGATAGGCCTTGTCAGCAACAGACAGATTCGTTTATAAACAGGGTTGGAATTATAGCGCAAGCCTTTGAAGATCTCCATATGGATAAAACTTAGGCTATAACCAGGTAAGGAGTTTAGCACGTAATATTTTTGATAAGAAATTATTTATAGCCATAGGTTAGGCCTAAGTCTGTAGGCTATGGGATGGATAGCCCATCTGAATGTTTTTGGATGCCGCCTGTGATTTATTATTTTTGGGCATAGCTACGGTATAGGCTAAATCAAGGGGAAATAATGAGTAGCCTACGTCTATTTTCAGGTAAAGTCCACAAAAATAGACTTGATAGGCCCGCCAAACACTGCCGGAACTTTAAGAACGAACGATATTTTGCGTTCCGAACCGGTTCAGGACCGATATGTTGGTGGCGGAACGCATGCAAGAACGAAAACGTTAAACATAGGCCTACCTGAACCGTTCGGAACGGAACGTTTGAAAAATAATTTCGTTTTCAAGCCCTGGTGTACATGTGTGTGTGTGTGTGCGTGTCTGTGTGTGTGTGTGTGTGTGCATGTAAGTAATTTGTGTCTGATCTCTGTGTGTTGTTTCTGTCTCTGCAGCAAAGGTGAACACAAGAGAGGAGTTTCCAGTTTCCAGGTGCTGCTTGGCAATGAGTCCTCTGCTATGGAGAAAGTAGGGAGCGACTGTTGTGTAACACAGCACACAAACACACACACACACACACACACACACACACACACACACACATACACACACACACGCACACACACGCAAAGAGCTGAGTCAGCCCAGGTCTCCAGCTGAGAGTCTGATGAGGAGAGCAGCTCCTGAACCCAGCGGAGCAGACAACCAGCAGCAGCAGCAGCAGCAGCAGCAGCAGCATCCATAGCTGTCATCATCCTCATCATCAGCAACAGCAGCATCCATAGCTGTCACCATCCTCATCATCAGCATCAGCAGCATCTATAGCTGTCATCATCCCCATCATCAGCATCAGCAGCATCTATAGCTGTCATCATCGTCAGCAGCAGCAACCATAGCTGTCATCATCATCAGCATCGTCAGCAGTAGCAGCAGCAGCATCCATAGCTGTCATCTAGCTGTCATCATTGTCAGCATCCGTCAGCAGTAGCAGCAGCAGCATCCATAGCTGTCATCATCGTCAGCAGCAGCATCCATAGCTGTCATCATCGTCAGCAGCAGCATCCATAGCTGTCATCATTGTCAACAGCAGCAGCATCCATAGCTGTCATCAGTGTCTGAATAAACAACTGCTGAGTGAGCAAAGGGAGGCCCCCTGCATTGATGGGAAATGACCTGTCTGCACCCACATGACACGCACTCCGTCTTCAAACCCACCTCACACACAAACACACTCTGTCTTCAAACTCCACCCCCCTCACACGGTCCGTCTTCAACCTATCCCACATACACACACACACACACACACTACTACACTACTTTGCCTTTATACCCCCCCCCATACACAGACCCACACGCTCCCTCTCTCTATACTGTACACATTTCGCTCCATTTAGCATTGGACGCTTACGCCGTCACTCTCCCTGTTAGCATTGGACGCTTAAGGGTACGTTCAGACTAAGCGTCTTTTTCTCAGCTGCCGGCGTCCGTTTTACATTATAACCCTATGGAGTAGACCGTGTTTTCAAAAAAGTCGTCGGCTTCTTTTAAAACGCTTCTGCAACCGTCTTTTTCTGCAGCTCAGAAGTTGAGAAAATGTTCAACTTCTAGCGGAAAAACGCCATACGTCATGCTGTCTTTTTTACGGATGACCAATCACAAGCAGATTACCGAGACCTGTGGTTTCCCATGACAACCAAGTAGAAAATGGAGAAGGTGACAGAACACCGGTCGAGAGACTCGTTTTAGTGTCTGAGCACAGGGAATTGTTTGACATGACTTCACAACTTTACCATAACATACCAAAAGCAATAGCCAACTCCATTTTTTTCTTCCGCGATATTTTTTATCCACACCTAACGTTAGTTACTTTGC
>NC_055969.1:26140016-26147516 GCF_018492685.1 Alosa sapidissima
TGCACACTACAAAAGTGCACCGAATTCAACACAAATGACTCAATACACTTGGAGGAGGTATGAGTCCTTTCTTTTCCAGATATCTTAGAATTTTGCTGTAGTGTCGTTTCAGTATCGAGCATCGTGATATTTATGGCAGGTATCATCAAAGTCATAATTTTGGTATCGTGACAACACTACTAATGACCCATCGAAACTATCTGTAATGGGTTACAGAACCAGCTAGTAGCAATGGATAAAGTAGTCTAAAACAAACATGAGATCACGTTTGCAAACCATGTCATTTTGAATTAACACTCAGTGCAAGGCACCAGGTTGGCAATGGATTTAGCAGGTTTGGCAATGGATAAAATAGTCTAAAATGCGAACTAAACAAATATGAGATCACGTTTGCAAACCCTGTTAATTTGAATGCACACACGATGCAAGGCACCCTGCCATCAGTCAAAACAAGACATTCTCACATTATTCAAATTAATTGCCCACCGAAACTATCTGTAATCAGTTTTGGCTAGTAGCCTATGGTGTAGGGGTGTGAATCTCTCATGTAAAAGACGATACGATTCACATCTAGATACATGGACACAATTCGATACAAGAAAAGATACATGTTCATAAAAAACGATTCAGTAGGATTCGATGCGATGCGATTCGATGCAGTTGAAGAATGGAAAGCATTCTGAAAGATTTTTTATCATTTGCTTAAGGTGCACATTAATTTTATATTATCAATTATCATGGTCATGTCAATTAGGCAAAAACAAATGTGTTTATAGAGTTATATCTGATTGTTTTCAAGGAGCTGTAGCCTATTGTTGAAGTAAGACAATACTGAAATAAAATAAAACAGTGCTTAAGACAATCTTGGCCTTTTCTCATATAGCCTAGCCTACAAGAATAAAATAGGCCTACATATCAATGAACTGGGCCTATTTTGTTCCAAGTCTGAGTGAATATGAACAAAATAATAATAATTTGTGCATCGTTTTAGCAGCAAGGGCCAAATTATTCTTTAACATTAAGGAAATCCCTTCATCAAACGTAAGCAGCCTATTGTTGCTGTTTAGGAATGCTACAGTAAGTGTTTAATTTCGCGCTGGATTTTGAAAAACAAATAAGTAAAAACTGTCAAACAAACGACCGATTGCGAGTTGTCATGTCCTTAAGTTCCATACATCTACTGCAACTTAAGCACGTGACAACTCGCAATCGGTCGTGAAGTCCTTTGACAACTTTGGGCAATGAATGTAGCCCAAAACGAACTGCATTAAAAACCGGAAGTGGGATGAACCCGCTGCTTGCAACGTAATTGAGAGTCTGAGCGAGCAGAAAAGGTTGTGAACCGATTCGTAACATGTAAATCGATATAACGACTGGTTCATTTCAGTTTTATTCCGATACAGGGCTTCACGTATCGATGTAGCCATATCTTACACGTTAAAAACGGATACCGATACGTATCGGTTAATCTTTACACCCCTACTATGGTGCCAATAGCTAACGACAGTAGGCCTACGTTAGCTAGTAGCAATGGATAAAGTTTCTAACACACAAACTTTATCCCCGTCAAATGTAACTGTGGAAATAGCATCTGATATCTTACGATCTAGCTCCTCTGCTGCTAGACCGAGCGATTCTTCCTCGTTGTAATTATCTTCGGCTAAGGTCAGCTCTAGATTAGGGATGTTCTCCAATGTAATGCAGCCTTCATCATCAGATTTAGCTCATCTGCAATCTGCTGTGCTTTCATGCTGTCCATCTCCATTCCAATTGTAAACAAACAGCATGCTGGTTCAGTAAGTAGCTAGTAGGTTACTTCTAGCATACAGCTGATTGGCCGACAGAACAAAAGAGCACTATAATAGTCACGCCCAATTCAAATGCTGGTTTACTTCCTGAAACTTAATCATTTTCAAAGACAAAATATACACTTTTAAAGCAACCAATGCTGTTATCTGAAACATGGAATTGCTTCTTTAGGACTTCAACTTGCACATTCTGCAAAAAAACGAAAATCACAAATTTTGAAAAAAAAAAAAAAACTTCAAAGTCGTTTTTCGCAACTTGCGTCTCTGCGACTTCAGCCTGGTTTTGCCATGCCTGGTCACATATTACACTGATACTTACCAAACACACACACATACACACACACACACAAATTACACTAATACTTATCAAACACACACACACACACACACACACACACACACACATATTACACTGATACTTACCAAACACAAACACACACACAAATTACACTGATACTTACCAAACACACACACATTACACTGATACTTACCAAACACAAACACACACACAAATTACACTGATACTTACCAAACACACACACATTACACTGATACTTACCAAACACAAACACACACACACACACACACACACACATTACACTGATACTTACCAAACACACACACACACAAATTACACTGATACTTACCAAACACACACATTACACTGATACTTACCAAACACACACACACACACATTACACTGATACTTACCAAACACACACACACACACATTACACTGATACTTACCAAACACACACACACACACACACATACATTACACTGATACTTACCAAACAAACACACACACACATTACACTGATACTTACCAAACACACACAGTTGTCTCTTCTACCTCTTCATCCCAACACTGGTCCTTCCTCAAGTGTGTGCTGCTCCTCTAGGGGCTACACCACCACATTAGAGTGTAAAATAACTCAACCCAGAGTTATTACGAAACACACACACACACACACACACACACACACATTACACTGACACATTAGAGTGTAAAAGAACACAACCCACGTTGTTACCAGAACCCAGAGGGATATATTGCCATGACATCACTGACAGACCACCATCGGTCATTGTCTATAAATAATTGTGATTGGCTGGTCAGTCCATCCATCAGCTATCAGTTTCTTAATCAGGTTATTAGTGAAAGAGATTTCAGGGGTTTCTCGGGGCCTGACAGGGGTCAAAGGTGAAAGGTCAATGTCATGCTTCACAATTTAAACGCATCAGAGAGGCCTCCCTGAGGTGTCTCACCATTGGCCCCTGGCAATAGCTGACCACAGAGACACTTTCCCACTTCACACTTTTAACATTTTCAAAAGAGCAGTCAAGGCTCAGCTTCTTAATTTGCCTTTAACGTGTAGCATCTCCTACCTAATGACATTTAACGGCTGGTTTTGCGGTTTCGTTTAATCTTGTAAAGCATCTTTGGCTTTGTTTTTTTAAAAAGCTCTATGTGAATAAAATGTGTCATAATTATTCTACTGAAGAAACACACATGAACAGAATGGTACTTAGACAAAGAGCAGAGATGAGGAGAAATAAGAGAATGATGGGACTTAAAGCTGCAGTCCACGGTTGGAGTGAAACCCCACCAATCAAATGACATCCCCGCCCTCCTGAGCTCCAGGAGCAGCGTATTGATTGGCTGGAGTTATTTGTCACTTTGTTTGTTTCCCGTGTTCAAAGCCAGCTCTGTGTACAAACCTCTCGGGCTTTTCCAGAAAAACAAATCAAACACTGAACTACAGTATAACAATGTTGTGAGCAATTCACCACATTTCACAGAAATATTGGATTGGATTAGAATCACTGACTTTGCCTTTAATCTTATTGGAGTTTTTTTGATTGAACTTCTTGACAGCGACTCAACTAGAGACTCATGCCAAGCTCGTCTAGAACTACCTCTCCCTCCTTCCCTGGCCAGGTGAGACAGCCCAGGTATTCTCTCTGGCAGGTGCTCTCTGATCATGGGCATCACACTGAGGACAGCTGCACTGCCTCACACACACAAACACGCACGCACACACAGACAGGGTCGGACTGGGAACAAAATTCGGCCCTGGCAATTTTCTCCTGGACCGGCCCACCACTGGACCGACGCCCCCCCCCCCCCAAAAAAAAAATAAATAAATAAATTAGGGCTGTCAATCGATTAAAAAAATTAATCTAATTAATTACATACTCTGTGATTAACTAATCTAAATTAATCGCATATATGATTTTTTGCTGTGAAAGTATTTTAAATATTTAAATTCAAATGAATCATTGAATAATCAGAATTAGTGACATTAAAGTTCAAAAACTATTTTATTATTATTTAATAATGGCCATAATAATCTATGATATGACCTAATATGCTGAGGAAATAAATTCAAAAGTGCTTCGGTACTTTATTTTAATCAACACTTTATTTTTATCAACACCATCAAGCCATTTTTGAAAAGTAAATGTTCCAATCAATGATCTAGGCAGCACATTTTCTTCGCTCTCCTTCATTTTACAGTCTAATGGTTACTGACTACAACGGCTCGGGGTCAAAGGTCACACAGAATCGATTAATCTGCGTTATTTTTTTTAATCAGTTATTTTTTCTCAAATTAATTCATCGAAATTAATCAGTTATTTTGACAGCCCTAAAATAAATAAATAAATAAATCCCCCCTGATTCCCCCATAAATAACAAACACACAGTATTATGCTGTAGTAACACTTCATAAACTGGACCCAAACATTTCGATTTGGACCTATAGCCTAATCACAATAACACGGGGGTCCGGGGGTGTCTCTCTGGTTGCTAATCACACCATTTTAAAGTGATTTGAGAGGGACAGGATTCAGGGATAGGCTACTAAAGACAAGCTCATCTTCTGTCTGTCTCATGTTACCCCATGCATTAAACCACATGTCACTGCTTGACTAAATGAAAAATATAGGCTAGCCTACTGAACATGGACATCGTCATAGTTGACAAGTATTACGTTTTGTGCCAACATGTTGTAGAAACAGCAGCCTTTATTTGGTGCAAATCTCCTTTACTTTGGTTATAGTCCGCGATTCACATTAACTGTAGGCTATCACCACAAGTGTATACTAAACGTTTCTGCCCAAGTTTGTGTGCCGTCATCACATTTTGCAAAATGAGGCTACCTTCATTACTAACCTACCAGTTGATACTTTTTACCTGCATCGACTCGCGATTGATTGTGCATCGATGTAACACTCGGTGTAGTGACTTCCACTTTCCAAGTTTCACTTTCACTGTCGTTGTGAGCTAAAAGGCTAGGCCTACTATATGGGAAATACTTTGAAGTTCCTTTTGAGTAGGATCAGCTCCAAAAATTAATGGGTTTTCTTTAACCTGTGCTACACTTTTCCACCAAGTTGTGCGAAAATTGTAGGCTACCCGTAGTTTTTTTTTTATGTTGACAGAACCGCACTACAGTAGCCTACATGGTGCAGTGAATGGAAGGGAAGCGCATGCAACTAACGTCTATAAAAACAATATATTTATGGAATAAAACTAGACCTCTGATTGCTGTTTACGGTTAAACTGCGATGATGTGAACACCAGCCAGCGGAGGGGACTACCATGCACTTGTAAGCTATATTTCCCCACAAACCCAGCGGCTGCTTGGACAAATCCACTTGAGGGGTGGGGCAGGGGGGCGCGATCGTAACACACACTGAACCTGTCATAAAGAGGCCAAAATGATTGACCTGTCACCCCCCAAGCCAAATGGATGCAACTTAATTTATAGGCTATGCCTAGGCCTACATGACGGGCCGCAAATAGGCTAAATAACTTAAAAAAACAAAACAAAAAAAATCCCGGAGGTCACCGGCCCACATGTGGACCGGCCCACCGGGCATTTGCCCGGTTGTACAGATTACCAGTCCGAGCCTGCACACAGACACACACACATAACCCACTTTAAAGACAAAAAGGGAGTCGGCCTACAAGCTGCATGACACGCACACACACACACACACACACACAAGCACACGCACACATGCACGCAAGCTGGCACATACTGTATACAGACACAAACAATACATAGAGACACACATGTACACACACACACACACACACACACACACACAAGCTGGCACATATACAGACACAAACAATACACAGACACACACACGCACATGCACATGCACACACATGCACATAGGCACACACACAGAGCATCTCAGATCTAAGCGGAACCCGTGGGTTTACACTCGGCTCCACAGGCGGCCAGGCGGGGGAGAGTATGGTGAGTTTGACGGACAGAAGACTTTGAAGGCTGCTGACGGATCATCAGTGAGAGATGATGAAACCGGCAGTTGAGATGAACTCAGGCACACAGTTCGCCTTCACACACACACACACACACACACACACAGTTCGCCTTCGCCGGGAAATCTCCTGTGCCCATCACATGGCCTCCCTCCATACCTCGACGGAGATCGGATCATGGCCCCATGTGTGGGGGTTTACAGGGGATTTTCTCTCGGAGGCGGAAGACAAGCTGTAATTCCAGTCACATGTGACAGCGTAGAGGTGTCGTGTGGATTTCTTCTCCAATTTTTTAATTAAACGGTTTAAGATCTATCTGCTCCAGGTGTAGACAGCTGAGGCTTTTCAGTATCTTTAATAATTTGTCTGATAACACCAAGTTAGGGCTGGATACAGAAAAAGAAAAAACACAATGTGTGTATGTCAGTAAATTAATGAGAGGGCTACCTTTAACCTACACCATGCAAGCAGTGAGCCATGTGTGTGTGTGTGTGTGTGTGTGAGTCCACAGTCCACACTTTTAGTTTAGCAGTCCTCTGCATTCCACTTCCTGCTCCAGAAGCTCCCCCTGTGGGGAGAAGGAAGGCACTGGGGCTAAATATAACTGGCCCTATGAAACACTGTGGGCAGAAGGGAGGCACTGGGGCTAAATACAACTGGCCCTATGAAACACTGTGGGGAGAAGGAAGGCACTGGGGCTAAATATAACTGCCCCTATAAAACACTGTGGGGCACTGGGGCTAAATATAACTGCCCCTATGAAACACTGTGGGGCACTGGGGCTAAATATAACTGCTGGCGGTGTAGCATTTTAAAGGTGCAGTCGGTGATTTTAATCCCAAAGAATTTTTTGTCAGGCAGTGTTTGCAGTGAAAAAATAAATAAATAAAAATGCAACAAACAACACCAGAAAAAAATATAGACCCTTTCAACAATAAAAAACAAAAACAATGCTTTGAACGTTCTATTTGGTTCCCAATCTACTTCCTCTGCATTAAGATAACATATGGAATGTTAAAACGGAAGCCTTGTGGGGCCTGTCACTCCCCGATGTGAGTCGCTACCGGATGTGAGTCGCGCATGCGTCACTTTGCTACTTTGCGACTACCTGTGCTGTTAGCCACAGAATAATGACATTAGCCTACACAGCAGTAATGTATTATTTAGCGTAAGGCATCACATTTTCACGGCATGATCTCTAATGTCAGTTCTAGATTAAAGGCTGAAGTAGCCTGCTAGCAAGAGACTTCTGTAATATCAATAAAAATTGACCTACATAACAAAGTTTGTTCACTGCTGGCAAGTAAGTAAGCAATCAAGCACAACAAAGGCTGTCACTTGAATGGCGTTTACTAACGTTAGCAATCAAACAATCTTAGATAGCTAAAAACG
>NC_055969.1:26155016-26185016 GCF_018492685.1 Alosa sapidissima
AACATAACCGCCAGCCAAACTGCAATATACGTGAGAGGTTGTTACTCTAGGGTAGACCAACTCACTTTCTGGAGGTATACTGCCCCCTTTTTGTATGGAATGTGTAGTATGAATTGATTTTTTGGCGGACATTACACATGGCACCTTTAATGACTTTTTGACCTGTCTGGGCTCTCTGAGATCTGCTAGCTTGTTTATCTCTGTTTCTTGACTATTTGTGTCCCACATCCTGTGTTGAGAGAAACCGATTCAATTTCTACTACTTTTTTCAAAAATGAAGTTACTCATCTGCATTTGGCTCCAATCCCACTCCGATACAGCTCCCCCTACTGTTGCGGAGGAGCACATGGTGGCAGGGTGGTGGCTAAGAAACTGGGCAACCATGCATTTGCCAGAAAAGTTTTGCGTTCAATTCCCGCCGGCCACCGTTGTGGCATCTGAAGAATGCTATTAAAATTGTCTCCTTAATTCCAAATGGAGACACAGTTGACCAAGTAGATTCCAGTGTAGTTAAGAGCAGGTAAAACTTGAGGCTGGCTTGCGAAAGAATAGTTCTTTATTCTGGATGTAACAACAGAGTTCTGGTAACCCTGTTGTACGCACAGCACAGCACAGTGTTGCAAGGTGAAGCCAAGGTAAGAAACTGAAGAAAAGATCTGGGAAACTCCTGGCTAATTATAATACCAGAATATACATTCACGTCTGGGGTCAAATTGGAGGGGGGAAACAGACAGTGATATAGCCTTATTGAATTAAGACGTCTTGTGGGGGAACAATTAGTTAGGTACACCATTTGCTATTGTAAGGTGACAACATTCTGTCTGCTTACAATAAACATCCTGTCCTCGCAGTTTCTGCAGTATTAAACAAAGAACCAAAAGAATGACATACAGAAAACCACTAAAATCTAACACCATTGAGCAAGGCACTTTAATGCAGAGCAGCTCTGGAGAGACTGGCCTTTGCAATAATTGATAAATGTAAGTCACTTTGGATAAACGTGTAGGAAAGTCCTCCTTGGTGACACATAGTAGGAACCTCTCTACTGATTCAGGGGCATAGGCCCAAAGCAACTCACCATAAGAGGAGGGATCCTTCCCCATACAGGAGCACACTAGTGCAGCTGATACATTATCATCCCCATATAGGAGCATACTAGTGCAGCTGATACATTATCATCCCCATATAGGAGCACACTAGTGCAGCTGATACATTATTATCCCCATATAGGAGCACACTAGTGCAGCTGATACATTATCATTCCCATACAGGACCACATAGACACTAGTGCAGCTGATACATTATTATTCCCATACAGGAGCATACTAGTGCAGCTGATACTGTACAATAGATCAGCGGTCCCCAACTACCGGGCCGCGGGACATTCCTAACCGGGCCGTAGCCTACGACATGAGTTTAAAAAAAAATGCATGCAAACTAAACTAAATTTAATTTGCAGTAATGTCACGTTTTTTCATGGCATAAGCCTATATGCAGTTGTTTGATTGCACGCATGTTTGCATTTTGCCAGGTCTATTTTCTTACGTCTGTCTGTCCCGCCTTCAACACTTTTACATATTGCCTTCAGCGCTGCGCAGCCTCAGGTCAGCTCACTTCACTTGATCAGTTCTTGGCGAACGGTAGTGTCACACAAAGTTAGCTAAACTGCTAGAATGAGCAACAAAAAACAAGCATCTTTAGCAGATCACTGGCCAGAGTGTTTGAGTTGCGAGAGCCGCTGCAGAGATTTCTTACAGAAAAAAAGTCACAGTTAGCTGCACATTTTAGTGATGAGGACTGGGTGTCAAAACTCGCTTACCTGTGTGACATATTCGGGTTGCTTAATGAGCTCAACCTGTCACTCCAGGGGAGAATGACGACTGTCTTTAAACTGGCAGATAAAGTCGCTGCATTTAAAGCCAAGCTTGATTTGTGGGGATGACGAGTGGACCGGGGTGTATTTGATATGTTCCAAACAGTAGTGGGGGTTTTGGGAGAGACTGAGGCAGGGCCCTTTCTCTCACAGCTGGTGCGCGATCACCTTGTTGCGCTTTCAAATGAGTTTGAGCGTTAGCCTACTTCCCATCCTCCAAAGATCCACGGCAAACCAATGAGTGGATCCGCAACCCATTTGTCAATATCCCGAATAGTCCTAACTTGTCAGCGCAGGAGGAAGAGCAGTTGATCGAAATTGCAAATGACGGTGGTCTTAAGAGTGTGTATAAGGAAACCTCTCTGGCAGGTTTTTGGATCAAAACCAAAGCAGAATATCCCGAGATAGCCGTAAAAGCGCTGAAAACGTTTCCCACCACGTATCTATGCGAGGCCGGGTTTTCGGCAATGACTGCAAAATTGCGCAATCGACTGGACATTTCAAACACACTGAGGGTGTCACTGTCTTCCATCACCCCCAGATGGAAGCTTCTTTTTTGCAGGAAAACAAGCAGGGCTCCCACTGATTATATTCGTAATGCACGTTTAGTTCCCATGTTTTGTTCCCATATTTTGTTAAGCATGTTCACACTTATAGATGTAGCTTCAAGTTGTTTAATATTCATAGTTCATATTGTTCAATTTTCACTTCTTCAAGTTCACGTTTTTCACAAGAGATCATTACCTTCACTGTTCATACATAACTGGAGCTAGTTCTTTTCAAGTAATGCATGCACAACACATATGGAACATGGAACCCCCTCCCCCGCCGGTCCGTGAAAAAAAAATAGGAATCAAACCGGTCCATGGTATATAAAAGGTTGGGGACCCCTGCAATAGATTACAATTCGGTTCTGTTTTTGCTGGTGCGGCTCAATGTAATCCATAATGTAATGCTTGTCAGTTGTAAATTGACCCGCTGGGGTGCTTGGCGTCCTCATGTCAATGTGTTTGTGGTCTGGTGTGCCCAATACCATGAGAGTTTCCTCTGCAATAGCAGGTCTGGCAGAGGAGCACTAAGAGGAGGGTCTGCCCGAGTGTGCGTGTTTGGCACTGGAGCACGCGGACTCATCCAGGGGTCCTGGCCAGAACGCGGACTCATCCAGGGGTCCTGGCCTGCAGCCTCTCCCCTGTGCATGGAGGGAAAGCTCAGGTGTGGATGGCAACTAAATGAAGGCCTGACCTTTGCAGATGCTGTGTGTTGTGTTGTGTAGTGTGGTGTAGTAAGTAAGTATAAGTATATATACTCTTTTGATCCCGTGAGAGAAATTTGGTCTCTGCATTTATCCCAATCCGTGAATTAGTGAAACACACTCAGCACACAGTGAACACACAGTGAGGTGAAGCACACACTAATCCCGGCGCAGTGAGCTGCCTGCAACAACAGTGGAGGAGCAGTGAGGGGTTAGGTGCCTTGCTCAAGGCACTTCAGCCGTGCCTACTGGTCGGGGTTCGAACCGGCAAACCCACCGTTTGCAAGCCCGAAGCGCTAACCAGTAGGTCACGGCTGCCCCCAAAAGTTTAGTGTAGTGTAGTGTAGTGTTGTGTAGTATAGTGAAATGCAGTGCAGTGCTGTGCTCTGTTGTTGGCTTTAGGAGGTACTGTGCTGTGCTGTGCTGTGCTGTGTTGTGGGCTTTAGGAGGTGTTGTGTTGTGCGTCAAGGCTGCTCTCCCGCAGAGACACAATCCCACAGCTGAACACTAAAGCTGACGCCAAAGGGACTCCTAATTATTGGCCTTGAGGTTAAGTACACTTTTAAACCACATCACAGTCGTCTGGGATTACCTGTTATACACCTCACCATCGGGGATTTCTACAGCTCGATACCTCAGTACACTCCTTTGGGAAATACTGTTTCATACCAAAATGCACTTCTCTAAATGAAACCCTGTTGTACACTTTTTTAATTAGACACTGTAACATAACGTTGCCCTCTGTGTTCAACATACTGTAGCTTTATCTCACCATCAGTCCCTCTAGGATTGTGTAATCTTGGAAAATCACAATTTCACACAAATTAAGGGTAGCAATTGTTTCTTTTTATCTCAATATAACATCATGGAATTGCTGTATTAGCAATTAAAAATGTTGCCGCAACAATCAAAATAGACCCCAAAATGATCCTGGTGAGACCGTACAACACATTTCTTTGAGTTAAGGACAGTACATACAACACTCATATTGGTTAAAAATATTACTATGCTATGCCCCATGAAAATCATTTTGTTATACACAGTACCGTGTACACAGTGTTTGGGTTGAAACATAAACCACAAGGATCCCAGACATCATTGAGTTAAACACTGTATTATACCACTTCATAGTCTGGTACATTTAAACAAAACATTATGTCATCTTCCTTTCCTGCTATTCAAATTGGTTACCGCTAACCCTGACAATTTCTCCCAGTCCTGACTTTTAGTATTTCACCATAGACACCCCTCCTTCATCAATAAGCACTCAGTAACTGATGTTAATAATTAACTGGCAGTGGAGTTGTCTGCCTTGATTTGATAAACTTGAGTATTGAACTCAAGGGTGACATGCTTTTTGGAAATTAATTGCCTAATTGTTAACTTTTCCCTCCTGAAAGAGCTTGAGCACCATTTTGATTGCATTCAATTACAAAATTAAAAATCTCTCATACATGTTAATTACTAAATACCGCAAATCACATAAAATTGCTCCAGTGCTTCTCAAGATCCAGAGGGTGCAAGTTTCAGAAGCAATTTGCCGAGCGTACAATATAATATAGAACTATAGCGTCTGTTGGATGAGCTGGCAGAGATGCAGCAGCTGCAGTGCAGTCTACAGAAGAAACAAAATAAACACACAAACACACAAACAAACAAATAACTAAATAAAAATAAGCATACATTCTTATCCAATGTCACCTTCCCCAGACCCAGTGAGTGGTTGTGGTGTGGAGATGGATGGAGAGAGACAGGGAGGAAAGGAGAGAGAGAATGAGAGAAAGAGAAAGGGAGAGAGAGAGGGAGAGTACAAGAGAGAGGAAAACCTACACTAAGTGGTTGTGGTGTGGAGATGGGTGAAGAATGACAGAGAGGGAGAGAGAGAGAATGAGAGAGAGAGAGAGAATGAGAGAGAGAGAGGAAGAGAGAGAGAGGAAGACCTACAATAAGTGGTTGTGGTGTGGAGATGGATGAAGAAAGACAGAGAGGGAGAGAATGAGAGAGAGAGAGGAAGACCTACAGAAAGTGGTTGTGGAGTGGAGAAGGATGGGGGAGAGACTGCAGCTGAATGAGTTCAACTCAAATCCACTCCTCACCTCTGTAGCAATGCAGAGAGATGGAGAGAGGCGGAGAGGGAGGGAGAGACTTTTAAAACCCCTTTTATTGAACCATTGCATGGATCAAAAAAACACCTTAAAACACTACAGTATAACCCCCCCCCCCCCCCCCCCCCCCCAACCCCCCAGTCCCCATGACATCACTACATAAATACCAAGGCCCCATCAATAATGGAGACCAGACCTTTGTCAGTACACCATTTCTGTGAGAAATGATCCACACTGTCTGAAACTTTAAAAAAAAGCATATTCAACCCTAACCCTTGATTCCACCAAAGCTTTAAACATGTTCACAAGGTTGACAATCTGGCCCTCCTCCTCCAACCGATTCCCCTTCCATATTGCCAGTTTTGGCCAATCAAGAAGTTCATGAAGGTGCACAGTTCCCTTTTGTTTTTGGAGCATTTAACCCCAAGGATGAACAGTTCTTTTGAGAAAGTGAACCCCAACCTCTGGCCCACTCCCTCCAACAACTGAAAAAGGGACAACAATTTCAGACAGTCACAAAAAACATGAAACACTGAATCGGGTACATTACAGACACTACATAAAAGGTGAGAGATCATGCCTGAACTTGACGACAAAGACCTTTGTGGCCATGACACAGTGAAGTACCCGCCACTGAAGGTCCCCAGACCTTTTTGGTATGGGGGGCTTGTACAGTACCCTCCATGATGGTGACAGATCTTCAGTGCCCCCAGAATGACCCCTCCATTTTGTGTCAACCCTCCCCTTAAGCACATTAGTATTAGCAGATTTCACAATGGCATTATACAACATTTTTCTGTCCACTGATGTAAAATGTATATCAAGCATCCCCTTAAAAGAAAGCAGTGTCCCTGTGGGGCTTTTGGGGGTAATATGTAAATCCGGAAAGGGGACCTCAAAAGGGCCCACATCCAGAACATGATTGATGAACGAACCACTACGAATTCAATAACAAAATAAATCATGCATAATTAAACATTACCTCGATTTAGGCTACTTGGGTATGTCTTAAGGCTTGACTACACGGTGGTAACGAAAATCGAAATCGAAATTTGCTGTCTACATTATTGTCAGTGTTGGGGGCAACGCAGCTACGCAAATCAAAACAGTGGTGTGATAATTAAGCCAGCAGAGAAATAACTGTTCAGAATTAATCTGTAGCCTTGGGTAGGCTTCTGCAGAAAACATGTTTTTGCCGATTTAATACTATCTGGCGACGTTTTTAACAGGCTACGCAATAGAGGCTTAGACAACTATGACCCACGTCTTGGTTTCGTAAATTAATTTGCCCTACTTTGACTGCAATGTAGTCAATTGACTGCTTGACATGTCATTTTTATTTTTCTGTACAATAAACAAATACATCTGCTTTATGCCGCAGAATTACATTCATATTTGGCTGACTTCTGCAGACGCGCAAAAAAACACTTCCAGGCCATCCTTAAAAATATTTTCGTTTGCCGTAACCCGACCGACCCTGTCAATTTAGAACCGACCCAAATAATGATTTTGCAGGGTTCCATTGATGTCACAATAGAACAACGAGCAGAAAAAAAGCTGATAGATTGGGTGATCCTACTGCTCACGATGACTATCTTGGATCATCGTCATACAAGCTGATCAATTTTTACCACTTGTTGCAGCAGTGCGATTTTATCCCATGCTCATTTCTACAGGCTGTCTCTGTGCCTCCGCTCCTTAGCAGATACATTTTGATGTAGTCTGCGTGTGAAATGGTTTCGTGAGATGTAGGCCTACATGATACAGGCTATGGCCGTTTTATAGCGTGTTGGCGTATAGTATTTTGGCATGTAACATTTTAAATGAGGCCTTGCCTACCCTACAACTTGTTAGGCTACACCAGTCCGCCCAAATGGCATACCTCGAGTCCAATATGCGGGCACCCCTGGCTGCAGCTTGCAGATCGGGGCTGGGCTCAATGTGGGGCAGAGCGCAACGTTGAGCTCAGCCCAAAATCAGCTCGTCATTCCCTGCTGACCTCTGTGTCCGTCTATTTACCCGGACTCAGAGTTTTTCTCAAGGAAGAATGCTTAACTCTATAAAAGCGTATCCTCCTTAAACTACTGCCAACGTTAATCATGTCCCTTCCCGCCTATAGCGTTAGAATCTGGTTGCGTGTGTGTTGTGTAGTGGGGTGGGTGCACTAATGAGCCCAACCAGCTTATGTGTTCCGTCAGTGGTTCGACTGCACAATTATCACAATACCACAAATATAGACAAGGGATGGGAAGGATGGCCGTAAGCTTTAATTTCCCCAGCACCTCTCAAGCCAATAGGCCAACAAGGCTATAATCTGTTTCAAATCTTAATGCTTTTATGAGTTCTCCCTGCTTACTGAAAGTCGCTGTGTGAACCTGCGTGACGTGAGTGCGAAATAGAATGCGAAATATTAAAATAATCGCATCGGACTTGGTGTGTACACTTTGAGTGCAAAAATTTCGCACACGAATTTTTCGCATTTTCGCACTGTTATTTCGTATCGTATCTGGTGTGTAGGCCTACGGGCCTTTAGAGTGAGTGAGTCTTCGTTGCTATGGATGACGTGTGGCCGCCCGGCCGTGCAGGGCAGAGTAGTGGGTCAACCAATCGGAACAAAGCAGTCAGACGCAGAGGTTGCAGTGAAACAAACTTAGGAATTTATTTATAATGTGTGGGGAAAAGGGATGGGGAGCAAAGTTCAACACAAGTTCTTCAGTGCTGGACTGAGGCAGTCAGAGGACTCGTGTCGGCTTCTGAGACAAAGGAGAGAGAGAGACACAAGACAACGTTAGTGGGGAGTTCAGTCCCTGCCACTGACCTGGTCACTCAGCCCTATTGGTTGTCTTGGTTGTTCACGGTTCTTCAGGCCCTCTTTCCTGTTCCAGCCGTCGTAGCTTCCAGTAGCACAATCGCTTCAGCCACGTTCCGCTTCAGCTCCGTTCCACCTGCGACTGGCCTTGGCGACTGGCCTTGGCGGCTGGTCTCCACTCTTTTTAAGTCCAAGCCAGTCTGCCTGAGGTTTGTCCTGTTGAGCTTTAAAAAGGCAGCTAATTGCCTGACTAACCCTCTGCACCTGGCCAGAGACAGGCCCAGACACCTGGGGGGCGGAGCTTCCTAATGCACTGCTCTCAGGTAGTACCGCCCATCCAATACTATGCCTCTCATCTGCCTTTGCTGGCCTGCCTGTAGCCATGTGGGGCACTGATCCCCGACAGAGCCCTCACTGTCCTTGTTTCAAAAGGAGTAAATTCGGCTTTGTCAGAACTGAGCTGTGGACGACACGGCACGGCATGCCCAATTGAAAATAAATTAACGCAACGCAACACAGACCCCGCTTCTCTCGTGTCAGTCACTGACATGAACGAAACACAGAACCCGAATTCTCTTACGGCAGTCACTGACAGTAGCCTAGAATAAATGCATGGGGGAAAAAACTTCCCCATGACAAAGACATCAAACACTGAAAGTTAATATTTTGTCACTATAACATCTGTCCTTTGTCAAATGCGTTATGTTCCAAGTAGCCTAGTGCGTAATTCTGCTTCATAAAGTTGAACAAATACATTTGCTTATTTCACAGAAAAATATAAATAGCCAGTTCTACAGGGTCTAGGGTCTACAGTGCAGAGTTGGTAAGTTATGGTAGGCCAACTTGGAGTGAACATACAAACAGGGGAAATTCTTTCTCTAGTAGTTGAGTAGCCTCAGGTGCGCACGTAGACATAAGGCCGAACATGCAAGCGCCAATGAATCGTGCTCTCACGACAATCACGCCGTTAAACTTAAATAGGTTAACATCACTCTTCGCCTTCAAGCAAGGAAAACGATGATTTGAAGACATCTGTTTCGTTGGAAGGGCAAGGGGTAGCAACAGGGCAACACAGAGACAGGTCCGATGGCAGGGCTGTTATGAGAGTATTAAAATATGGGATATTCTACGGGAAAACATTAAAACGGCAAGACAGCGGGGGGAAGTTAAAATACGTGAGAAACACGGAAAAAGTTGGCATGCATTCTTTTGGTCCCCGTGCACAGGGATTATTTGTCATATTATTAATCATATATGATTATTTGTAAAATTGTGCAAACAGGCGCAACACATTTGAAAAGGAAGGACTGGTAGCATGCAAGCTCACGGGAAAGATTGATTTAAGAACGTTATCACAGTGTGTGGCTGTGGCGGAAAGCAGTGCGGGCGGAAGACAGCGACAATTGGCAGGGGAGGGTCATGCAACTTTTGACTGAAGCACTCAAAATTCCTCCGGTGGCCCCTTCAATAAATAACGAACAGTCCCTAGATTGCTGCTGGGCTATATGTCTTGGTTCATGTCTGTTAACAACTCATATTGCCGTCAAACGCGTAGCCTATCTCGCGGTTGCATCCATTACAAACAAACATGCAATGTGAACGTCTGGGATTGGCAAGAGCACTAAATGCTCTACTGAATAAGCACAAAGTCAAACCTTTAAATGAAAAACACTCTTTAATAATCAAAATAAACCGCTAATGAAGTAAACTTGTGACCATCAAAAAATCGTTTATCGCCTGTAACTCCGTGATAACAGGACGTAACAGGAAGGCATTTGGCTAAGCAACAGAGGTTAATATGCTCTATACTTTGTCCAAATGATGTCTGTCTATCATCGTTGCACTCGGAGAAAACCAAAATGTTTAATTTGTCCTGCGTTTCTTCTACGGTTGCAAACTGGATTCACTCACAGTTAACCAAATATTTCTTTATTAGGGCAGGGCAGGGCAGGCATATTTTTGGCTATTAAATTATTTCTAAACCAGTCTGCTAAAGTCTGTAGTGAAGTCTGTGTAGGGTTTTCCAGGCTCCATTTCTTTTTATGAGACACCCTGCTCACTTGAGCCATCTACCGGTTGTTTGGGTTGTTGCAGCGTCTCACTGGGAAAAGTGATCCCACGCGCGGACCGCGAGTGAAGCTGGCCAAGTCGAAGCACTGCCCACTGTATGCCCTCCACTACCCTTTCTGACCTGCAGCCCAAAGAGGACACCAGGTCAAGGACAGAGCGCCAGCGTCTATCAGCAAGGTTCAGCAGGTGGCCAAGTGTTGTAATTTTTGCCCCAGTGAAAAGAGACACAATGTTTCTTGATACGTCACCCTCCATTGTCCAGAAAGGATTAACCCTCTATACCCCGTAGCGGTCGTCGACGGCCGTTCCGTATTCCCCTGTAACGGCCGCGGCCGGCCGCAATTCTTAAAGAGACATCTGCTACAGTATAACCTTCATACATGAAATAATACAGCGTTAGTGGATAAATAAACACCATACTTTTATTTTGACACACTTAAATGGCTAGGTCGCTATTGACATTTCTCCGGTATTTTGGAGTTTAGCCTGTTGACTGACCGGCTGAGGACTTACGGTGCCTCTGGAGTTATGGCTTCTAACAAGCGTCCTCGTCTTTTCTCATTAGATGAGATGGTATTGATGTGCATCCACCATGTTTTGATGTAAGTGACGATCATATTAATGTAAGAAAATGACAAAATAAAAACATGAAAGTAATAAATTTAACGTTAGCATCCTCCCGTTTGTCATGACTGACTTAGCTGCCTCTCGGGCATTAAAAAAATCGTATGGCTGTCACTGTGAAAGTCAGTTTGAGTTTAGCTAGCACCAGCAAAATATAGGCATAATTCAATGATAGGTCATGGCCTAATTAACAATAAAGTTTATGATAAACCCATGCCAGGTTTATTTGCAGTTATATCTTAACACATAACATTAACATTACCCCTTTCTGGCATGTACAGTAAAGCTAACATTATCGTTATCCCACTTACAGATAGTTATTGCAAACTACTACTTATGTATGTCTCTCTAAATGAGTTTTTGTTGACTAATAACCAAAGCGGGAACCACCGTTGTGTTTTCTGCTTATGGATGTCAGGAAAATGTATTTGTATACAAGTAGGCCAATGTCTCGTCATCTTCGTGATTACAAAAAAGCCTGCTAATTTGCTACCTTCACTGATGTAACGTTAACGTTAGTCTGAGACTCGTAATGTTAGCACAGGATAGGTTGAAGGTTAGTGAACGAGTGCAACAGGTTCATTATCATCAACTGATCAAGTTTAGATAAATTATATAACATGATGTGCATATAAAACAAAACGTAAATCCATGTCAGGATTAACAGTCCCTGTTGTTGGTGACATGCTTATCAAATGAGTCACGATTTCATGCGCTATGCTTCATATCCTCATCATTTTTTAGCTGTAAGGCTCACTGTCCAGCTAAATCCCAAATAAGTGCAAGATATGCCAGTCTATTTCAATGAAATCAGTACTCATATAGTATCTTGTTTCCCAGCTTCTAATACAGAAATATGTGAACCATATTTATAACTTTTTGTTAGTGAAAAACTTTGAGACTGTAAATGAGTAGGCCTATGGTCGTCTATGGGAAACATGAATATATATTTTTTAATGGATCATATATCATTTGAAAGAGCAATTTCTAATCTTTAAACTGAAAGAAACTTACAATTGACACTTTTCATTAGATTTTTAGTTATTCTTGGTTATTTGAAATGTTTCTCAAATTGCCCTTTTCTCTTAGAATTCCCAGGAATCTGGGCCATTGTTGTAGAATTCCACTGGGGTATAGAGGGTTAAAGAACAAAGGTTCATTGAGGCCATAATGCTCTGAACGTGACACCCTAAAGTGTCCCCAGGCCTCAAAGACTGAGCTATAGAAACTTGTTGGCTCAGTTTGAACAGTGGCAGTGTGTGGCACCAGGAACAGCTGTCGATCCAAACGCATCTCAGTCCTGGTTCTCAGCATTGCCAGACCGAAATCCACCCACGGTAGATCAGTCCCGTATAGCAGCTTCTGGGCGGACTGCAGCCTCATTGTCTTAACCTTACTGGCCAGATGGATGAGCCCCTGCCCCCCCTCAGCCAGGGGTAAGTAGAGGACTCCTGGAGGTAGCCAATGGTTCCCATCCCAGAAGAAGTTCACAAAGCTTTTCTGTAAGGAGGCAACAAGCTCAGCTGGCGGGTTAAACACAGTCAATCTGTGCCACAGCATGGACGCTGCCAAATTATTGACTACCAACACCCGCCCTCTGAACGACAATTGCGGTCGAATCCACTCCCACCTCCGCAACCTCCCCAGCACCTTATTAGCCAGCCCTTCCCAGTTCCTCTGGATGTACTGCTCCGTGCCGAAGAAGACTCCCAGGATCTTAAGCCCATCACTGCCCCACTGACAGTGCACGGGTAAGTGTGGCACTGCCACGCCCTGCCACCGCCCTAGCAACAGGGACAGACTCTTCCCCCAGTTCACTCTTGCAGAGGTGCCCCTTTGAAACAGGTCCAGACAGGCCAACACACTCCCTATGTCCCCCTGTGAGTGTATGATAAGTGTAATGTCGTCCGCATAAGCAAGAAGCTTTGTAGTTATTGCGCTCCTTGCAGAAGTCTGAACCGAGAGCCCCTGCAGCCTCTTCCTCAACTGAATCAGCAGAGGCTCTATGGCTATGCTATATAGCAAGCCTGACAGGCTACAGCCTTGCCTGATGCCTCTGCTGACGTTGAAAGGCCTTGTGACAGTCCCATTGACCTTCAGCGTGCTGAACACATCTGTATACAGCAGCTTGATGCATGAAATGAAAAAAGGGCCAAACCCGAATGCTTCAAGTGCTCGGAACAGATAATCGTGATCTATTCTGTCAAACGCCTTCTCCTGGTCCAAGGAGAGAAGGCCCATGTCCAGTTTCTCCACTTTAACAAAATCCATCATATCTCTCATAAGGAAAAGACTGTCAAAAATCGAGCGCCCCGGGGATGCAATACGACTGATCTGGGTGGATGATTTTGCCCAGCACCCCTTTGAGCCGATTCGTCATGGCTTTGGAAAAAATCTTAATGTCCGTCCCGAGGAGCGACACCGGCCGCCAGTTCTTAAGGCATGCTAAGTCGCCTTTCTTCGGCAACAAAGTAATTACAGCCCTCCTGAAGCTTAAGGGTAGACAGGAGCCAGGGACTCCAGGAGGACCGCATGCAGCTCAGGCCCAAGAAGGGTCCAAAAAACTTTAAAGAACTCTGCTGTGAGCCCATCTAGTCCAGGTGTCTTCCCTGTAGACTGTCCCATGACCGCATCAGTCAGTTCACTGAGAGTCAACGGCTGTTCCAGGCCAGCCTGGTGCTCCTCTGACAAGCGAGGAACCTCTTCTAAGAGATGTTTTTTTTTCATCCAGGTCCCAGGGCTCTGCAGAGTAGAGCTCCCGATAGAAAGACAAAGCGTAACCAATGATCTCCTTTGCATTCGTTGTAGGTCGCCCGCCTGGTAAAGTTAGGTTCTTGATCAGCTTCTTCTCTGATGTCCTTTTTTCCAGCCCGAAGAAAAAAGAGGTGGGTAGGTCCATGTCATTGAGTTGTGCAAAGCGAGCCCGAACCAGGGCCCCGCGTCCTCTCTCCTCCCACAGGTTCCTAAGAAGCATCTTCTTCCTCTCTAAAGCCTCAGCTGCATTCAGCCCCTGCTTCTTGACTATGTCCAAAATCTCCTGTTAAACAGTCTGTATTTGTCGTCTCTGTTCACCAGATTTACTGGCTGTGTACTGTAGACAGAAAACTTGAATCTGCTTTTTACCCACATCCCACCATTGACGCAGGGATGGGTAAGAACACTTGTGTTGTGATCCTGCAATAACCTATTATTGAACACCCAGTGACAGGAACGTGGAAACCTCTGTGACAAAGTACAGTTTTTCTCAGTCGCTTTGGTGCTTTTTTCAGATCAGAATGAAAATTCTCATAACTATTAGTTCAACCTCCACAACATTTAGTCATTTGTGCACATCATAGTAGCAATTTGTCCTTCCTCTGAACAAATTGCAAATGCTTTTGGACATGTATCAGTTGCTTTCATACAATTCTCTGCTGTTTTTTAACATTATCATTTGCTTATGTCATGTCAGTCAAAATGAACTATACTTATGAATGCTGAATAGTCGTTCCCAATAAAACTAATAGTCTTCATTTCATTGCTTGAGTCATTACATACAAAATTGTTGAACTAGTTATCAAATTCTGTCACAATGCTGTAGAATTTCAAAGAGCAGCATACAGTAAAAAATTACATATTCAGTGTCTTGTACTCACTTACTCCCCTAACTACAGCAATGTGTAACTTTACTGTAGTTTTCAAATGGCTGTACAAGTAGTGTATAGTGCTGTCTTGAGCATGTTCAGGTAGTGTCACCGAGTTCTGGCCTTTTTTTTGCATTGGAAAACACTGAGAGAACTGTCATAATGAAAACATGACAAAGCCATTTGACTATCTTGTTCATAAACGATGGTGTCAAGACTTCTCATTTTGATGACACTGACAGTTTCATTGACATAAATACCTGCTTTTGAGGAATGGACTATCCATTTTGAGCAAGTGACGTGCTTTTTGCAGGTCATCCACTAAGTTTTGCAGTTTGCACTAATTGTTTTGAGAAATGCACTAACTGCTGTGCAAATGTTAATAGTGATGTGAGAAAAGCACCATAGCGACTGAGAAAAACTGTAAAAGAAACAGAAATAAGATGATGGTCTGAGAGGAAAGTGGGAACTATAGTGTAGTGGCAGAGCATTCCCCTGTGGGTCCTCTGAGTATAGATTCTATCCAACCTTGCAGCGGAGAGAGAGCTTGCACTACTCCTCACCCAAGTGTACTGCTTGTCTCTAGGGAACTGCTCCCCCCACACATCCACTAAATTATGGTAAGAAAGTAGGGCCTTAAGAAAGTTGGCAGATCTTGGATGGGGTTCATCGTGGTTCCTATCCAATGTATGATCAATAGGGAGGGAGAGAGAGAGAGAGAGAGACAGAGAGAGACGGAGAGTGAGAGAGAGAAAGCAGCTGAGAATGCAAGAGAGAGAGAAAGATTGTGAGATTGTGAAATTTTGTATGTTATTACAAAATACAAAGAACCTTCAAATCCTTTAATCAATAAATATGTGCAAAATACTCAGATGCATAAAAAGGCAGAGAAAACACACAAACCCAACAATAAAAAATAATAAAAGACAGTAAGAAAAAGAGAAAAGAGAAAGGAGTGTGTGTGTGCGTGCGTGCGCGTGTGTGTGTCATGTGAGAGAGTGTGTGAGAAAGAGTGTGTGCTTTTGAGGAGAGTGTGGGAGGGGGAAGAAGAAGGTGGGAGAGAGAGAGAGAGAGAGAGAGAGAGAGAGAGAGAGAGAGAGAGAGAGAGAGAGAGAAAGAGACAGAGAGTATAAGAAAAGGATGGAGAGAGGGAGAGAGTAAGAGAGAGAACGAAAGGCCGACAGAGAAAGAGGGAGTAAAAGAGGGCGGGGAGAGTAAGAGAGAGATTGAGAGAGAGATGGAGAGAGAGTAAGAGAGAGAGAGTAGGAAAGATAGCTAGAGAGAGAGAGAAAGTAAGGAAGTGAGAGTTAGAGAGAGAGAAAGAGAGAGATTGAGAGAGAGATAGAAAGGAAAGAGAAAGAAATAGAGAGATAGTAAAAGAGAGAGATAGAGAGAAAGAGAGAGAGCTAGAGAGAGAGAGAAAGAGTAAGAGAGAGAACTAGAGAGAGTAAGGGAGTGAGACAGGGGCACTTGTCAGGCCGCCTCACTGCTCCGTGTGGGGAAACTGAAGCAGACAGATGCTGATGTCAGGATGGATTCAGATTTGGGAGCTCTGAGAGAAACACACTGAGCTATGTCACACAGAGTTAGCTGCTGCAGTTTCACACATATACACACAGCAAACACACACACACACACACACACACACACATACAGTCTAATCACAGGAACTACACATGCATGCACATATTCACATGTACAGTACACATAGTTCAAATATGTATGTACATTCAACACACACATACACATACACACACACACGCGCGCTCAAAAATGTGTATTACAGTTTTTCTCAGTCACTTTGGTGCTTTTCTCAGATCAGAATGAAAATTCTCATAACTATTATTTCAACCTCCACAACATTTAGTCATGTGCACATCATAATAGCAATTTCTCCTTCCTCTGAACAAATTGCAAATGCTTTTGAACATGTATCAGTTGCTTTGTCATGTCAGTCAAAATGAACTACTGTATACTTATGGATGCTAAATAGTTGTTCCCAATAAAACTAATAGTCTTCATTTCATTGCTTGAGTCATTACATACAAAATTGGTGAACTAGTTATCAAATTCTGTCACAATGCTGTAGAATTGCAAAGAGCATGTACAGTAAAACTGTGAAACATACATATTCAGTGTCTTGTACTCACTTACTCCCCTAACTACAGCAATTTGTAACTTTACTATAGTTTTCAAATGGCTGTATAGTGCTGTCTTGAGCATTTTCAGGTAGTGTCACTGAGTGAGTTTTTTTTTGCATTGGAAAACACTGAGAGCATAAACTGTCGTAATGAAAACATGACAAAGCCATTTGACTATCTTGTTCATAAACGATGTGTAAAGTCTTCTCATTTTGATGACACTGGCAGTTTCATTGACATAAATACTTGCTTTTGAGAAATGGACTATCCATTTTCAGCAAGTGACATGCTTTTACAGGTTATCCACTAGGTTTTGCAGTTTGTACTAATTGTTTTGAGAATTGCACTAACTGCTGTGCAAATGTTAATAGTGATGTGAGAAAAGCACCAAAGCGACTGAGAAAAACTGTAATGTGAATGACAGGTCTGGGTTCAGATGTTTGAACTTGTGTGCTGTTTCCAGAAGGCATTGAAGCCTCATGCTGTAATGTGCTGGCAGTAGTGTAGTGTATGTAATGAGACCAGAGTGCTAGTGTGTGTGTGTGTGTGTGTGTGTGTGTGTGTGTGTGCCAGAAGGGTGTGCAGAGAGCTGCACATGCACGACCCCGACTGGTGAAGAGCAGACTGACTCACGCTCCCAAAGACTCCCGAAATAGACTGGAGAACAGCCTTCAGCATACTGGCACTGCGCGCACACACACACACACACACACAGACACACACGGAAGCATACGCATGCACACACACGCACGCACGCACTCTCACGCACGCGCACGCACACACACACACACACACACAGGCATGAACTTACACACTGACACATACATGCAGAGATGCATGCAGGCATATATCTGTGCTCACGCACACACACACACACACAAACATACTTGTATACCCGCATACTTTTTCACACTAATACACTTTGGTTTATAGCTGTATAACCCCCTGACACACACATACACACACACACACACACACACACACACACACAATATATTGTGTACATTCAAAGGTGCACTTCACTTTCTATGTAGTAGCTAGGCAACCAAGGCCAGCATGAAATGCGAGCAGGCGAGAGAAATGAGACCATGGAGGTGAGCTGGGAGAAAAGTTTGCTGAGAGCTCAACTTCAGACTGGACTGGAAAATAAGCCCTGACAACCTCAAGACGATGTGCAGACACACGCGCGCACACACACTCACACACACAAAGAGAAATACAGAGAGAAAAAGAGAGAGAAAGACAGAGAGAGAGAGAGAGAGAGAGATTGTGATTGGATCATTGGATTGGAGTACTCCAAACCAAAACTGGAGAGACCTGTAAATCAGTACATAGATAGATAGATAGATAGATAGATATGTAGATAGATAGATAGATATGTAGATAGATAGATAGATAGATAGATAGATACAATGGAAATATACAAATTAATGAATTTATTGTTATACATCTTAATCAATATAATAATAGAAAATGCATAAATATTTCACTCATCAAACCAGCCGAAATCTGTAATCTGTAAGATCTGCATAGGTTTCCGTAATTTGAAAGAAAACATGTAGGTTGGTTTGCAGGCGTTTTACACAGCCATATGAATTTGTGTTTGTAGTTTTGAGAAAAACAAAAAGTGCATAATTTCAGAAAATAGGTTTGAACAAAATGGGGGAAAAGTGTAACATTGCTGCATTTCCCCCAGTCTCCTGCGCTGCATGCTGCATTTCCCCCAGTCTCCTGCGCTGCATGCTGCATTTCCCCCAGTTTCCTGTGCTGCATGTTGCATTTCCCCCCATTTCCCCCAGTGTCCTGCGCTGCATGCCGCATTTCCCCCATTTTCCTGCTTTTTAAAACGCTGCACTTTCCCTTATAAGCTCTGTCAAGAAACTGATGCTTTCCCTCACACATACCCCAACAAATCAAACACAACACACACACACACTAGTGTTTCCCATACATTGACTTATTTGTGGCGGCCCACCACAATATCAACATTGACCACCACACAATGATTTTCCTGGTTGTACTAAATTGTGCTTAAATCTGGTTAGAATCATAACCACGCTGCACCAATTTGTTAAAAACTGTTACATTCAAGTTAATTCTGCAAACCTACCACCACAAATAGAATTCAATTCTGTGGGAAACACTGCACACACACACACACACACACACACACACACACACACACACACGACACTCGGAACAAGAAGTTCCCTTGACTGTGAAATTGTGTTGTTTACCATCATTCATCAGCGTTGCCATGTGTCAGACATCGCAGGTCTTACACGCCAAGCACGTCTGTGCTGTGTGTGTGTGTGTGTGTGTGTGTGTGTGTGTACAGTAAGTGGTCTCTGTTCTAGACAACGCAGGTCTTACACGCCGAGCACATCTGTGCTGTGTGTGTGTGTGTGTGTGTGTGAGTGTACAGTAAGTGGTCTCTGTTCTAGACAACGCAGGTCTTACACGCCGAGCACATCTGTGCTTTGTGTGTGTGTGTGTGTGTGTGTGTGTGTGTGTGTGTGTGTGAGTGTACAGTAAGTGGTCTCTGTTCCAGACAACGCTGCTCTTCAAGCACTGCTCTGAGCACTCGTAGGAATGCTAAAAAGACGGTGTGATTAAGTTCTCCTCAGCTCCATCTGAAGGCAAAGTTCAGCATTCCAGCCTCCCTGGTTGTCCATAATCATCCACCATTGTGTAGCTATAGCACCAGCTCACCAGGGCAAACAGATGGTTGCTGCCCTGCACAAGCCATAGACAAGTCAAACAAACATTTACATTTATGATTTAGCCCCCCCCCCATTATAGCATTACCTCGCAATCAAATGCATTTTCACCACTTAAACAAGATCTGGTTTTAGAAGCACCAAGATTGTCGGTCAAAACACATCAAGCTGTTTACTGCTGATTTTTAGTGGAAGCATGAACAAACAAACAAACAGACTAACAAACAAACAAACAAACAAACAGACCAACAAACAAGGGAACAGAATGCCGTCTACACAAATATACATATCTCTGTGCAGCTGTGGGACTGAGAGGCGGAGGAATCCATGAGGTCGATCCCTCTCTCTGGCTAGTGGGTGAAGGTTTAATCTTCTCCCTCTCCAGGCTGTCAATAGAGTGAGGGACTGTGAAAAAAGGCAACGCACCGCACCGCACCGCACTGCACGCTAACAAGGCAAGCGTCGAGCGAAAACGTCCGTGGGGGAAGAATGCTGCAGCAGATGCTGGCCTTCTCTTATCAGCGTAAACACTGTGGGGCTCAGCCATTCATCTGACAGAAGGAGGCAGGCCGCGGTTTCCTTCTGGTTACACACACACACACACACACACACACACAAACATGAACACACACACAAAGCCATTCATCTGACAGAGGAGGGCAGGATGCGGTTTCCTTCTGGTTGTACTTATTAGGAATGTGGTCTTTCTGTCTGTCTGACATCTCCATCACTCAGGGTAGGCATTAGGGGTCGGAGATTGCCCCCACGTCCGACCCAATCTGCTGCACTGTCCCTACAAGAGCCTGTTAGAATCTGGGTTCAAATTCATCATATGTATGTGGGTCCTCCTGCTGTGAAAAAGATTTGTAATTGTACTCTGTGTGTGTGTGTGTAACGCTTCTAACTTAACGCAATATGAAGAGTTCAGATGCAAAACCCTCTAAATCCGTCTGACCACTTTTCTTTTAAATGAGCATTTAAATTCAGGCTCCTATAGGTTTTTGCCTATAAATCGATATTTCAGACCAGGAAGAGAGTGGTATTTAGTGGGTTTAGAAGTTAACTAATTTGATTAGTGTATACTATGTGTGGAGAGCATCCCCTCACCATCTTTATCTCATTTTTGACATAGGTGACATTTAGAGGCTTTTGCATCTGAACCCTTCATATATAGGACCGCTATATTACCAGAATTATTAGAGCTGGGTTCGGCTATAGGGAGAGAATTGGCAACGACCAGTATTTAGATGAAGAAAAAGACAATAACATTTATTATGACACACAAGAAAAGATATTGAACACAATAGAAAAATGTAAAACCCCTTAAAGTCGGTCGCGTAAAGTCAGTCAGTAACAAAATGTTCAATATAATAAAGTTTAACCCCAAAGTTCAATGTTTCAATCCCAAAGTTCAATGTTCCAATCCCAGAGTTCAATGTTTCTATATCAATGTTCACTGTTCACATATCCTTTAAATCCTCAAAAAAAAGGGAAAAAGTAGAAAAATGCAAAAAAAAAAAAGATCTTCGCACATACTTTTGTAAAGGAAAAAAAAATGAAACAAGGCCTTACTAACCACTACCCGGGTAGGAAATTAGTGATGTGTATCTTAATCTTATCTGTAATCCAGAACAGGTTGCGTCCAGGCCACAGGCATCACAGGTAGGCGCACAAACACACTGGTCACAGTCCTTAGGATGGCTCGCCGTATCTCTCTCTCAATCGTGGCAGAAGATGCACAATAACAAAAAAAACAATCTGCACACGGCAGTGTAAAATACCTCATTAGTGCCATGCAGGATTGTTTCACTTCATACCATAAGTATTAACACTCAAACTCAAATATCATTTCTCTGTCTAATGTAAATCATGTACTGAACAACTGTGCAATACAGTACCAGTTCCAGGTCTCTCAAGTTTTGAGGACAGGCAAGAGTGACATTCCCCGTCGACAACCCCCCGGCCACGTCAACACACACTGGCATGGGAGTCGAGCGCTCTAACCACTGAGCTAAAAGCCCAGGCTTCCAACTCAGCGGTTAGAAGCGTTCTTAAGGTTAGGGGTGTGAGAATTTACACGCGCAACTAGCATCACCAGCTAGCATACACCAGCCCCAGGTCAGTTACCAGTTGATCCAATATTAGTTGTGCAGAAATATAGCCCGTCTTATACACACCAATTGAATTGAAATAGAAATTGTAAAGATTTGTATTATTCCATATTTAATGTAGTCATATCAGAACCTGAAGTAGCCTACAATCCAAATGCAAGCATGAAACTTCAGAGTATTTACCTTTCATTCGAGGCCAAGATTATGCTTATGTGGGGTTCATATGCAGTAAGCATTTGATTGCCAGTATGCATTTTGGATAACCCAAAGTCCTATGGGGAGTTTTCATAGGGCATTTTACCAAATGCATGAGCATACCTTGGCAAATAATGGTCTAAAGTACTCATGTTGTCATTCTATATTGATCTACTTTTGCACACAGCATGACAATACCTAATGCTAGGACTCAAGTCATATCAGGTCAAGACCTAGAGGGCTGAAATGTGGTCAGTTCAAAGATGCTTGTTATCCGGTAGAAAAATAAAAGAATAATCTAGCCTTTGTAACTTTGTGACAGTACATCACACAGTTATTCTAATTGTTTTCCAACAGTGTCTCAGCTTTCCAAAAGAGAGCAGACGTTTGATTATTGGCTAAAGTATGTAGGAGCAATGCCCTCCTAAGTCAAAATGGGGCAAAAGTATAATTTATAATTGCTCAGATTTGCAAAAGAAATGATTTGACACATGGCACTGACAATTCAATAATGGGCCTTTTCACCACCACTGAGCATCCACTAACCTGGATCTTTTAGGGGGCTTTCCTCTCAGGGTGAATGAGAGGATGCTTAATTGCTTTTTACCCGACATTTTTGACTAGGATATAATTATATAATATGATGTGATTTTAAAAGTGACCTATAACAATAGGCTATGCAATACACTTTAATTTGTTTAGTGCTAATAAAATGATTAAGCCTATTTGGAGAGAGAGATGTTTAGAATGTGACAATATGTCAGTCATCGTGTGAACGAAAGTTGTTCTGAGCAAGTGTTGTCAATGAACAGGCTGTGAAACTGTTGGCTAAGTTACAGACAGTCATGAACAACTGATGCTAATTATCTGGGAAACATTCTCTATAGCTGCAGTCACGTTGTCATTGTTTGTGTCAAACAAGTTGTGGATTTGTTGTAACATTAAAAGATGACTTACTCTGTGCTGAAACCATGAACTGATGCTCGAAGCTCCAAGGTGAACAAAACTTGGAAGAAGTAGATAACAGGTTCACGTTCAATAATTCACGTTCAACAATTCCAGGATACGCGTTTTTCATTGGTTGTTAATGAAACGCGTTAAATCTTACCCAGATACAATACAGTTATTTTCTGATTGGCTATTGTGTAGCCCCTCTCGTTATTTTTGATTGGCTGATAAGTGGCAGGCTCAACTCCAGGGGAGACGCGCTTGATTCCTGCCGGTTCCATAGTGAGAGCGTCGCGGCCAGAGACATTTTGGGCGCTGCCGCAGCATATTAAATATATAAATAGTTTTTCTGCGTGAGAAATACAATGTGTGGCGGGAGAGCGTGACAAAAGACTGAAATGAGTGACTGTCACGCTCAATGCGTGACACTTGAGAGCCCTGTAGTAGTTACAAAAGTACATTAGACCTACTGACACAAACGTAATATTTTCATTGACGCGAGCAGTAGGCTACTCGTTTCACTTCAGCCATATAGCCTACGAACTGCACAGAGCTCCTGCCCAGCTAACTGGACGTCCTGTTGTAAGATCGCATATTACCACTACAATAATGCATGTAACCCCTAATCAGATGACCTATTCAGCAGGAGAATATACTTACTGACTAAAATTAGTACTTTCCTTGCAAGCAGCACTCCTTTCACTACAGCATAGCCTGGACTGGCTACGAACTTTTCAGCTAGCTTCTAACTGGACATCTTGACAAAAATTGCACAAGGGTACAAGTTGTAAAACATTTGTTTGTTTGCAAATTAATAACTTATGTTGCTTACAATGCTAAGAACGAACCTAATACAATGTTTAGCTTAGTCTATGACACTAACGTGCGAGTATTGCACTAGTATTACAGCTAGCTAACTGGGCTACATGTGGCAAACTCAAGTAAATGACAAAACTTACCACTCTGAAGTAGTGATTTCCAATCTATGGGCGACTGGTTGCTCCTCTATTTCAGATTTTTCCTCTGATTCAGGCTCAAATATGCTGTTCAACACCTACTGTATGTCTCCGTATTCCACCTTGGCTGTTTCAGCGAGTGGTGTCGGCCATGTTGCCATCTTTGCTCTGGAGCTTCGCTCGTTGTAAACCAACCAATCAGCACGCAGTTCATCTAAATATTCATGAGCATACCATAAAAGGGAGAAAACCTCTCGTTCATTCTAGGGCCTATTTCCTAGGCTTGCCTTAGGGCGCATAGAACAGCACACGGGCCATTTTCAGCCCAACCAATGTTACATACTCTATTCGGAAACCTTAAGGAACAGCATGAAATACTCTATATAATCATTCTATCACCCCTTTAAACATTGTCTGCACCCGCTCCTACATCATGTCACGGCATGCATGCATGCCCACGCAGGGTGCACGTGATCAGAAAAGAAAGCGCCGTTCTAAACTAACATGGCGGGTTTAAAACAATAACATTCATTTTCAATATATCTCTGACTGTTTTTTTTTTTTTTTTACCTCTATATACATCAAAATAGTTTGTTTTACCTCAAAAGTAAAAGGAAGGTAACCAATGCGTAACACACTGGCTTGCTTAACGGAAACACACACTCACCAGAGATTCAATGATTTAAGACACAAACGATCTTCAGGAGTAATAATTCAACCGGAAAAGTCTTCTTGAAAAAGTTAAACAAAGGATTAGTTCAAAAATAAACGGTGAAGTGTCGATACGTTGATAAATCTTAATCTTTCTTTCACTCGCAATATCTCTGAGCTTCAGGGGAAAAAAATGCAGTTGTGGACTCTTCCTCTATGTGCAATGCACTCGTTCACATGCAGCACAGCGCCCCCTAATGGACAGGGGGCAAACGCTACAACTACATTCAATAACCCAGTGCAATTTATGTGGGTTACATGTGTGTGTGTGTGTGTGTGTGTCTGTGTAGTTTCTCTCTCCCTCTCTCTCTCTCTCTGGGCCAGATGTAGTACATTTGCGAACGTACGTGCGAACGTACGTGCGAACGTTGTGAACGCAATACGACCCAAGTTTCCGTCGTATTTATCAAACTTTCAATCCAAAGTGTAAACTGCGCCTTTCTCTGCCTTCTCCGCCCATTACCGCAATTTACGAACGTCCACAACTGAACGGCAGAGCTTGCAGTTGAATGAAGTTAACTGATGACAACATTAAAAAGAATTAAACGTTTAGCAATCATGAAATACATGATAAAATTTCAACAAGCAGAGAGATAATGATGATCAGTAGTTCTACTCAAAATGCTTGTGTACGTAGGCTATGGAAGATTGGTCAAATCTAGCAAGTAGGAAAGTTTAAGTGAATGACGTGAAAGTGAAAGTAAAACATTCGAAAGGCCAACGAAAGTTGCTTTTCATAGTACTACTTAAAAAACTGGTGTTCTAAATAGTGATTCTGTTGTCTTTGGAAGGTTCTCTTAATGAGCATGGAACTGCAATTTGGATTAACACCTGCTTTTACAAGGCGGAAGTATTTAAGCGCAGAATAGACGTGTGCTTTCAGGAGCAGTCTTTGTACATACCGCGGAATACATAATTAAGCGCTCTTTACGCTTCCCCTCCCATCTCTTTACGCTAAACTCCCACTTTCCCCTGGATCCTCCCATGAATGCATATGCATAACACGAAAAACGCAATGTGCCCTTTTCAGCTCCCGCGACAGGCAGTTTGCGCTTTAACATCTTTGTGGCCTGTTTGTACATACCTCACAATGATTTTACAAGCACATTGCAAAACAAATACGCCTGAAGTGGGCGCAAAAGCGTTAGTACATCTGGCCCTCTGTCTGTGTGTGTGTGTGTGTATGTGTGTGTCACTGTGTGTGTCTGTGTGCAGGTCATGGATCAGGTCAATTTTTTTCCCATACTGTAGGCTTGTATGTCTGTGTGTGTCCATATCCATGCACATGTTACCAAAGCATTAGTTCAGTGTTTAGCCCACCCCCACTAACCCCCACTAGCCCCTCTGCAGTCTCTTTGGTTAGTAGATAGAATGAGATGGGAAATGGTTCTTCAGGGTTGCCACTTGGTTCTCCATGACAGATTACAAGCCTCATTTCACATGTGACTGGGCACACAGGAAGCAATGTGTCTGTTCAGAACTATTCAATGTGTGTGTGTGTGTGTGTGTGTTTGTGTATGTGTGTGTGTGTGTGAGAGAGAGAGAGAGAGAGAGAGACATTCCTCTATGCTTCTTTGTGTGTGTGTGTGTGTGTCATGCCTCCACATTCATTTGTGTGTGTGTGTGTGTGTGTGTGTGTTTCATTGCTCCCAGTGTATTTGATTAAAATTGAGAATTGCACCTTTACGTGTCATTAAAGGGGCCTGACATTTTGTCACTGAGGGAGAGAAATATCCTTTAAATAGTCTTTGGTTAGAAAATGTCTATTTTCAAATAGCATTACTGATTTTTGACATTTGACTCCTATTCCCTATCTGCACTCTAAGCAGCGGAGAGGTGATGTTTCTGTGTGTTTTTTTTAGCCCAGAGTTAAAAGTCTTTCTTGTTGGAGCCGGTCTGTGCGCTGCTCCGGGATCTCTTGAACGTGGTCGGGTCAGAGTTGATCCCCCTGCTTGGTCAGGGCTGGATTATTCATACACATCACTCTTTAATGTCTCTCTCTAATGAATAATGTATCCGAGTTGTAATGATAAGTACCTGGCCATTACCCACTGGAGATCAGATTGATGGCCGACGGGTGGAAGTGGCCTGGTCCATTCCCGCACCAAGTTGAGAAGAAATTAGCCAACAGCATAAGCAGTGCCATCACAATGGATATATATATATGCCCCTTGGCAGCAATATTTAATGTCATTTAGCGCTAGGATGGTACCCAGTTCGTTGAAAGCCGACTAAATGGGTCATGATCCTACCCAATAAACACGTTACACAGGGCAATGTCAAGTGTTATGGGCATGCACTGTGAATGTTTATTCTCCATATCATAAATCATTGTAGCATCAAAATGAGTTTTATTTAAGGGGTTCTCTAAGCATGGTTGTTGGTTGTTGGTCTGTTGACGTTTAAAACAAAACAGAGAGCTAGCTAACCACTCCCTTCTCTTCGGTGATTGGCTGGAACAGTTTGTTATGTTTCATGGTCCAGGCAGACCTAGCTGTTTTTGTTGCAGTTTTTGGAGCCTGGGCTGTCCACAGGGGCCGTGTTTTTTTACAGCGTATTCAGGGGACAGGCAGCTAGGGGAGCACAGCCTCCTAAAGTACACCCCACACATAGAGTATAGACCTGCTGCACAGCCTCCTAAAGTACACCCCACGCATATAGACCTGCTCCTCCTAAAGTACACCCCACACATATAGGCCTGCTGCACAGCCTCCTATAGAACACCCCACGGATATAGCCTCCTATAGAACACCCCACACATATAGCCTCCTATACTACACCCCACACATATAGCCTCTTATAGAACACCCCACACATATAGGCCTGCTGCACAGCCTCCTATACTACACCCCACACATATAGCCTCCTATACTACACCCCACACATATAGCCTCCTATAGAACACCCCACACATATAGGCCTGCTGCACAGCCTCTTATAGAACACCCCACACATTTAGGCCTGCTGCACAGCCTCTTATAGAACACCCCACACATTTAGGCCTGCTGCACAGCCTCTTATAGAACACCCCACACATATAGGCCTGCTGCACAGCCTCCTATAGAACACCCCACACATATAGCCTCCTATACTACACCCCACACATATAGCCTCCTATAGAACACCCCACACATATAGCCTCCTATCACACATATAGCCTCCTATAGAACACCCCACACATAAAGACCTGCTGCCAGTGTGTGCTATCTGCTATTGTACTACTGTACATATTGTCCACTTAGACATTGGAGAGGAAAGTCCCATAAAACCATAGAGTAATAAATAAATATTGATCCTTGGATTGCATCACCCTAGTGAGTCGTTCACCTTAAAGTTGAATATGAACCTCAGGCCATTTATACAAGTTGGAAAATAAATCTATTTGAAGGTATCTACATAAGAGCGACATGACACTGTCATAACCCTAACCCCTAACTTGTCATGACAAAAAACAAATGACACTAACCCTAACCCTAATCCTAACTTGTCATGACAAAAACCGAATTACACTTTGACAGAAGCGTTATGTCATAAATGTTTATGACGTGTTTATAATGTTTATGACACGTTCATGACAGTTTCATGTCACTCTTATGTAGATGCGTAAGTAAGTCCACTGTCTCCGCTCTCCACTACAGAAAGACACAACTCAAGCCTGGAGGATGCAGATCTGAAACTAGTCTTGCTTCGTGACTGAATATGAGAAAATATGTCTCTCCCATCAAAAAACTGTTGGTAGCATCGGCTAACTAGCGCCAGATTTCTGAGTGCAGGGGACAAGCCGAGATGAGCTATGAGACATTATGTTCACACTCGGTATCATGTTTAAACATACTTTAGGTCAATATCACACCGGAATTTTCCTTTAACACCTGCTTTTACAAGGCAGAAGTACAGTATTTAGGCGCATAATAGATGTACAAAATCCCTGATCCTCCCAAAAGGGACGCTGTTCCTTTAAGAGATTTTCCCTTTGCCACGAGGGTTGTGTGTGTGTGTGCATGTTCTTTCTTTGGTGCGCGATCTGAAGCTGTAGAGACGTTACTGCTGGTCAAGCACATTGTTGGAAACTTTGCACTTTATTTTCTGTCCTGTTGTGCGTTGCTGACAATGTAAGTGATGATTACTATAGTTTGTTGACACTGTTAATCTCTTTAGTTATACCTTTATATTGTAGCGTCGGCGCAAAAAGACTCTCCTGCGCAGGGCATTCTGGGATACGAGAGCGAACATTTGGGGGGTTTATGTCTGTATTGCACCTTAGTTTTGAGTGTAATGTTAGTGTCTTTATTGTGACATGTTTCCCTTTTAGTTCTCCCTCGTGTGTGATTCTTTTTGTGTGGGGGGCTGCGTCCTCCCCTGTGTGTGTAGTGTGTGTGTCTAATTGACCTGCCCCGTGTGTATTGTGTTCGGTGTCTTGGTCTTGGTCTGTGCCCTGCTCTGGTTCTCAGTTAATAAACCTTTTGATTGGACAACTGTGTATGTTGCTATCAAATCGTTACATTGGTGTCAGAAGTGACTTTCGAACATGGCCTCCGCCCAGCGAGAGAAGCTGGAAATGGAAGACCATACCACTGGGTGGAGGCCCACGCAAGAGGATCCAGAGAGAGCCCTTGTAAGGGCTACTAAAAAGCTCGGGGGCCTTCTATTGCTGCTGCCCACGGAGGAGAGGAGCTATCGTCTGGAGCTGCCTGCGGCCATGGGAAAAGATCTTGCCGGAAGAGGGGCCTGAAGAAGCGTTCGCGGAGAAGACGACGCTAGCCTGGGCGCTGACTCCACGGCGAGCCGCGACGCGTGAGCAGAGCCGAGGGAGAGCGTCGAGCAAGAGGTTCCTGGTCGACAGACGGTTGGCGGAGCCGCTGAGGGCAGCGAACTCACGACGGTGGGGCAGCTTCGATGGAAAGGCCCTCTGAACTCTGAACTTTAAAACTTTTGGGTGCGTGTGAGAGGCACCGTGCTGTGTAGGCGCCAGTTCTAGTTGGCCTGTTGGCCGGCGCCTTTAAAAAAATAAAAAAAAAAAGTTCGTTGTGTGGAGTTCGTTAGCATGGCCATCTCGGGGGTCGTGCCTTCGCCGATGCCGCGAAGGAGTGGAACGGGCCGGGAGCAGAGCAGGACAGCTCTGCAAGATGGCAACACGAGGAGGGACGCCGAAGACGGTAGCTGCAGCGGGAGAGCTCAGCGCGGTCCGGTTGCTGCGGAGTCGGTGCCTGTCTGTCTTGGTCGGCGACTCGACAGAGGGGAGTGGCGTTGGTGCAGCTTCATCTGGCCCCCCTCGAACCCCGGTGTTTGGTACAGTGTCGACGGTTGAAAAGGCCACCTAGGGCCCCGCCAGGAGAGGAGGAGTGCCGTGGTGACACGCCGCGGACAGTGCAGCCTGAGGGCGGCTGCTGAGAGGGAGCTGGTGACGAGCGGGTCGGCCACGTGGCTGCTAGCACGCCCAAACTGGATTGCTAGCAGCATGGCGCCCCGTTGAGTGAGCTCCTGCGGCGTGTGCACCCCACGTGATTTGGCGGTACTGTCGCACTGGACTGAGTGGCGGGCGACGTGCGCCGACGCTAGCATGTGGCTACCTCGTGGACGTTGGCGAGGACGGCAATGGCTTGTTGGGGGAGCTATGTAGCGTCGGCGCAAAAAGACAGTGTTAGCGTTCTCCCGCGCAGGGCATTCTGGGATACGAGAGCGAACATTTGGGGGGTTTATGTCTGTATTGCACCTTAGTTTTGAGTGTAATGTTAGTGTCTTTATTGTAACATGTTTCCCTTTTAGTTCTCCCTCGTGTGTGATCCTTTTTGTGTGGGGGGCTGCGTCCTCCCCTGTGTGTGTAGTGTGTGTGTCTAATTGACCTGCCCCATGTGTATTGTG
>NC_055969.1:26190016-26232516 GCF_018492685.1 Alosa sapidissima
CACACTCACACGCAACGTTGGACAGCCAGAGGAGACATCCAAGGCTCTTCTCACTGCCTTCCATGCTCATTGAGTAGAACTGGAGCCCAGAGAGTCCTTATGGGAACTTGTAGCCCAGAGTCCTAATGGGAACTTGTAGCCCAGAGAGTCTTTATGGGAACCTGTAGCCCAGAGAGTTCTTATGGGAACTTGTAGCCCAGAGTCCTAATGGGAATCTGTAGCCTAGAGAGTCTTTATGGGAACCTGTAGCCCAGAGTCCTAATGGGAACCTGTAGCCTAGAGAGTCTTTATGGGAACCTGTAGCCCAGAGTCCTAATGGGAACCTGTAGCCCAGAGAGTTCTTATGGGAACTTGTAGCCCAGAGTCCTAATGGGAATCTGTAGCCTAGAGAGTCTTTATGGGAACCTGTAGCCCAGAGTCCTAATGGGAACCTGTAGCCCAGAGAGTCCTTATGGGAACCTGTAGCCCAATGCAAATCTTCCACTGGTTCCACTGAGTATTAAAAGGTCAGTGGACATTCTTGTGAAAAGCATAATAAAATGACATTCATATTCATGTGATTTAATGGCATTTTCTTTTCAGAAACTGTACTGTTATTTTATAAAATATATTATTTTTAAAATACCTTGTCAACTCTTGATTCACAAAACATAAAAGCTTGTGTGTGTGGATCAGTTTTTGACACGCACTATATAGCACCCCATTTTGGGCCTGCACACACACACACACACACACACACACACACACACACACACACACACACATTGTGCAGACCATAGACCATAGACTGCACACACTACAGGCGCACGCCAAATTAAAAATATTGCTGACATTTAAACTTTTTAACAGTAGCTCAGTGTGATGTGAATGTGAATGAGGAAAATCCATCTGTCAGTGGTTTTGTGCATGAAATTTAAATGCACCTAACCATGCATATGCAGTGTGTGTGTGTGTGTGTGTGTGTGTGTGTGTGTGTGTGTGTGTGTGCACCCCTACCCATGCATATACGGTGGGTGTGGGTGTGTGTGTGTGTGTTAGTGCGCCTCTATCTATGCATAAGCAATGTGTGTGTGTGTGTGTGTGTGGTGTGTGTGCGCCCCTACCCATGCATAAGCAGAAACAGTCATAGCCAATATAAACAGCTGTCAAAACACACACTCTCTAATAACAGAAATAAAAGGACGCAGGTCTGCCAAATCAACAAAGACCTACAGAACACACTCTTCTGCTGTGAGAGTCCCGCAGAATCTAACACACAACGCAGAATATCTGCTTTGATGTGTTCTAGTTTATGAGCTTTTGACAATATTATCTTTTCCACATTGCTATTTAGCGCAGTCTGGAGGGGAATGGCCACATCCACACGAGTGATGTCAACAGATACACCTACACCTCACTTTTGGGCCGGTCGAGGGAAAAATATTGACATTTGCCACGTTGATCTATCTTCTGGCTACACACGTTCACATTCTATGTCTAACACCGCAGCCTCTGCATGGGTTGTTCTCCCCTCCCAAGAAGAGTTGGTTGGGTCCATATAGCCTGTCTTTTCTCTAAAAAGTTTTCTCAGATACCATAGCCGGGCCGACCCTACCGTGGTGATAAGCGTCAGGTAGGATGGATGGTACAAAGAGGCCATGAGAGACTGAAAAGGCCAAGTAAAAAAGACGAAAAGTATTGGGGGGAAATGCTGCCAAATGTGCTAAGCTTCCAGATACAGCTTCCGGACAGACATAAGTGGCAACTGGTAAAAAGAGATAGCCATGATTAGCGGCGTAATTATTGGGCTAATACTGGACGTTGTAGCGTTGTCAACCTATTCACAAGCAACATATTAAATTAATTAAAATATTAGCCTTTTTGTATCATCCAATATGGCCATTCATATATTTGCAAATATTATGCAAATATGGATAACATCCATCAAATATGGATAACACAGATCTCTGATCTGTGTGCAGTAGCCTAGGCCTAAAAACAAAAGTAGCCTCTGAGCAGCAGATCATAGTCCCCCGCTGAAAATGATGAGCCCAAAATTAGCTATAACTAGACAAGTAGAAAGGATAATAGAGTTTACCATATGAATTAAAGTTATTTAATGTAAGAAAGAACAGTATATGACGGCAGTAGGCTACATGATCAACCTATATACCTTGTTTGCTCAGAAGTGGGTGTAGTAAAGGAGTAAATCACCAAACAACAACATGATAGCTGACCCATGCAGAAAAAACAAACAATAGTTTAATATGCCTCTTAGTGGAATTGTGGGATACATTTAATGCTTTATTTCTTCCTTCCTTTTTTTGTTAACTAACTCAATCTATCCTTGTGGAATAGTGGAATATTGGTACTAATAAAAACTAAAGAATAGTAAGAGCGGAACTTACGTTTTATTTATCCAATTTCCACCACCACTAAAAAAGTGGGCCGGTCTTGGACCTGAAACTCCCGGGCTGAAAAGTGGCCCCACTCCGGCCCAAGCACTGCTGTAGCAGGCAACTCACTGTTCCAGGTTAGTGTGTGCTTCACCTCACAGTGTGTTCACTGTGTGCTGTGTGTGTTTCACTAATTCACGGATTGGTATAAATGCAGAGACTAAATTTCCCTCACGGGATCAAAAGAGTATGTATACTTATACTTACACTATACTTATACCTAGAAGCACAGGTCTGATGCACTTCATATTAGTGTACATGGCAGAGGGTCAGCATATCTCGGCCCTCACGCATGGTCACTGGATTGGGCTCAGAATGCAGATGGAGTGTGGCTTCACTGTGGCTAATATTGCACAACAGGTGCGATGGTCTGCAGTCGCCTGGCTGCTCCTCTTAACTTGCTTTTGGAAAAAAAACCTAAAAACATAAATAAAAAATGTCTGCCGCACAAATGAAATAACGCATGTTATGACACCCTAGCTGGTGTGAGGTGAGGAGGGAAAATGGGCAGTAGACCACTGCATGCTGGGTAGCGTGGGAGACCACTGCATGCTCGGTAGCGTGGGCAGCTGTGGCCTGAGTCGTCAGGCTGAGGGACTTCTATGGAAATCGCAGTGCACTGGGTCCGGCTCTCTGCAGCTTCCCCGCACACTAATCAGACAGATGACTGTGTGTGTGTGTGTGTGTCTGTGTGTGTGTGTGTGTGTGTGTGTGTGTGAGAGAGAGAGAGAAAGAGTGTGTGTGTGTGTGTGAGTGTGTGAGTGTGCGTGTGTACGTGGGTGTGTGTGTGTGTGTGGGTGTGTGTGTGTGTGTGTGTGTGTGTGTGTGTGTGTGTGTGTGTGTGAGAGAGAGAGAGAGAGAGAGAGAGAGAAAGAGAGAGTGTGTGTGTGTGTGAGTGTGTGAGTGTGCGTGTGTACGTGTTTGTGTGTGTGTGTGTGTGTGTGTGTGTGTGTGTGGGTGTGTGTGTGTGTGTGTGTGTGTGTGTGCAGATGCAGAAGCATGAGGCTGAGTGTGAGAGAAGGGTAAGGGAACGGCCTGATAAGATAGAACAGAGGTAGAGTAGGACTGGAGTGTGGGTCACCTTTACTGATTGTAATGCTAACTATGGCTGAAGGCTTACAGTGGGCAGCCTGTGTGTGTGTGTGTGTGCTAGCTTGTGTACTTACTTACAGTGGACTGTGCATTATGTGAGTTTGTGTGTGTATGTGTGTTGGCTTGTGTAATCCTGTAGCTCTGGAGCCTCTCTCTCTCTCTCTCTCTTTCTCTCTCTCTCTCTCTCTTTCTCTCTCTCTCTCTCTGACGCCTGTCACATCACCAACTGCGGATCATTTCTGTTCTCCGTGTGAACTTGCACTATTTTTAAACCGAGCCGAGTGGAGTTGGCATGTGCGTGTGTGGATGTGTGTTTGCGTGTTTGTGTGTGTTTTGTGTGTGTGTGTGTGTGAGCCGAAGGGAGTTTGCCTTAATAGCCTGTTATCTTACGCCTCTCTGCCGCATTCTTCACAAGCTTGCACTTTTCAAGCCAGAAAACAAAATGCAACTGTACACAGAGATGGACTCTGGAGATGAACGTAAACATTATCAAAACAAATACTCTAGGTTTCATGTGTTGATTTAATGCCTGCATGGAATAATAAACATCCATGGTGCTGTTGTGTGATTTGCATACCAAGAGGCGACAGCAGACGTGACAAGCCTGTACTGATAGAATCATACTGTAAATGTTACCTTGAAGTAGATTTCATTTAAAGGAGAAACACAGATAACAATGTTTTGTCTTTTTTCGATGTAAATTTCCTGTTTTGTGTTCCAGGTAATTGATCAGTTAATGTAGACAAAGACTCTTTATTCTGTCTGTACAAATAGAGCCAAGTCTCTCCTTTCTGTACAAAAAAAGAATCTCTATAAAAGCTCTTCTTTATCTGAGCACAATCAATAGAAGACAACTTCAAAGATCTCAGAGATTGACAACTGTTCCTCCTAGTTGGACTCCTAAAGGAGAAGTCTGAAATTCCAATCCAGTTCACTTTTTCTCTGATTCAGCCAGTTGCTCTTTATGCTTTTGCAGCTGTCTGATATGTGTGTCTGCACTCCAAACAACTGTCTGCACACAGTCCTCCTGGCATTGCAAATAATCAAATAAAATGGCTCAGATTGAGACATGCACAACTCTAGCTGGATCTACATATACAGTCATTTGAACGGCTGTCTAGTTTGAATCGTCCTCTTTTTGTCCTCCTACCTCCAGAACGTTTTGCCTGCTTTGCTTTGCTTTTAATTGGTGATGTGTGGATGGTGCGTTGCCTGCTTTGCCTTGCTTTTAATTGGTGATGTGCGGATGGTGGGTTGGGGAACGTGTGTGAAGATGATGTGTTCATTTGCAGATGCAGTTTTGTGTGGAGAGGCAGTCCTCTCTCTTCTCTCCTCCTCTACTCCTCTCCTCTCCTCCTCTCTCCTCCTCTCCTCTCCTCCTGTCTCCCTTCCTGTGTGTGTGTGTGTGTGTGTTTTATAAATAGACTAATAAGGGGACCTGTCAGGTGCAGTGGCAGCAGTTGCAATGCTGGGGAGGTGCCGGAAAGCTATAGCTGGCATTGTGTGTGTGTGTGTGTGTGTGTGTGTGTGTGTGTGTATGCACATATATATTAGATGGAGAGTATATAGATTAGATGGAGAGAGAATGTGTGTGTGTATGTGTCTGTGTCTGTCTATGTGTAAGTGTGTGTGTGTACAGTAGGTAGGTGTGTGTGTGTGTGTGTGTGTGTATGTGATTAATGGAGCGGAGCGCTAATGAAGGAGGCTGTGCCCTCCCCTGTTCCTCTGTCTGGGCTTAAAGCCTCCACCCATGAGTGCCTTAATGATCAGTCACACACACACACACACACACACACACACACACACACACACACACACACACACACACACACACACACACAATGCCACCGCTAACCTGCCGCACAGCACAGCACAGTGCTCTCCCTCCAACCCCGCTTTCAGCGGGGACCAATTAAAATATCAGGTACAGATTATTTATACACACACACACACACACACACACACACACACACACACAATAGAACCTCTCCACTCCTGATGGGAAGGTGGGAGGAAGAGAGAGACATAAAGAGAGAGAGAGAGAGAGAGAGAGAGAGAGAGAGAGAGAGAGAGAGAGAGAGAGAGAGAGAGAGAGAGGACTCGCCCAAAGGGCTTATTTAAGCAGTTGGCTTTCTTTTGAAGTTTAGTGTGAAACTCATCAAGCAGAAGCTGTGTGATGCTGTGGGAGTTGTTTTGTTTTAAATTAGATTGTGGTATGGTAGTGTGACGGAGTGTGTCTTTGCGTCAGGTTTGGAATAGTGGTGTGTAACTGTTGCATCGGGTGTTAAAGTTGACTGGTACAGTATTTGGCAGACAATTTGATCCAAAGATACAGAAATTCAGATCCAACTCAGGCTGTCCATAATATGCCTGGTGATCTGTGAGAGAAAAAGTGGTTGTTGGACATGAGCTGACTACCATCATGGTATCATTGACCCAAAATAACTCTGACCTCTGACCCCTGAACCCTGACCCCTCCAAGTAACCCTCTCCGAAACACACAAGCGTAGTTTACAATCAGTTTGGTCTATAGGATTCAGCAGAACACACCTCATCTACCATCTGCTGTCATTGTCATTGCAACAAGGATGGGGCGGAGATTGTGTAGTGGTTAAGGAGCTGGGCTAGCATGTAGTGTGTGTGTGTGTGTGTGTGTGTGTAGGACGGAGGTTGTGTAGTGGTTAAGGAGCTGGGTTAGTATGTAAAAGTGTGTGTGTGTGTGTGTGTGTGTGTGTGTGTGTGTGTGTGTGTGTGTAGGGCGTAGAGGTACCGTAGTAGTTAAGGAGCTGGGCTAGCATATAGTGGCCAGAAAAGTTGTGGGTTCAATTCCCAGTCTCCACCGTTGTGCCCGTGAGCAAGACACTTAACCCCAAGATGCTCTGGGGACAATGGCCCTGTAATATAATACAAGTCACGTTGGATAAAAAGCATCAGAATGTAAACACAGAGCGTAAACACAGATATGCATAGATTTGCACCAGACAGGGCGCATCAGCTGTTCCGTGATGTCTCCACTGCAGTAGGTTTGTACTGTAGGCTTGGGGTGGATGCTCGTCAACATACTGTACTGTATGGACACATTTATACTGAGAGTTTTATGTTGGATAATGGACACTTCACACAGCACAAACAGCCTCTGTGTTCCTGTCTAATGGAGATGTGGGCGTTTTTCAGGTAAATTGGGAGGTCGCAAGGTCAACACTGTGGATTGTGCTGTTGAGAGGTCGCAAGGTCATCATTGTGGATTGTGTCAGCAGTGCGGTTTATGTTTCACATGTGAGGAGGCGCGCTGTGATGATGCGTGAGCCCAAACCGGCATTTATGTTTCACATGTGAGGAGGCGCGCTGTGATGATGCGCGAGCCCAAACTGGCATTTATGTTTCACATGTGAGGAGGCGCGCTGTGATGATGCGCGAACCCAAACCGCCGTTTATGTTTAACATGTGAGAAGGCGCACTGTGATGATGCGCGAACCCAAACCGCCGTTTATGTTTAACATGTGAGAAGGCGCGCTGTGATGATGCGTGAGCCCAAACCGCCATTTAATCTTTTACAATTGGCAGAGGACGGGTGGCCGCAGGCGCTTTTGTTCACAGCGGGGGGGTCTTGTCATCAAATTCCTGCCTGCCCCCCTTTGCTGTGTGTGTGTGTGTGTGTGTGTGTGTGTGTGTGTGTGTGTGTGTGTGTGTGTGTGTGTGTGTGTGTGTACATCACAGGTGTTTCTGCACCCCTCTGGGCTCGGCTCCCCCACTGTGGCAGAGCCAGTGTAGCTCTCTGACTTGCTTTGATTAGTTTACGGTGCCATTCTCCACACACACACACACACACACACCACACACACACACACACACACACACACACGCACGCACGCATGGACGCACGCATGCACAAACACACGCAGACACACACCCACACACACACATACACACAACACACACACACACACACACAACACACACACACACACACACACACACACACACACACACACACACGCACACACACACACACACACACCTACACACACACAACACACACACACACACACACACACACAACACGCACACACACACACACACACACACACACACACATGCACGCACGCATGGACGCACGCATGCACAAACACACGCAGACACACACCCACACACGCGCACACACACGCACACACACCCATACACACACACAACACACAACACACACACAACACACATACACACACACACACACACACACACACACACACACACACACCGCTGGAGGCCAGAGATCTGAACTGACACTCAATCTCATCTGGTAGAATTACGTCAACCACTGCTCATCCATGGCCTGCTATTGTCCTCAATGTATTGCCTGATTCCTACAGTGACCATGCGTCATGCGTGTGATTTAGCCTGCAGGGTTTGATAACACACATGGTATATCTAATTTCATGATGTCATAAATCCTAATTCATGTCTCCTTTAGACATGCTGTACTGCTATACATGCTGTATGGATGGACACGTGTCGTAGGTGATTTATTTTAACATCTAAAACAACGTGAACAAATGTCTGAGATTATTCTCCACACACACACACACACACAAACACACACACACAGATCGGGAAAAATCTGAGATGATTGGGAAATGTGGAGAAAAACGCCTCTCTGCCATCTACATAGAGGAGAGGAAGTGGAGGGACTAACAGATGGGACACCAATAGGATATAGAGACAAGCAAGGCACTGTACTGGGAAATGGTTACCCACAGAGTTTATCAGTTCCTAACTCCTACACACACACACACACACACACACACACATACACAGCATTAATTTCCTCAAGAATGCATAACATTCTCTAGGGTGGGCCAATGCATCTGCTCAGTCTCTTGACACACACACGCACGCACGCACGCACGCACACACACACACACACACACACACACACACACACACACACACACACACATCTGGCTCAGTTTAGACTTCCCAAAGGAGAGCCACTCCACATTGGCGGAACCCTTTCGAAAGCGACGTGAAAGGAGATTAGTCTGAAATTATGCAAGTGGTTATATTCCAATTTAGCAGCACGACAAGAAGTGAACTCCATATCCAGGGCCATGTTTACTAAAAGAAAAAAAAAAGAGACAGGCACCACTCCAAATCCAGGAGCTTGTCATTTCATTTGGGAGATGAATGATCTTTTGTGCCTACACTAGGAGAGCACAGTTAAAGTGAGATTGGCTGGGCTTTTTAGCTGCATCCTTGCTGCTCGGGCTTTTTATCTGTGATTAGCGTTGGATGCTGCTGCTGCTGCTGGGCTACAGTCGCCATGACGGGCTTCGGCTGAGATGCTAAATTGCATTGTGTGCGTGGAGGAGAAGAGGAGGGGAGCGGAGGGGGGTTGGGGTGTGTGTGTGTGTGTGTGTGCGTGCGTGCGTGCGTGCGTGTGTGTGTGTGTGTGTGTGTGTGTGTGTGTGTGCGTGCACAGCAGGAGTGGGAGTCAGACAAGTTTGAAAGATTTGCAGGTTTGCGTTCAAATACACCCCCAAGGTAGTGTTAATTTTGTCACCTATTTTTAATTTAGTCTTAGTCTTAGTCTTGTGACAAAATGTCCTTTTTAGTCTTTGTCATATTTAGTCATTCAAATATCATTTTTGTCAAGTTTTAGTCGACTAAAAGTCTCGTCATTTTAGTCTAGTTTTAGTCAAAAGAAAACTAAAAGTATCTTAGTCAACACATTTTAGTCTTTTTTTATAACAAATTATTTCTGATTACCATTTGAGTCAAATAGTGTTTCACACATCTCAATTTTCCAACAATATTGTGTGTCCACAGGGCTACTCGTCTGTTATAATTACTCATTCTGATTTTTTGTCAGTCAGTATGTTTACATGCACAGGTAAGTCGAGCTACAGTTATAGCTCGGCTGGGATTTGACCATAGACAGTAAAAGATTTGACTGGACCACTGTCATATTCGTAGACCAGTGTTTCTCAAAGTGTGGTCCGGGGATCACTGGTGGTCTGCAAGCTATCCCAAGTGGTCCGCGAGCAGACGTGGTAAAATATAATATAGATGAGTTGTTTGCAATATAACTTGTATGTAAATCCAAACAGTTCTGCAACACTGTCTATGTAAGATATGCCAGTTTAAATCATACAGTATGAATCCTCCCCACAGTAAGCAAAGTGCAAAGACAATAAGCAAGGTGGTTCAGTGAGTAGGCCTATTGTGTAGACTAATTATAGGCTACTGTTGAAGTAGGTCTAATCTTTTTTTTTTTTTTTTTAGCTAGGGTTAGTTAAGTGGTCCTGAAACTGAAAAAGTTTGAGAAACACTGTTGTAGGCCAAACTATTAATGTTTTACTCCGCCTCGCTAGATGGCGATATGCGCCCAAACACAACACATTCCCCAAACAGACTCTCCATCTTAGCCATAGCTAACTTGCTAGCGAACTTTCCATATTAGCTTACTTGCTAGCAAACTTTGCATCATCAGTCTAATTAGATGAATAGTTGACATTACATGCTGAACATTTTCGTATGGACATTCTGGGAGATGTTAATTTGTATGAGAGAAGCTTCAACTTCTGGGTATGTAGCAATGTGGCATAAAGCTTAGGTAGTTAGCTTGCTAACTCTGGCAGAAATCTCCAGTGTTCTTGTTCCATGTAGTTTCGTGTTACAGCCACAGGGTTGCAGCAGCAGCACGTAGACTAGCCTACAGGAAAGCTGTTGCGTATGAACTCATTCGGAATATTTTGAAAACATAACAGCTAGATATTCTGTCTTCTCATTTTGTAGACGAACATGAAGGGAGATTTTATCTTAGTTTTTATTTCATGCAAAACATTTTAGTCTCGTCTTTTTTCGTCAACAATAATGCATCTTAAGATAGTCTTTGTCAGTGTTTCAGGACATTACTGCCGTCTCGTCATCGTCTCGTCTTAGTCATGAAAAGAAAGGTCGTTGACGAACATATTTCCTCTCGTCTCGTCTCGTCTGACGAAATTAACACTACCCCAAGGATTCACACTTTTCATATGAGACACAGATAATTACACGCCAGTGAGAGAGCCTATTATCTTTAAAACGCTGCCTCAGAAAGTGGCCTCTCTCTCTCTCTCTCTCTTCTTTCTCGTTCCTCCTCTTTCTCTCTCACCTTCTTTCTATTTCTCTCTCGATCTCTTTCTCTCTCATCCCTTCTCTCCCCCCTCTCCCTCCCCCCTCCCCTCTCTCTCCCTCTCTCTCCCCCCATCTCTCTTTCTCTCTCTCTCTCTCTCTCCCCTCTCTCCCTCTCTCTCTCTCTTTCCAGCAGCATAGTAAACAGAGAGTGGATGATGGATGAAAACACATGATGGTGGCGTGAGGAAAATGGAGCTCCGCCCAGCAAGCGTCTAAGTCAGCACAAAGTGAGAGTATAAATAAGGTGAACGAGTGAAGCCGTCATCTTCCCCCTCTCCGCACTTTTCGTCGTTGACACGCGCCACTTTATCCCTTCAGTCTCTCTCCAGTTTGAAAGATTTGCAGGTTTACGTTCAAATACACCCCCAAGGTAGTGTTAATTTTGTCATCTATTTTTAATTTAGTCTTTGTCATATTTAGCCATTCAAATATCATTTTTGTTAGTCAAGTTTTAGTCGACTAAAAGTCTCGTCATTTTAGTCTAGTTTTAGTCAAAAGAAAACTAAAGGTAGCTTAGTCTTAGTCAGTTTTAGTCAACACATTTTAGTCTTTTTTTATAACAAATTATTTCTGATTACCATAAGGTAACAATAAGGTGAACGAGTGAAGCCGTCATCTTCCCCCTCTCCGCACTTTTCAACGTTGACACGCGCCACTTTATCCCTTCAGTCTCTCTCCAGTTTAAATACACAGAACATGGAGCAGCTGCACCATTCAGAAATAAGATAAACTAATTCTGTCAAATTCACAGTAATGATAAGGGAGCAGCTGATTAAATTGGTCATCCACACTCTTGATGCGACGTCCAAGCAGGCTGTTTACATTTCACCCAGTTTCTATCGCTGATTTCCTTGTTTAGACCTTTGGATTAGATTCATTACAGAATTAGGCCTTTTAAATTTACTCTACTGAAATGAGTGAGTTTGCACCTTCTCCTGCACAGCTAGAAATATATGCTGTCTGTTGCGTAAATCAGATTTATTTTGGCAGTCTAATCTCTGTAATTTACAGTTTTCTGAACGCTGAGCAGAGCACACAGAAACTGTGTGAACCGCATGAGTTGAGAGGGTGTTTGGAAAAAACAGCTATTTTAAGTAAACAAAAGGGTGATTTCATCAGATGGAAAGGTTTTATAGTTTTACGGCCAAATAAAAGAGGGAATTGAATTCTTTATCACAGCATGTGCCTGTATGTCTTAACAGAGCTGTAATTACAGCATTAGCTTTTCCAAAAGCCTGTAGTGCGCTAATTTATTTCTAGGATAGTGTAGTGCTCTAACGTTGCATCATTAGTCTAGCAGACTTCTCAAGGCCTCAAACTTTAGGCTTCTCTGACTCACTCTTTCACATAGTCTTATCACATTCTCTGACTCACTCTTTCACATAGTCTTATCACATTCTCTTAACTAGCATGAGTGCTGAATGGACCAAAAAGAACAATCTGGTTACAAACATAACTTTGGTTCCCTGAAGGAGAACACAAGACGTCATGTTCCTGCCCCACCCCCCCACCCCCACTATGGTCACTAACCAGCAATGCCACCACAGTCCCATAGTCCCATCGGGGCAATACTGATTTGTCCCCAAAACTACATGTGAACTGGGGACTGGGAAGCACCATACCACATCCGGGTCTTAGTGCCCACGGTGTCACCACCGTACCACATTCTGGTCTCAGTGCCCACGGGTCACCGGTCACCACTGTACCCCTGAGGGTCTCAGTGCCCACGGGTCACCACCGTACCACATCCTGGTCTCAGTGCCCACGGGTCACCACCGTACCACATCCGGGTCTTAGTGCCCATGGTTCACCACCGTACCACATCCTGGTCTCAGTGCCCACGGGTCACCACCGTACCCCTCAGGGTCTTAGTGCCCATGGGTCACCACCGTACCACATCCTGGTCTCAGTGCCCACGGGTCACCACCGTACCCCTCAGGGTTTTAGTGCCCACGGGTCACCACTGTACCCCTAAGGGTCTTAGTGTCCACGGGTCACCACCGTACCCCTCATAATCTGGACCCATCTAATCGGCTATTGGGGCAGGAAGTGGTTGGGCACTGCTCTCCCATGCCCACATCCACGGCTGAAGTGCCCTTGAGCAAGGCACCTAACCCCTCACTGTTCCCCGAGCGCCGTTGTAGCAGGCTGCTCACTGCTCCGGGTTAAGGCTTCTACATACCTGACGCACCCGACCGGTAGCGCGACAATGTGACGTCAAAATGACGTAGATCTCTCTGGCGCGCCAGGGTTTTGGCCGTGTAGCGCGAGGTAGCGCACCACTCATTTTTTTTCAGACGAGCGCGACAAGGCGGAAACAGGAAGATGGACTAGTTCGAGCAAAGATTGTTAAGGCGGAGCAAGATATTTCATCAGGAGCCACTTCCGGGAACCCGGATCGCACGGGGGGGGGGGGGGGTCAAAATCCCCCTTTATGCAGAGCAGAGGCAGCGACTGCTCCATTGAAGTCTATGGGCATAGCTCAGAATTTCACCACATATGCTAAAGTCTTGGTTCTATAGAGTTAGGAATGTGAATTTCGGGGACATTTTCATGATCCTCAAACCCTTCTGAACATTTCAGGTACATTTTTAGCATTTTTGAGCAATCCAGTCTGGAGAAAATCAACCTTATATCAGGTGTGCGCCGGTTATTTCTGCCGCTGCTGTTGGCCGGTTGCAACTTACGCTCGTCAATACGTCATCGACACGCCTCTTTATGCAGACAGGATTCGATCCCCATTTCGCGCCCATAGACATGAACTACGACGAAGTATCTTGCTCCGCCTTAACAATCTTTGGTTCGAGGGCAAGCGAGTTGCAGTGTTTTGTTACAGTCGTGAATTTTTAATAGTTTGCTGGATAAGTTAACAAAGTTACCAGTGAGAGTTGCAACACATGGAATTAAGAGGAAAGAATAGAAACGATTTATTTTCAAACAAAGGATATCTATTAAGGCCTGAACAAAATCTCTTTCCACTTCAGGAAATTACACAAACTCAGCCAGCTGCTAGCTAGCTAGCTAGCTAACTAAACTGTTTAAATTATTAAAAATTCCCTCGGGATGACTAAAGTACCTATCTATATATCCATCTATCTATCTATCTATCTACCTGTGCACACACCTTGGAAACTACATGATAATGATGATGGTAGTTGTGAATAGTAGCAACCAAAGTCTGAAGTACCATCACAGAGGCTAGCTACTGGTGTTTCTTACTGCAGCTTCTTCTGCTGTGTAAGTAGTTAATGTTAGTCTTTTCACAACAGCGACACCTCTGTTCAGGAGAATATTGCAACTAGTGTTGCGACCACCACGCGCGAGTATAAATGGTTACGGCGCTTCTGTGACGTCACATTGTCGCGCTACTGGTCGGGTGCGTCGAGTATGTGGGACGTTTTAGTGTGTGCTTCACCTCACTGTGTGTTCACTGTGTGCTGTGTGTGTTTCACTTATTCACGGATTGGGATAAATGCAGAGACCAAATTTCCCTCACGAGATCAAAAGAGTATATATACTTATACTTTTGGGATGTGCGTGCCTGGACTCTCACTGTTTTACCCTCACCAACGTTTCACTATAGCCTTACTGTAAAAACCCGTTGCTGTGGAATATAATAACATGGTAGATCAACATTAATTACAGAGTAATTACAGAGTAATTAACTGACAAAATAAGTATAGGGTATGCATGAGTAATTCTAAAACATTTGCAAATATAATTAAGTTTTTAAATTCATGCATGTAAAGGTAGGCCTGCATATAACACATCCTGATGATAACATGGTACTTCTGTTTCCATGTAGAAAGAAAATAAATACAGGGTTATTTAAAAACTGCATTTTCAAGGACTTGGATATTACAGATTTTATAGATATTCTACGAGTTACTGACAAGATGTACTGTGTGTTTAGAAACTGTTCATTCATTACCATTCAAATAACTCCTCATGTCTCACGGCATTGCATCTAACACCTGCCTCATGTTCTGCTTGGTAATATTGTAGGTGATTTCATATTTTAATGTCAGATCTTCTGCAATATTTGCTTTAACACATTCTGCTGTACTATAAGCTCATGCATAACACATGTAGACCCTCCAGCCAGGTGATTTCCATCAGTGGTCAAATTGTGGATGCCCTTGAACTGCCTGTGTTACACCTGCTTGAAAGAAGAGGCTAACAGTCGGGCTGTACTGGGTGAAGCATTCTATTCACGGAGCGTAACTATATTGATAAAGCTTTACATTCTATTTACAGAGCACAACAATAGTGATAAAGCTTCACATTCTATTCACGGAGCGTAACAATAGTGATAAAGCTCCACAGTTACAGTACGTGTCTGGTGTAGCCTGTCTGTAAGAAAGACACTTCAAATTCAGGTTTTGTCATCTTCAAACTTACACACTGCCCCCTCTCTTTCTCAAACTGAAATCAAAGATCCTTGATTACTCTGCTTTAACCCTCTCTGCTGAAATCCTCTCCATGATTATATCTGACAATACTTCAACATCAGTCAGTGTGCAGTTGTGGTTGTTGTGGTGGTGACCTCTGTTTGATTACTGTGCAATGATGGTTGTTGCTGTGGAAACTGAACACTGGTTATTCAACAGTGGTCATTGCCATGGTAATTGCAGTCTGATTATTGTACATTGTTAGTAGTTGTCGTAGAGAATCTACAGGCTGATTGTTGTAGAGTGGTAATTGTTGCCACGGAGACTCTCATTGTTGATTATGGTAGTGGTTGCTGTGGACACATGTCTCATAGTGAGGCTGAGTCATAATGCCACCATTCATCTCACACCTCCCTCTTTCATGAGCCAGTGCTGCTTCTCACCACAGATACACTCTGAGTCAGAACAATACACTTACACTCCAAGAGGCAGTGATGAGGAGCTTGTTTTGTCTGACAGAGATGTTTATGTTGTTTGAGAGAGAGAGAGAGAGAGAGAGAGAGAGAGAGAATGAGAGAGGCCTGAGGATAAACAAGCGCTGACTGAGTCCTGACAGTTGCTTCCCTACTGAGACTCCTGCCATGCGCGAGAGTAAACAAGTGTCCTGTGGTGCATCCTCTCGCTGGGGTTAGGGGCATCTCAAGCACCCAGGGCCTTAGGAGGGGCAGATCTTTGCCCACTTGATCCCCTACTGGGACATATCTGCCCCCCCACCCCCCAACACACACACACACACACACACACACACACACAGATTTCTCAGGTGTGACATTTGAGGGCCCAGGGGGTCGGTGCTGCTGGTGTGCAGCTGTGTGGGAGTGCAGGGATGCTGCTGGAGGGGGGATTCTCCACAGGTCACCAGACCTGTCTGTTCTCAGCAGGTGAAGCGCACCACGACATGTGTCTCACACAAGGGGCCTTCCTGAAGAGGAGGTGCAGGGACCCGAAGACACACACTAGCCCTTTACGCTGTAACACACACACACACACACACACACACACACACACACACACACTACAGAAACACACAGACACACACATACACACACTCAAACACCCATAGACACATATAACCACTCACAGAGATTAACACATACACACACACACACTCAGACACACACACTCTCCCTCTCTCACATAGACACACACACACGCAACATGAACACATGCCCTGAGGGCTGAATAGCAGTGTGATGACAGCCACTGAAGTCATCATCTGTGTATCGTGGGGACATTCATCGTGAGTGTCAGGTCCTCAGTTGACCCACGTCCTTCCCCCATTCATCCTTGATTCGGCCGGACAGAGTGACATTTGACTGCTTATCCATCTCTCGCGCAACCACAGTGACATTTGGACATTTATCCTCCACCGTCCTCCACAGAGTGATGTTTGATTTGCAGTTCTGTCACCTCATCGGATGGGGTCTGGACCGCTGCTCGGACGCAGCTGACTGGACTGCAGAGCCACGACCTTTGACCCCCGTGTCTAGAGGTCGCCAAAGGTCACAGCCCACCTCAGATTCTCATCAATACTAAGCAGGAGTGTCAGGGAGGACGGGGGGGTTAGATTAACGACGCAGGGTTCAAACGCCGTCTCAAATCCATCCAGCAGTGTCAACTTTGCATTCCCACAAATTGGATTTCTGCAACTATCAGCATTTCATTAAAAATAATAAAGCTGCCAGCGCTAAGTTACAGCCCTGTCGGTGGATGTGGCAGAGAGACGCCGACCCTGCTCCCCTGCCCTCCCGCCCACACACACACACACACACACACACACACACACACACACACACCGACCCTGCTCGCCTGCCTCCCCGCCTGCATAGCCTCCATTTCTCATATTGCAATGCAGATTCATGTCAGGAGGAGAGGCTTCGATTTTCGGTCATGGCAGCCCGGGCCCTCTGCGCTGGGCTGGGCTGTGATGGCTGGGCTGGGCTGTGATGGCTGGGCTGGGCTGGGGTGTGATGGCTGGGGTGTGCTGGGCTGGGCTGGGCTGGTTGGCTGGGCTGGGCTGGGCTGGCTGGGCAGCTCTTTGAGCGGAGGCAGCCCAGTGTTTTTCCCAATCGTACCTGGCACGATAGTGATGGCCTTTACAGAGATGTGAAAAACACACACAAACACTTTTTCTGCATAAAGCTAGAGTGTCATCTCTCTCTCTCTCTCTCAGACACACACACACACAGACACACACAAATGAGACTGATCTTAAGGTGTTAGACATTCATTAGTGATGATGGCACAACATTACCACATACACAACAACAACAACAACAACACATTGCATTAATTTAGCACTTTTCAAGGAACCCAACGCACTTTTACAGTGAAGTGGGAACCTCACTAACCATCACCAATGTGTAGCACCCAAAAGAGTGCGGCGCGGGACTTTTGAAAGCTCTTTGCGGGAGCTGGCGTGATGAGAGAGGTGCGTTCGCGGGTGCGGGACAAACCGATGATTCACTGCACTCCCGCAAATTAAATATGTGCGTAAAATTAAATATGGAAATGATTAAAGTAGTGTTCATAACTATATTTCAGCTGGATGTTCTGTTAGGCAGCATTAAAAAACGGGGGTTAAGCAACTGATGGATAGCAGGCCTATAGCCTATATGGTCGTTTACGTGGGTTCAATTTGTTCCGGCTGCTCATTGTCAAAACTCGAAATCGAAAGCATTACAGAGGAAGAGGGCACCAGACTAGGCCTACTTCAGTTGTTAGCCTACATTCAGAACCAAGAAACTGACATCTGCAGTCTTTCTCATGTGTGTGTTACGACGGAGTATTAGGGCCACACATGAAGGAAAAAATATTTTTGCCATGACGAGATTAAACTCCACATGTCGACTTTAAAGTCACCATGTCAACATTAAACTCGACATTTCGAGAATAAAGTTGAAATGTAATATCGACTTTAATCTCGACGTATCGACTTTAATGTCGCCATGTCGACATTAAACTCAACATTTTGAGAATAAAGTTGAAATATCATGTCGACTTTAATCTCGACGTGTCGACATTAAACTTAACATTTTGAGAATAAAGTTAGTTTGGAGAGAGAACGACCGCTCGGGACGATTGAAAGGGAGGACAAATGAAACCATGCAACAAGTGCAACAATGATTCAGAGTGTTCGAGTGCAGAGTGATTAGACATAAGCCTATATCATGTGGACAAAACATAGAACATATTAACCTACGTTGCTCAGCCAAATACTTTGCTGTTGGGTCCTTATCACGGAGTTACAGGCGATAAATGCGATGGCCTAAACGTCATAGCGGTTTATTTATTTATTGTAGGCCTATTATTAAAGTGTTGTTTTTCATCTAAAGGTTCAACTTCATGCTTATGCACTAGAGGCATACTAGGCGCTCTCCCCAATCCTAGACTTTCACGTTGCTTGTTTGTAATGGATGCAAAACAGCCTATTGCTGAATGTCTATGGAGGGACAAATGAAGCTGTCCTCCCGACCACCCCATGTATGCTAGTAGCCTACATGCACACATATGCACACAAAGTGCATAAATAAAGTGCATGCACACATATTCTCTCACGGGATCAAAATAGTATATATGCTTAGGCTATACCTGTGTTTCTAGCCTCCTATACGTATTGCAGGTGAGACTTGGAAAAGCAGTTTTAGAAAAATGAGTTTTGCCATGTTATCCTATGGAGAGTGACGGCCTGTGGGTCATGAAGTGCAGTTATTTGGATGTGCAGTGGCCTTAACCACGTAAAACAGAGTGAAATAACATTTTGTATAGAAACATTAGGCTATATCATTGGATACATATATTTTTCTAGCTATTTAGCCTAAACGGCATAGTGCATGGTATTTCCATAACCGCGAGACAGCACTTCACGATGACGGCAATGAGTAGTTAACAGGCAAGACGCAATCTATCTGAATATCTGCAATCTATCTTAAATAACACCTATTTGAAGCCAATTTTTTTATGTAACATATTGTGTATTAGTGTAGGCTACATAGCTTAAACTGTGTAGGCTATGTTTAAACAGTATAGGGCCTATTGCGAGTTTAATGTCAGCATGTCGACTTTAAAGTCAACACGTCGAGATTAAAGTAGATATGATATTTCAACTTTATTCTCGAAATGTTGAGTTTAATGTCGACGTGGTGACTAAAGTCGACACGTCGAGATTAAAGTCGACATTACATTTCAACTTTATTCTCGAAATGTCGAGTTTAATGTCGACATGTCGACTTTAAAGTCAACATGTTGAGTTTAATCTCACCATGGCAAAAATATTTTTTTTTCTTGATGTGTGGCCCTAATACTCCGTCGTAGTGTGTGCTCCTTTCGTGAGACAGAAAGAAAAACTGAATAGGCTATCCCTCCTGCATGCGGGCTTTAGCAGGCGGGAGCAGGACATCATGTTACAGATGCGGGCGGGAGCGGGACTAAAAATGACACATTAATGCGGGAGTGGGCGGGATCTGGCGGGAGCGGGACAGAATATTGTGGACAGGGAGGGACTAAATGAGATCCCACTGGAGGATGATTAGGGGGCCAGATGGAATGAGCCAGGACACCAGGGAACCCCTACTCTTTGTACTAAGGGACCTTTAATGACCACAGACAGAGAGTCCTTGGTTTAACGGCTCATCTGAAGGACAGGATCTCCTACAGCACAATGTCCATGTCAGGTTAGTATGAGGTCAGATGTCAGGTTAGGACATCGGGATTTGATTCATTTGGCCAGAGGGAAGATTGCCACCTAAAGGCCGTCTACCAACAGCACTTTCAGCAGCAACTTAAGTTTCCCAGGAGGCCTCCCATCTAAGTACTAACCTGCTTAGTTCCCATCAAAGTACTAACTGAGACCTCACCTGCTTAGTTCCAGCAATTCAACAGAGGCATGGTATTTATTGGTCACACACACACTCACACCCACACATACACATACACTCACACACACACACACACACACACACACACACACACACACACACCCACACACACACACACACACACCCACACACACACACACACACACACACACACACATACTCTGTTGTAGCAGTCATGTTTCCCCTCTGTAGACTGTAGAGGTATGTCACACACACACACACTCAGTCATGTTTGTCCCTCTGTAGACGTGTCACACACACATAAACACAAGCTCACCATCATGCTTTTGTTTCCTTATTTCCTTCTCTTCCTCATATACTGTATGTTGTTGCAGATATGTTATTTGCTCTGCACTGTTATCACACACACACACACACACACACACACACACACATACACACTCAGAGGCTGTCAGTGAAGATTACTGTTTAATGAAGGTGTGTCTGTAAAGGCCACTAGCGAGGAAAACTGATTTCCTCTCATTCCTGCCTCCTGTCCAATTCTGAAATTTTTACGCTGCTATTGCCACTGCCTTACATCATGTTTTTCTGCATGTGAGGCGCATGACGCCGTAATGTAATAATGGCCAGTCCAGCTAAAGGTTAGCAGGCAGCGCAGTGGTGGTGGCAATGGTGGGGGTGGTGTGTGTGTGTGTGTATGTGTATGTGTATGTGTATGTGTCTGTGTGTGTGTGTGTGTGTGTGTGTGTGTGTGGATGAGTGAGCTAGGGAGTTAAGGCCCATTCACATAATGGTTGATTCTTAGAGGCCGTTTACACGACACCGCCTGGTGGATTTTCTCTTACCGCTTTCACAACTTTAACGACTCCGGCAAGAAAAAACCTCACGTGTACACACAGAGGTGTAACCGGCTAAATGTGCTGTAGTGCATATGCCAGACCAGTCGATGGCGCCGCTGTGCAGAAGCTTCACAACAATTTCACGTGAATCGCGTAGAAGAAAACATTGTTGAAACAGTTTGTTAAGCCAGAGAATGTCTAATAAGTGCTCTGAAATAAGGAGACTACAGACAATTCGGTTTTCAATTCAACTGTTAAACTAATAAAGTTCATTTTCAAGGTATGTGACTGCTATGTGAAATTTCAAATACTTAGCCTACGCATTGCATTAGGTCTGAGCACCACTGGAGAAAACACTAACATGCAGTAAGCTAATGCTAACTAAGTTAAGCTAACGTGTGCTTCTAACTTAGCCACTAAAGGCTGATAGGCTACATTGTGCACATAAATCATGACAGGGGAAAGAAAAACATTTTAATATGATAAATAAATGGTTTGGTTTGTTTTGACAAGCAAAATGTCAGGTCGAGTGCCGTGGCTGAGTTGAGAGGTGGGGCTATGTCGTCATAAAGTTGCCGGCTTCGCACCTACAGGCGTCTACACGGCGAAAGTTAGCCGGCGGTTTCAAAAGTTCCCACTTCGGAAGCCGGTTTCAAAAGCTATCGGTTTCAGTCTCCTAAACTCCCGGCGTCGTGTACATGCAAGGCGTAACCGTTAACAAAACCTCACCGGTTTCACAAAAACCGGCGTTGTGTGCATGGCCCCTTAGTGAGTGCTCCTAAGAAGGTCACATGTGCTAGGTAACCTCTGTGTCTGCAGGTGTGATGAATGGCTTTGTGCTCTCTCTCTCTCTCTCCTTCTCTTTCTCTCTCTGTGCACTCTCACTCCGTAGCGCTCTAATCTAAATTACATCCTGTCTGTCGTGTTTAGCTTAATCTCTGAATGCCGAGGAGGAGAACAGGAGAGCCGAAGAGCAGAACACGGACACAAATGAGATTGTGTCTTACAGAGGCGCTCTCTGTGGCCTGCACATACGTTACAGCAAAGCTGAATAGGGACGACTGTGGCCTAGTGTGTGTGTGTGTGTGTGTGTGTGTGTGTGTGTGTGTGTGTGTGCGTGCGTGCGTGCGCGTGTGCTTGTGTGTGTGTGTGGGTGTGTGTATTGTTGCTGTTCATTTGTGTACTTACTGCTGACTGGTTGCTTTATCGGCTTCTGTGATTGTCTGAGCTCGTTATTGAACCTGCACTTCCTCTTCATTAACGGGTTTCTCTGTTCTTCCGTCACTGTGAGCACACACATCTTATACATGGATATCATTAGAACAACCCCCGTATCTGATACTCATAATAGCCATTCCTGATTCCCTTCAGTCGGCTGCAGCTGTTGGTCCTCATCTTCTTCCTCCACAGCCGCCTCTTCTTCCTCTTCTTCTTCTTATTATTTATTATTATTATTACCTATTATTGTTATTATTACTATTTTTTGTTTTGGACTAAAGAGCTTACACACATGTAATAGTCTTCTGAAATCAACTGTCTGATTTGCCTTTTAAATCATCACTTTTCACATGAGTGCCAATTACTGAGACGGGTCACTGGCCCCTTGAAAAGCAAAAGATGCAGGTGAATCAAAGGGCTATTTTACCGTATTCATACCTACTGGCTTATTAAACCTGCCTCAGCCTGCAGCTTATTAAACCTGCGTCAGCCTGCAGCTTATTAAAACAGCTTTCCCCCTCACTGTGTACGGGCTGTCTGCTTTCATCTCGGCCATGCAACTGACAAAGGTCCAGTGAGAACCAGTCTTCAAAGTGCGGCGCCTCCGAGCAATCGTGCGTTTATCTACTGCAGGAGTGACACAAAAGGACGCGCTCCCCCTCCTCCTCCTGCTTATTTATGTTCGCTGTGCGGCTCGTCCACTGGAGCGGCGTGCGGGAGAGAGGGCCGGACGTGCTCCTCCTGAAGCGGACAGATAAACTGTGACCTTATCTGGCCCGTCGGCTGGGTGATAAGAAAGCGGAGAGCGCCCTGGACGAAAGGCTCGTACCCGACCCTGGCGGGCCACTTCTGGTTTAAATCAAAGCCCGTGGCTGTCACCTCACAGAGGGGTCTCAAGTGGCAAGAACTGAACCTCTCTATGGAGACAAGGCAGAACTGACCCTCTCTATGGAGGCAGGGCAGAATTGACGCTCTCCATGGAGACAGGAGACAACTGACACTCTGTATGGAGGCAGGGCATAACTGACGCTCTCCGTGGAGACAGGGCAGAACTGACAGTCTCCATGGAGACAGGGCAGAACTGACACTCTGTATGGAGACAGGGCAGGGTCTGGGAGGAAGCTGAGATGGTTTTAGGTTGTTGATTTACCAAAGCAGTGCTTCCTGGGTGAAAAAGAAACAACTTTTTAATATCAGTGCACCTCCCCACACTGACACACACACACACACACACTCCACATTTACCTTGGAGAAGTTTCACTCTCCTACTGTTTTAGTAACAAAATAGGAAGTGCACATACAAATGTAGAATTACACACTTGGCATCCTTTAGAGATGAAAGAGAAGAAAGAACAATAGAGAGAGGGACATAAAGAAAGAGAAGAAAGAGAGAGGGACATAAAGAAGGAGAAAAAAGAACAATAGAGAGATGGGCATAAAGAAAGAGAAGAAAGAGAGAGGGACATAAAGAAAGAGAAGGTGACCAGGGCAAATATGTGGTTTGAAAAGTAAATTATTCTTTCCCAGTGCCATAGTGATGGTATCTTCAAACATCTTCAAACTACTGGTCCTACTTCAAATGTATGTTTCCTTTTAGCTGAATGGTTATGAGAGTGTGTGTTTCTGGCTGTTACTTTTAGCTGAATGAATATGAGAGTGTGTGTCATTCAGGAATGAAAAGCATTTCACTGTAGACATGATGTGTGTGTGTGTGTTGTCTGCTCTGCCCTGTTTTAACTTTCAAAGCGTCACTGTTGTGTGTTTAAACTTAAATCAATACAAATATTTACAACAACAAATAGGCGTTTCGCTGGAATCCGCCAGATTCAGCCTTTTTTATTGAAGCAATGTCCAACTTTCAGAAGTTGTTGGTAATTTGCCAGATTCAGCCTTTTTTATTGAAGTATACTATTTTCAGAAGTTGTTGGTAATCCAACCCTGAATCTCCGAAATTACATTTACATGTATATGATAACATAAGACATTTTGATATCAATTGCTACAATTCTTGCATTTTCTAATGATTCTGTGCAAGCACCCTTTTCAGTCAATTCTATCCACTTTCAAATGTTTACTCATCTTTCATCAAAACAATTGATTGCACATTTCAACTACTTCAAAAGCCCCAAGTCTCTTTTACTCACAGAAGACTTATCAAACTTCTGAGATTGTTTATTTCTTCATCAAATCATTGAGAAAAACGATACTACAAATAGCATACAGTAAGCCCGCCTGCCTTTTGAAATATATTTTTCATGTGTATAACTGAAGGCAGTGAGAAATAATCGCATTTAATGAATGTGGGGCATTTTAGTGGCTGCTAGTGTTACCGGCCTCAGACCTAGGGGAATCTGGTCTGGTACAAGACCACAGGCTGGATAGCACTGGTCACTGGGTTGGAAAGAAGTGGAGATACAGAAATTATGTCTTTCTCAAGCGCTGGACGTTTATTTATGAGTAAAAATCCTAGCCTAGGCCTAGCACACACTATGACACTGGACATATTCCAAAATATACAGTTATAAAATATACTATAATAATATAATATACAAATATAATATAAACATTGAAATACCTCTTGGTATTATAAACCATAGTTTCAAACATTACTAATATAATAAATGCAATAAATAAACCAATATAGAAAGCATTGGCATATATAATATACAATACAAAACACTTTGACTAGATATTATGAAATAGACAGTAGTATACCTTTATAATATATCCAATATGCTTCAACAAATAGCACTATACATCGAATGACATTGTATGTAAACCATACAATGTCCTAATACATTCCAGTATAGGCTACACAGGCTACTTGGCTATCTTGTTATCAATTATTTCTTCAAAGTGAACACACATAAAATAACAACGGTTACAGTACATTGGGTTACTTTCATCAAATACATTAACAACATTTTCCTTAATCAAATACGTGTACTAATACGAATACTATACGATAATAATATGAAAACTACGATTGAAACTGTTCATGTGACTGTCATAACCATTCACCAACACAACGCATCTGTCTGCCTGTTTGTGTGTGTGTCTACATGCACGCGCAAACCCACTGACAACACTGGCGGCAACGTACATTAAGAACCTGACAGGCTCTGGCTAACAAGATATACTAGCAATTTAGAATGGAGCACTAAACCAAACAAAAGTACAAAGTACTGAGAAACTTAACATACATGTTACATACACTTAAACATTAAAATACTGACGTTCACTCGACGCTATACCTCTTTTATAGTTCATACAGAAAGACGAGAGAACGGAAGCTGAACTGACGGTAGCTTAAACTAACTTAAACACACACACACACACACACACATACACATTATTACACACACAAACAGACACACACTCACTCACCACAGGGCCAGGTTAAATCATGTAAGTGTCATGTGATGCGGTGAGTGTTCTGTGCTCTAAACTGGGCAATCACCAGAATGACTGGCCTCCTTGTGTGTGTGTGTGTGTGTGTGTGTGTGTGTGTGTGTGAGTGTGTGTGTGTGCTTCTGCTAGCTCTCTCTCTCTCTCTCTCTCTCTCTCACACACACACACACACACACACACACACACACACACACACACACACAAACACACAAACACACACACACACACACACATACACATTATTACACACACAAACAGACACACACTCACTCACCACAGGGCCAGGTTAAATCATGTAAGTGTCATGTGATGCGGTGAGTGTTGGTGAGTGTTCTGTGCTCTAAACTGGGCAATCACCAGAGTGACTGGCCTCCTTGTGTGTGTGTGTGTGTGTGTGTGTGTGTGTGTGTGTGTGTGTGTGTGTGTGTGTGTGTGTGTGTGTGTGTGTGTGTGTGTGTATATATAGGATTACACAAGCCAGCACACAAACACACACGCAAATGCACGCGCACAGACACACACACACACAGACACACACACACACACACACACACACACACACACACACACACAAACACAGACACAGACACACACACTAAGGTGTACACCCTTAGGGGACGGTCAGATCCAGGTTAAGTCATGTAAATGCTATGTGATGAATGTTACAGTCAGTGGGACAATTCATTAGTATTTCCTTCTCTCTTACACATACACAACTACACACACACATTATCACAAACATACACACACACACACACACACACACACACACACACACACACAGATGCACACTCAAACGCACACACACACACACACACACACACACACACACACACGCCCTCCTGTACTCACCTTCTTTCCCCAGCGCTGTCTATGTGAGAAGTTAACGTGGGTGAGGTGCAGATTTTATTTGAAATGAACAACGCGTTCCTCCTGGGGTTGACATTTGTGAAATGTTCCTACTTGAGAACAGCAGCTGGCGAAGGTCGCGAGCCCAGCCTCCCTGCCCAATCCACGTCACACGAGCCATAATTGAGCAGTGGGAGATTTCCTCTGACCGCTCTCCCTAATTAGTTCCACCAAAACTAAAATGGAAGTCCCTCTATTAAATGCCACAGCTTCCACGGTCACCTAGGCAGCAAATGGCCGAGGTACTGATGAGGTGAGACAAAAAGTGTGTGTGTGTGTGTGTGTGTGCGTGCGTGCGTGCGTGTGCGTTTGTGTGTGTGTGTGCGTGCAAGTGCAAGTGTGTCTGTGTGTGTATGACAAAGATTACGAAAGAAAGTCTCTCTGTAGGTGGTTGGGTGAAAGAGCCACCGTGTGTCTTTGTGTGGGTGTGTGTGAGAGAGAGCGAGAGATGTTTGACCTTCTGACTCACCACGTGTTTGAGGAGGTGGTGTGTGTGTGGAGTGTCCCTGGGTCCCCAGGCTGCTTGACTCTGTGTTAGAGAAGAAAGAACTCTCTGAGTAGACCCCCATGGACCAACCACACGACGCCTCTCCACCATGCAGTAGGGGTCTAAATCACCAGTTTTATCATGATTCCAAACAAGATTGATTCTGTAAGCCACAGTCGATACTTTTCGATACTTTAAAATTACGATGTGATAAAATTTGCAGCGATACGATGTGATACGATGTGTTTGTTTTCACTCGTTTTCTTCCAATTCCCACATACCATAAGATAGGCCTACTACATTTAAAAAATGTTGTCGGTTGCTATGTTTTATATTGATGGCTGATATTTGCGCAGACCGCACGTATTATGGCCGTTTACACTGGCAAAACTTTACGCACGTATTACAGGCGTTAAAAGTAGAGGCTAGCATCATGTTATGCTTCTCCTCTATTTTAAAGCATATGTGAAGCATACAGTACATTTATACTTTTATTTATATAGCGCAGTTTTGTATGCACAGAGTGCAACCCAAAGCGCTCCACACAGAAGACATTGACACACATACAAAAGATGCCGGACAGAGCGGCATAGTCACCAAGACATGAACAAATAAATTGATAATACCAAATACATAGATAAACGTGTCGTGTTACAGATGGAGGCAGTGCAAAGTGATTTATTTACTTTTCACTCTTGCTTATGTTTTGCTTGCGGTGTGAATTCCCAGTAATATTATCTCTCTGTTATCAGTTTATATTTATCTCAGTCTTGTGTGTGGCACTTCATGGGCTAACTGTTTATAGAATGTATTTGACAGGGCCAAGTACAACACTAAAGCGATAGGAGGGACTATGTCGAAATACAGCTGACGGAAACTACCCCCACTCAGTCACGACTAGGCATGTTTGCTGGCCTATACTAGCAGCTAAAGCTGACGGAACCTGTGCAGTAAACCCACCCAAAGCCATCCAGTCATGGCTAGGCATGTCACTGCTGTAGCAACTGTACTGTAGCATTATGGCTGTGTTCCACTAGAATGTTTATAGTCTGTGGGTTTCCTCTGGGTCTTGCTGATTTCTCCCATTTAAAGCAAAACAAAATCTGGAGTTGTGCAACATCAGCTTTGACTGCAGCTGCAGGTTAAAACAAGAAAATGTCAATACCGTTGACTTTGCTCATCTGTCTTCATATACCAGTCCAGGAATCCATCATATAAGAACTTAATGGCAAATTTATGGAATGTAAGTGTTATGTTTCAATATAAATGTTTAACAGAATTAAGATTTATTTTATAAATCTACATTCAATATATCCATTGAAATGGTGATGTGGATTTTAATCTTCAAAGAAAATGTGTCTACACAATCCTCGCCTACAACAGTGGTTCCATTAAAAGTGGGTTCTAATATTGGACTTCAGGTTTGATTATTACAATAGTGAATTCTTGACCTGTCTCTTTTAAAGTGTTTGAAGTCAACCGTCCACTGAAAGATTATCCACACAGGGAGAGCTTTGTGTGGCTGGGTGGCATGTGGAGCACTCCAAGGTAAGGAGGTCTGTCATGACGTCATCAGGCTGGAACAACTGAAATGTGCTACAAAAAGAAAGGAAGGTTCTGGAATTGACCTAAGCCTGTCCCTAAACGGGCCCTGAAGTGGCTCCCAGCAGAGGAGAGGTCCTATTCCCTCCAGGAGGTTCTGGTAGTGATGGGCAAATGAAGCTTTGGTGAACCACTGAACCACAGCAGTGTGAACCTAGCGACACTAGCTGAAAAGCAAAAAGATGGCTGCCACACATACATTTTTCAACATAAAAGTCCTTAGCAAAACAATATTTTTGGTTACATATACTGGTTTGGGTAAGGACTTTTATGTTAAAAAATCTACATGTGGCAGCCATATTGGATTTTTTCATTAGTGTTGCTAGCTTCACACTGCTGTGGTTTAGTGGTTCACCAAAGCTTCATTTGCCCATCACTAGGTTCTGGTACTATTTGCATTTGGACAGGGTTGGACATGATGAGATATCATCTGAGATGAAATGTCTTTGAGAGACGCCAGGAGCACCATCTGCAATCTGAAGTTCAACGTCTTATTACAAATTCTTTCTCAGGATGCTTTCATAGATGTTTATAGATGAAGAGTGTTTAAACAGGTATTTGATTCACTTAAAATGCAAATAGTGTGCAGTAGTAGATTTGGTAGAAGAAAAACATGTTTATTTTTTTAGTTATGCACAATGTTTATTTGAGGTTGAACGAGTATCCATTTGTTTTGCTCTGATAGGTTTGTCTGAGGGGAAAGTTGTATATTTCTCTCCGACTGTGCTCTGGGGTATATGCTAGAAGTGAAGAGTGTTTGTAATTCTCTCAGGGGAGCATCTCTCTCATTATGAAAAGTCTGTGTGATTTATAGCACCTCAGTAAAGTCAGGAAGAGCCGGGCAGATTGGTCGTATACTATATGTGACAACGGCGACACGGTGGCCTCGCCATGTCTTAATTCAAATGTGAGAATAATGAATTTATTTAAATCACATTTATACACCACTGACAGCTGCTCTGGTGAAGGCAAAAAAGGAAACAACATTGTTAGGTACTGTGCCGATTCAAAGGAGAGGAAGCTGCCAGCGAGCTCTTTATATTCTGGACTTGTCTTGAGGTTGCTAAGTCGGCCACCATTACATGACACATGACCAAAGCAACTTACCAATCTTGAGATAAGCTTTAAGGATGAGGCGTACTCCTCCGTGCATATTCACACGGGTTGAAGATGCGCATCACTGACGCACTGTGCTACAAAACCATCAACCTCTGTTGCACTATGAGCAACACAAAGTTAGCGCACAGCCCTGTGGTGGATGGAATGCTGCAGTGAGCACATACTTCGCCAGGACCTTCATCGCTGAGAGGCATTGCTAGCACGGCCCAGATGTTGCTGTCTGGTCCAGTTTGTATGTCCAACTCTCAGAGTCGATACAATAGCTGTGCTATCTCGATATCCAACTGTGATCATGACAGCTGATTGGTTCAAGTGTACAGGTTCATGCGTAGCTAGACAAGAGACAGAGGTGGACATCAAAAACTATTTTGTTACAAACTACAAATACTGGCTCATAAAATGTAACAAAATAAAATACAAAATACTGATGTGAAAATTTTATTTAATTAAAATACAAGTAATTAGTAATTTGGAAATACAAAAATACTCACACAATAATCATGGTATACCAACTTTTAAAAGAAACTCCAAGGCATATTATTGAAGTGCATTAGACATTGTGTGTGTAGACATTGTTGTGATATATTGATTGTTTTTATTTTTCACAACTGTCCATTCAACTGCCAGGGTTATCCTGTGGCCTGGGAAACGAGAGGAGATCCGTGAGCATGGACACTACATGGAAGGTCATTTTGAGGTTGAGGGGGCAGGTTTTCAATTCCTTAGAAACACTACTAGGTTGGTGCAGCTGCTTCTAACAGCAGCGGCAGCATCTTTAGCAGACCTAGTCCCAAGACCAAGCATACTACCTTGTACTTAATCAATATAAATCTTAAACTTATTTTGAGAGTTTCCTGTCTGAATTGTATTCATGAAAATGGCCAAAATAATGTCTCTGGCAGGAGGATGACCATGGTTGTTTACATTTCAAAGAAACATGTAGGCTTGTTGTGAGGACTGATGTCACACTGTGTATTATGACCCACACCTAAGATTTCTCCATTGAGTCATACCTGTTATGATGTAGTATGCAGATTTCCAATTCTCTGAGCTGACAGTGTGCTTTGTGTTCAACCTCCAAAAAGTCCTTTCTCTCCTCCTTTGGGAGGTCACATCTGACAGTTGTCTGGGAAAAAAGAAACTCACACAAGATGAAGACACACACTTTGTTTTGTTAAATGAACTTAACACCAGCTGAGTTTACTGGCATAATAATATGTGCTTATCTGACTCCATCAGTATTCACATAGGTGAACTGGGACACCGGGGCCAGGGCTGTCATGTCCAATTACACACACCCGAGCACACTGCTGCTATATTCATGGGAGAGCGTTTAAATAGCTGAAAGCTAGACTGGGTATGAAAGGACAAGGCTGCTCTCATGAGGTGGGGTGAGTTGGGGGGTGACTGAGAAATCATGAAATTTTAAAGACATTAGGGTGTGTGTGTGTGTGGGGGGGGGGGGGTCCTATGTGTTTCCCGGGGGAATTGGAGGAACATGTTAACAAAAAAGACCAGTCACTTCTGGCCTGTCGAAATTGTGGAGCATGAAAGAGAAGTTTGTTTCATTTTTGAGGGTGGATATGTATCATCTGTTTTGTGATTCAAGCTTGACTGAGTGAACACAGAAACAGAAAGAGGGAGTGTGTTAGAGAGAGAGAGAGAGAGAGAGAGTGAGGGAGTGTGTGTGTGTGTGTGTGCGTATGGTAGAGAGAGAGACAGGGAGTGTGTGTGTGTCTGTGAGAGAGAGAGAAAGAGAGAGAGAGGGAGTGTGTGTGTGTCTGTGTGAGAGAGAGAGAGAGCTTCATCCATGGGACATGGACTATTTCTGCTTTGCCTTCTGATGCTGGACATGCACAAACTTTCCGCTTCTTAAGAATGAGCTTGCTGTGCTACAGCAGACACACACATCGCATTTGAGTTGCATGAAAGGCCTTTGATGTCCAGTAGACATGAGATAAAGGAAGAGAGAGGACAGAACCCAACGCTGCTCTGCCATCTTCATGGCACGAGAATAAATCAATTCACAAGATGAAAACCGCAGCGAAAGTGACATGTCCCGATAAAGAAAGTTCAGTTATTACTAATGCAGGAATAACAAAATGAAAGCAGGAGGCATGGTGGTAGGGAACTAAAGTAGCCTATAATAGTCTCAATTTTTTGGCTTCTTAGTCTGTGTGTGCATGTGTGTGTGTGTGTGTGGTGTGTGCATTGTGTGTGTGTGTGTGTGTGTGTGTGTGTGTGTGTGTGTGTGTGTGTGTGTGTGTGGTGTGTGTGGTATGTGTGTGTGTGTGTGTGTGGTGTGTGTGGTATGTGTGTGTGTGTGTGTCTTTGTGTGCGGTGTATTTATGCATCTGATAGCATATTTGTGGATCATGTCCAGCAAAATCTCTATCATGTACAAATGACCTGATTACATGAACTGATTACAGGGCTTGTTTACTTGTACAGACATGATCCTCCTCTGAGTTTGACACACTGTCTACCTCTCCCTATCACCCTGTAAACACATTTCATCAAGTTATCCTCTTCAATGTAAGCTATTTTACATATAGGTGGCGCCTACAGCCCTTGAGGCAACATCTTCCTTATTTATCATACATTCATTTATCATATCTTAACATATCAGTTCTTTAAGAGAAAAAAAACATTAGAAAGAAAAAACAACCTGCAGCCAGTGACAGCCATGAGAGTTGAGTCTGTTAGATTGGTTCACTCTGCCTCAAAGTATTGGTGAAACCCTAAGGCGTGTTGCGATCACTGTGTGATTTATTGTTTTTTAGGTGTGCTTATATGCTGGGCATACTGTATACAACTTTCTTACTCTCTATTTAAATACTACTGGGCTGTTGTGACAAGTAAATTTCCCAGCTGTGGGATCAATAAAGTCTTATCTTATCTTATCTTATCTTATCTTATCTTAAGAAAAAACATTAGAAATAAAAAACAACCTGCAGCCAGTGACAGCCATGAGAGTTGAGTCTGTTAGATCTGCCAGGGCCTCCTCTTGTCCTCTGGTTCCTCTCGTGTGGGTGGTGCAGTTTCAGGTCGAGTTGCATCCTCATGTGGATAAAGACGGTGTGGAGAGGTTCTGGTGTGAATAGGGAGTTTTTTTTCTACCCCTGCAAGAATCTGCCCTGTGATTAAAGGCACAGTTTCAAGTGCTCTCTCACCAAAGCACTGAGCCCAGAGAGGGAACGACACACAGCACAGCACAAAACAGCACAGCTGCCTCAAGATAAGTAAAGAGCATGTACAATGCAAGACTGTAGTGGAATACAACTACACCTGTGTGTACTTTAAGATCATCTGGTAGTGGTTTCCTAACTATTCCTAAGGTCAATCTCAAAACTAAAGGGGAGAGAGCATTTAGTGTCAGGGCACCTAGGCTCTGGAATGACCTGCCTGATGAAATCAGGTCAGCCAAGTCAGTATGCTCTTTTAAATCCCTCCTTAAAACTCATCTTTACAAGCAAGCCTTCCTTAGTTTTGTTTAAGTAATATACTTCATTTTGTGTTAAGTTTATTAAGTTTTATTTCAGTGTTAAGTTTTATTTCAGTATCCTAAGTTTTATTTCAGTGTCAAGTTTTATTTCAGTAAGTTTTATTTCAGTGTAAGTTTATTTTCCTTTTTCAAATTTATGTTAAGTTCTAATTGAATTAGTGTATATTATTTGATTGTTATATTATTATATCTTATTTGCATTTTCATTTATGTTGATATTGTACAGCACTTTGTAACTTTGTTTTGAAAAGTGCTATATAAATAAAGATTATTGTTATTATTATTATTATTACAAATGACTCATTACAGTGTAGAGTTCCATTGAGGAACTGTCCTATGCTCACTGGCCTCATGTCACCCATCACCCTCTCCTGTCAATCATCCTGTCATGTCATTCCACCTCGCCAACCGAATCTCCACACCCAGCTGTCCTCAGCTGTCCCCCAGTGAGAGATTTGAGTGGACTAGAGTGGAGTTGGGCAATGGAGACAGCCAAGTTGTTATTTAATCCACTTTCATTAAATAACATATTCTTCATGTTTGATTTACAGGTTGTTGACCAGTGCTATGAAGAAGAGGCAGCTGTATAAATCGGCTTCTGTTGACCAGCGCTATGAAGAAGAGGCAGCTGTATAAATCGGCTTCTGTTGACCAGCGCTATGAAGAAGAGGCAGCTGTATAAATCGGCTTCTGTTCAGGCACCTCAAATATGCAGCAGATGTACAAATCAGTGAACCTTAACCCTGTAAAGACTACTGTTAAAATGACAAGAATTCCTTTTAGCTGTCCTAAAAAGACACATGCATGTTGTTTATTTATTTTAAAGATTATATTTACATCATCAGTGGATCCTGTTGTATAGCCGTGTCATGCTTTTTGTTAGCAACCACTAATAGCAACTGTCCGCTTCTTGTTCTTGGCGATATGAACATCCACTTAGATGCCCCAGGCTCAGCGGACTTTTTGGCCCTGATCCACTCCTTTGACCTCAAACTGGTTCAAAGCCCACCGACTCATAAAGCTGGCAAAGAGCTTGACTTGATCTTCACTCGGAACTGCAGCACAGACACCCTCATGGTGACGCCTCTCCTTCTTTCTGACCACTTCTTCATCCAGTTCATTGTCAGCCTGACAGAACAGCCTCCGCCTCCTTAGCCGATGGTCACGTTCCGCCGCAACATCCGGAACCTGTCTCCAACGCACTTTTCCTCTGTGGTTGCCTCCGGTCTACCTCCACTCAACACCTTCTCCTCTCTGGAGGTTAATGAGGCCACAGACTCGCTCTGCTCCACACTGAGCTCGTGTCTAGACGAGCTGTGCCCTCTTACCACAAGGCCAGCTCGATCCAAACACTCTCATCCATGGCTAAATGATACCCTCCGATCACAGCGCACCAAACTCAGAGCCGCGGAGAGGAAATGGCACAAATCCAAACTAACTGATGACCTCAAAAACTAGCAGACACTCCTGACCTCCTTCTCAGCCAGCATCACTGCTGCTAAGACGGCTTTCTACAATGACAAAATCAACAGCGCTACAGACACTCGAAAACTTTTCTCAACCTTCAAATCGCTACTCAACCCTCAGCTGCCTCCTCCTCCATCCTGCCTTACTGCAGATACCCTCGCCTCATTTTTTACAAACAAAGTGGCGGCAATCAGCAGTCAATTCTCTACATGCCCACTCAACGCATCTGACTCAGATACCGCACTCCTACAACCTCTAGGGACCGCTGGAACATCTTTTTCAGCATTCACGCCTCTCTCCGAGAGTAAAGTATCTAGACTCCTGACATGCAGCCGTCCTACCACATGCTTGCTAGACCCTATACCAACGAGCCTACTTCAGTCCATCAGCCCGACCATCGCACCAGCTATCACACATGTGATCAATGCCTCGCTAACCTCCGGCACATTTCCAACAGCGTTCAAAATGGCCCGGGTAACACCGTTACTTAAGAAAGCTTCTCTCAACCCTGCTCAAGTCGAAAACTACCACCCTGTCTCACTCCTGCCTTTCATATCCAAAGGCATTGAACGAGCAGTCTCCAAACAGGTCTCTGACTTCCTTTCACAGAACAACCTTCTGGATCCAAATCAGTCTGGGTTCAAAAGCGGTCACTCTACCGAAACGGCTCTACTGTCTGTAACAGAAGCCTTAAAAGAAGCCAGGGCGACCGCTCGGTCATCAGTACTCATTCTGCTTGACCTATCGGCTGCCTTTGACACGGTTAATTACCGCATCCTTCTCGCTATACTTGCTAACATGGGAATCTCCGGTTCTGCTCTCTCCTGGTTTGAATCCTACCTCACAGGACGCTTGTTTAACGTATCATGGCTTGGTCAGCTATCTGCACCTCACCATCTCACCACAGGGGTCCCCCAGGGCTCAGTGCTGGGCCCCCTTCTCTTTGCTATCTACACCACCTCCTTGGGACAGATTATCCGTTCGCATGGCTTCTCATACCACTGCTATGCAGACGACACACACCTCTATCTGTCCTTTCCACCTGATGACCCCTTGGTTTCAGCACGGATCTCGGATTGCCTCTCAGACATAGCTACATGGATGAAGGCACATCACCTCCAGCTGAACCTCTCAAAGACTGAACTGCTGGTCCTCCCAGCTAAACCTACCATACACCACGACATCAACATCAAATTTGACTCCCTGTCTGTTTCACCTACCAGGACTGCAAGAAATCTAGGAGTTGTTCTCGACAACCAACTAAACTTCTCAGATCATGTTGCCTCAGTCGCCCGGTCATGCCGTTTCGCATTCTACAACATACGGAAAATCAGGACTTACTTGACTCAAGATGCTACCCAACTTCTGGTTCAGGCAATAGTCATCTCACGACTCGACTACTGCAACGCCCTCCTGACAGGTCTCCCAGCCTGCTTGTTACCCCGCTGCTCATCCAGCTACACTGGCTACCTATGGCGGCCCGCATCAAATTCAAGGCTCTAATGCTTGCCTACAAAGTAGTCTCTGGTTCTGCTCCCACCTACTTGAATGCCCTCATATAGACATACGCTACCTCCAGACCGCTGCGCTCCTCAGACGAACGACGTCTAGCTCTACCACCAGTATGCTCAGGCCAATCCAAACTTTTCTCATCTGTTGTTCCTCGTTGGTGGAACACACTGCCAGTTCCTACAAGGGCAGGGACATCCCTCTCCATTTTCAAAAAACTCCTGAAGACCCAGCTCTTTAGAGAACATCTTCTCTCATAGCAACACTTACAACAAGTCTTGCTGATCCTAGCACTCACCAGCCGTCTTAAACTGACACGTAACTGTTAAAAACAGCACTCACTGATGCACTTATTCTTACTGTACTCTAATGTTTTTTAAATTGTCCTACAATTGTTGAGAATTTCTCTAAAACTTAAACTGTTTACCATGTTGTTAGTCGCTTTGGCTAAAAAAGCGTCAGCCAAATGTAATGTAATGTAATGTAATGCTCCAACCAGGTGCTGCCCATAATCCTGACACTAGCTGCAGCTGTCCATGGTCCTGAATCATGACACTAAAGGAGCTTGCCAGTAGATACGTAGCTGTCCTTGGTGCTGAAGCATGTCTCACACTGCTACTAGATATGCAGCTGTCCGTGGTGCTGAAACAAACTTCAGTTGCATGGCTGCATTGCGGCTGATCCTGAACCAGGCCTGAAACTCTGCTCCAGAATTCCTCCATTATCTAGAGTGATGCAACTTCTGTCAACATGCATCAAGACAACTTCTGCCATAGTGATATCCTTAAGTGCCCTGGTTTTATATTTCACTGTCAACATTACAGAGTGCTGCTTCAGCCGAGTGGGAAAACAGCACCAAGGTCATGTATTTTTCCTGGTGAGTGTGCATACTGATAAACAGTATATTGGCTGCACTTTAACTTACTTTAAAATGTATGCATTCATCACTTCTTGTATATGGATGTGTAGTTATGCCTTTACCTGTGTACTCAAGTCAAGTCAAGTCGGCTTTATTGTCAATTTCTTTACATGCACTTGTCATACAAAGAATTGAAATTCCGTTTCTTACTTTCCCATGCAGACATAGACATACTTTAAATACAGACATAGACATACTTTAGACATAGCCATAGACAATAAAAAAAAAAATATACAGACATACCACATACAGACATTAAAGTGCGAGGCTGAAATATAGAACATATATCAAAATATAGAAATATAGAACATATATCAAAAAAAGAGGTAGTTGTGTTGTATATTTATTTTTAGTCCTAGCGTAACCTTCTGACAGAGTAGTAGTAGCATCAGCATTGTGGCAGAGTGATAAATAACATTGATAACATTTACATGAAGTTTAAACTTGTGCTTGTGTGTACTGTATATTTACATTGATATGCAGTCATTTCAAGTATATCAGGCTTGATATGAATCAGCAACACGTTAGGCTGCGCAGTCACAGTGCAGTTCCACAGGGCGGTCCTCGGGGGGGTTAGGGTATACAGGATCCTAGGGTCCTAGCCACCCTACCCCTCACATGGACCCCTTCCAGTTTGCATACCGAGCCACGGAGGATGCAATCTGCTCTGCCCTCCATCCAGCCCTCCCCCACTTGGACAATTCAATACCATAATACCACAACAACTCATCAGCAAACTGGACAAGCTAGGATTCAGCACCTCCCTCTGCAACTGGCTGCTGGACTTCCTGTTGCAGAGACCACAAGCAGTACGTGTCGGGAACAACACCTCAAGCAGTCTGACCCTGAGCACGGGGGCCCCGCAAGGGTGTGTGCTCAGCCCCCTGCTCTTCACACTGCTAACACATGACTGTACAACCACTCACAGCTCCAACCATCTGGTGAAGTTTGCGGACGACACAACACTGGTGGGCCTCATCACTAAGGGCGATGAGTAATAATGTTTTCACTATTACTATTATCACTATTACCGTTATTATTATAGGTGTAAACACTATTACAGCTCTGCATAGTGATCCAATCCTGCACACAGCAATTCTTCTAACTGTCCCAACTCTGTGATGGATATGCAATCCTATATGATTTTGTTTTGATGTCATCTCCAATAATGAAAGTGGACTAACGTCCCGACAGCGGGCTGGCGGCTGCAGGATAGGAGAGGTTGTGTGTGTTAATGGTAATGTGAGATTGGGAGAGAGCTCCCTGGGGCCATTTCCCTGCATTAATAAAACATCTCTCTTTCAACTCATTCCATGCTTTCTAACAAGCACAAACTCAGGGCCCTGGGGCAACCCTCTGCAAGTTATCCCTCCGCAAAATGATTTGATCAAGTCATTATCCCACGTCATTATGAACCAAGCGCTCAGCGCTTGATGGTGCTCAATCCCGACCATAAACAATACTCTACATGCTCTCGTAATTTGACTGTAAATCTGAAAGCACTAGATGTGTGCTCAGTGACTGTCAGTGTTTGGCTAAAACATTTAGACTTTGCATTGTGTCCTGAGCTTGAACTCAGCCTGTGGGCGATGAAGCCGCTGTTTACACATTATTTATTACACGGCTCTTCACAAGGCAAGTAGAACGCTCCATTGACTTGAATAGGATTTCCCAAAGTTCTAGCGGTCATTATTTCTTGGGAAATAACCTCTGAAAAAAATAATAACCGCTGTCAATGGCAACGGAGTTTGTGCTTCTAATTCAGGTATTTCATATCACTACGCAAGGACTGGAACTTCATTCAAAAGTGAAAGCAGACGGTTGATCAGCTGTGTTCTAAAGAATGTTTGATTCAAGTTCAGCGTGTGTTGTTGCAAACTATTTGTTTCAGCAAATGCTACGATGAACGGTAACAAATAGGCTAGGCTATGTAGGCTAAAGTCATATCGTGGGGAGTTTATTATTTCGTTTTGGCAAGTAGCTGTGTAATAAGCGGGATAATGTATAGAACGCTGGTCATTATTGGGAGTGTTTTTCATGCTTCCATCTATACGTATATATATACAGTAGTAGGGCGTGGCCAACAACAGCTCATTTGCATTTAAGGCAACAGGCCCCAGAAACAGCCTATTCTGAAACGGACTGAAACAAGAATGGAGCTGCTGATAATGTGGAATCTGAGGGGATTTTTTGCAAACAGCTTCAGGAACATGTTTTGTGCAACCCATAGGTTTATTTTGACTTGTTGAAAAGAAGTATAATATAGGACCTTTAAACATTCTTTTGAACAGTGTGTTCTTTTGAACTGTTGTTTGAAGTAAAATGTCTGTGGTGCAATCTTGTGTGCAAAAGGGCAGGTCATGTGTGGTATAGTGTGATGTGTGTGTGTACAGATTGATGTCTCTATGGAGTGTGTGGTGTTGTGCTGTGTAGTTATTTTGAGGATGAGACGCATCTCTCCTCAGTGCTGGTGGGACTCGATGGCTCGATGGCTCTCTCACTAACACTCACATTAACCACATTTAAGTTCCCCTGAGTCGCGGCGCCCACAGAAGGTAATTACCCAACATAACTTTATTAATTAGCCCCTGAACTCCGCTAAAATAAGATCCATGGCTCCGCGCTGCAGGAGTCCGACCCGCTCAATCAGGTGGAGTTAGTGAAGCTGAAGATGTAGCGTGCAGCCCAGTTCACCTGTGGAAGCACGTGTGCTGCATCAAAGCAGAGACAGGCAGAGAGGAGACACACACACAGGCGCATACACACACACACACACACACACGGGTCATCCTGTGAAGCTTTATGAAGCGCAGCCATGAATATCTTTAGGTGTGCGTTCATGTCACAGTGAGCAGTCTGTTGTCCTAGCAGGATGAAAAGTACAGGTAGCAGGTAGTACTACTGGGTGAGCCCTTTAAAGGGACACCAGGCAACGTTTTCGTGTTAATTAATCATCTTCGTAAGTCGTATATGGTTAAATGACTCATTACAGGGCGCATGAAGACTCTCTCGCCCGCCCCTACTGCCTGTAGGAAGAATATCCCACTTGCAAGTTCAGTGTATCCTACCCGCGACCTTCAGTCTCACAAAGTCTCAGACATCGCGAGAAGCAGGACCAGTTTACATCCTGCATCCACAGTACAGAGGCAGGCTAACGAAACGCTAGCGATTGTTGGAAACGTGTGTATAATGGCAGAGCCGGCGAAGAAGCAGCGAAAACCCTTGACGGAAGATGCAAAGAAAAGGAAGAGCTTCAGACCGAGCGAGAGCTCGCACACGTATCGACACGTACAGACGCTAGGGGGAGTTTCGTAAAGAAAAAGCATCAGGCTTGCCCCTTTAAGCAGCACCATGGAGGAATTGATATCTATGATCTGAGCCCCTTTAAGCAGCACCATGGAAGAATTGATATCTATGATCTGAGCCCCTTTAAGCAGCACTATACTGTATATATCAATATCAATACAATACAATATGAAGCGCTCCAAGCATGCACTGGCACTGTGATAGACCGCACTCTCCATATTATAAGTCACTGTAGCATCAGAATGAGCTTGAAGCCATAGTTTCAAGGTAAAAGAACTGCATTGTGTTGTTTTAAAGGACTCTTGTACTACTCTTGGTAGGCCTACTCTTGGTCTAAGAACAGCCTATGGTTGGATGAAAACAAGTGTACACTTACAAAGGTAAAAAAAATACTTCAGTTAGTCTGCAGAGATCCTCTCCATAGTAGCATACATGTGTAATGTTTTGAGCCTAATCAATGTCTTAAAAGAGTGATTTACTTTGATGTAGTGAAACTGCCAACCTCGCATAGCCAGACTCTGGTAACACGCTATTTGGGTTTGATTATGGAGAGTGTTTCAACCTACACTGTAGCCTGGAAGCTAGCCCAAGTTCATCCCACCGATCTCAAATGCCCTAATCACCGTTTCCTGTTTGTCTTTTAAAGTTTTTGTGTTATCAGTGCCTTGAATGACAGATGTGATAGTGGAATCTGAGCCACTCACTTCTCCAGCTGCAGTAGTCTGGGCAAAACAAGTCCAAACCTATCCCCCGTCCCTGAGCTCAGCACTCCTTCGGGATGGACCAAATCAAGGTCAGATCAAGGTCAAAACAGGTCAGAACAGGTCCAGAGCCATTCTTTGTCACATGACCCCCTTCATCTGAGCAGCAGTAGCATCACACCTGGCAATCGGTCTGTCCAGGTTCAATCCTTGACCCACCATGGGGAGTGCGTAGCTTTTGCTAAAGGCTAATTAATTTGTCACTGTTTGTATTTATTTATGTTTATTGTCATTATTCCGTTCATTCTATTTAGTCATTTTGTTTTATTTAAGTCATATAACAGTAGTATAAACTGTTAATTTCACTAATAATCTAATGTTTATAGATATTATTGTAAGTCCCTTTGGAATCATACATATAAATATAAACATAAACATAAATACCACTTACGTTAAACTTTACCCTTGGGTCAGAACAGAGCTAGAACAGAGCCAGAACAGAGCTAGAACAGAGCCAGAACAGGGCCAGAACAGAGCTAGAACAGAGCCACCACTATCTCACATCCAAACCAGAACAGCGTCTGGCCCGAGATAGGGACCGGTACTGACCCACCTGCTGCCTGGGGTTTCTACAGAGCTCTAGAACTCCAAATAACCTGAGCTGGACTGTGCACCTGTCATCTTCCTGACAGCGCGCTGTTTGATGCAGCTTCAGCAGCCAGAACCGTCACCTTCTGATTTTCTTCATGCACAAAAGAATGTAATAGCTACGGTGTAATTGCTTGCGATTTAAGTATAATGAGTTTCCTTTTAGTCTAGACAGCCAATTGCTTTCTTTTCTCCATATTTTTGTAAAGGAGATTGTTTTCAAAAGCCCACGTTATTGTTTACAACTATTTCAAAGCCCAACTAAGCAGTTTACAGTAATTATCTCCTCAAAGCGGCCAACTACAGGCCAAGCTGTATCCACACACATCATATTCAGTACATTAAATATACATTAGAAACACAACTTAGATAATTTTGCTTTCTGAAACAAGGTTAAAGCCAAGGGTATGTATCACATAAACAAAACACTGGCACACACTGCCTGGTGTTATCTGTTGCAATAATATACCGCCATCTACATGAATGAGGGTCAGGAGTGTTATTTGTGCAGCAACGACTGTGTGTGTGTCTGTCTGTGTAGTAAGACTGTGAATATGTGTGTGTGTGTGTGTGTGTGTGTGTGTGTGTGTTGGTGTAGTAAGGCTGCATTTTTATTTTTTTAATAAAAGTACCTGAGCTTTTACCTGAGAGTGTGTGTGTGTGTCTTGGTGTAGTAAGACTGCATTTTTTTTTTTTTTAATGAAAGTACCTGAGCTTTTACCTGAGCATCTCTTGCGTGTTCTCTCTAACGTGGTCTCTCTTGCGTGTTCTCTCTAACATGGTCTCTCTTGCGTGTTCTCTCTAACGTGGTCTCTCTTGCGTGTTCTCTCTAACATGGTCTCTCTTGCGTGTTCTCTCTAACGTAGTCACT
>NC_055969.1:26237516-26247516 GCF_018492685.1 Alosa sapidissima
CTGAACGGGTTGTTTCAGGCGGTTAGAGATGTTAGCGTATCCCTTCGAAGCTACTCACTGATTTTCTGTTCGCTTTTAAGTGATTCTGCATCTGCATTCCAAAACATCACAACACGGAATGATCAATACCACAATTGACTTATTCACGTTCTGGGGCTGTTTTTTATAAGTTCAGACTTATCATTTATGTATTCATGCTCTGGGGCTGGTTTTAGTAAGTTCAGACTTGTCATGACTGCTTTCTATTCATCCCCAAGCTTTGTAAATGAATTACACTTTAAAAAAAAATAGGATTGACAGACCCATTCTTTTTGGGAGTTTGTCCTAAATCTTCAGGTTGGGAGCAACTTTAGCCTTAAGGTGCTTTTCGAATACCTGCCTACACCATCTAAGCATGCAGTGTAGCCTCTAAAACCTGCTCAGAGACATCAGGCCATCTATTATAAGCATCAAGCAGCTCATCTAATGCATAGCACATGGAGACTAGGTGATCTTACTTTTGAATTACTTGTTGTTGGCTCAAAAACAACGCTGGCAAAGATGGAAAACAGACTCTCCCTATCTAGACAGCACACTTTCATTCACTGGCCATATTAACAGTGTGTCTCGCAGTGCCTTTTTCCATCTGTGCAACATCGCAATACTGCGCCCCAGCCTCAGTCAGCAGAGTGCAGAAGTACTTGTAAACGCCTATGTTACATCCCGCATTGATTAATGCAATTCCATATTTTCTGGCATTCCACAGAAATCACTCCACCGCCTCCAAATAATTCACTGTTGCAGTTACACTGGTTACCAGTTTCCCAGAGAGTCCAGTTTAAGATCCTACTGTTGACATATAAGGCCCTGCATAACCTTGCTCCCAACTATATCGCTGACCTCCTGGAGAGCTACACCCCTTCCTGATCGCTGCGATCCTCATCAGCTGGTCTGCTCAAGGTGCCCAAGATGAACCTCAGCACCATGGGAGAGCGAGCGTTCTCCCACACAGCCCCAAAGCTATGGAACTCACTTCCAAACGACATCAGGCAGTGTGAATCCACTACCCAGTTTAAAAAGGAACTGAAAACCTCTCTTTAGACTAGCCTATGGACTGTGTGATATGGCTAAATGGACTATATATATTTCTTTATATATATATAGAATTTTTCTCCTTTTTTTAAATATGATTTTTTTCTTCTACAATCAGACGAAGCAATCAGATCTTTCTTCTTTGTTTTATCTGTGAAGCGACCTTGGGTGTCCTGAAAGGCGTTTTTAAATAAAATGTATTATTATTATTATTATTATTATTATTATTATTATCTAGTGCACTCTATAGCATGTAAGATGGCGACTAGGTGATCTAGTGCACTCTATAGCATGTAAGATGGAGACTAGGTGATCTAGTGCACATTCTATAACATGTAAGATGGATACTAGGTGATCTAGTGCACTCTATAGCATGTAAGATGGAGACTAGGTGATCTAGTGCACACTCTATAGCATGTAAGATGGAGACTAGGTGATCTAGTGCACTCTATAGCATGTAAGATGGAGGTTAGGTGGTCTAGTGCACACTATCTCATGCAGACAGCTCATCACATAAGATGAGTTTACCATGCCGCCTCATTTTAGAGGGCCTGTGTCTTAGAGCTCCTTACAGAGACTCAGCCATCTATTGCACAAAGACCTGTGTCTTAGAGTTGCTTACAAAGACTCGGCCATCTAATGCATCTGTCACTCCAGGTGAACTGAGCGAATACATGCCATGCCTGTGCTGGCCTGGCCTGCCTGGCTCCAGAGGTATATGGGACATATTCATATTCATGACGAGACTCTCAGAACGGTGTGTCCTTGTCCCCCGTTCAAGAGCCGCTCAAGTGCATTTATTCCATGGTTGCATAACGCTGAGTGAATAGACATCATTGTCTAAGGGAATAATGGAGGGCCTTCGTAGCAGCTCTTGAGAATGTAAAGAGACCCCCCCCCCCACCTCGGAGTGGGATGGGATTCAGGAGGTCCCCTGCAGAGCTATGGAACTCTCCGCAGGTTCTCTGAAAGAACACACAGCGTTCTGGAATCGCAGCTTTCAGCTCCAACTATGTCATTTACTGTTCTGGAACATTCTCTGAGAGAAAAAAAAGAAAAAAAGTGTGACAGCGAGTAAGCTTGCTGTAAGTGAGCGTCACTAATTAGCACTAAGAGAATTACTTGAGGGGTAATTAATTCGAAGCTGCTGTCTGTGTGTTTTCCACGAGTGGATGTGAAGAAGACTGACATCAGGGCACGCTTAGCATAGAAAAGACAACTCTGTGTATCTGTGCATGCGTAGCACACTTAGCATAGAAAAGACAACTCTGTGCACATGTAGCACGCTTAGCATAGAAAAGACAGCTCTGTGCAGCAGTGCACATGTAGCATGCTTAGCATAGAAAAGACAGCTCTGTGCATCTGTGCATGCGTAGCACGCTTAGTATAGAAAATACATCTCTGTGTATCTGTGCATGCGTAACGCGCTTAGCATAGAAAATACAGCTCTGTGTATCTGTGCATCATGCGTAGCACGCTTAGCATAGAAAAGACAACTCTGTGCACATGTACAGTAGCACGCTTAGCATAGAAAAGACAGCCCTGTGCACATGTAGCACGCTTAGCATAGAAAAGACAGCTCTGTGCACATGTAGCACGCTTGGCATAGAAAAGACAGCTCTGTGTACGCGTAGCACGTTTGGCATAGAAAAGACAGCTCTTACATTACACCACAAGTCAGTCATTCACGTCAGATCAATGCACTCTCACACTCAAGATCACTAAAGAGATTAAAAATAGGTCTTCTTTTAGGTTGACACTTCTACTGGTGAGGCTAATCATCACTACTCTTAGTGAGCATAAAGCCTCCATTCCATGCACCTTGGATGAAGCCATCTGGTAAATTAGAAACATAACAACAAAAGTAATCAACAAAGGTGTACCCAACAGCAGAGACTGAAAGAGCTCCCAGAACACTTCTCAGGTCTGTTTGTGTTCCTGACATTCAAATCGGCCACAGCGACTCAACTGATGCAATAAGCTGGAAAATGTGATCAGTTTGTCAGCTGAGATTATCCTCTCTTCTGTCATTCATATTGCACTGGATATTCCAACACAGCTATCTGATCCACTAGCTGTAGTATGCTTTGTGGTCAGATAATATACAGTATTCTCTCTCTCTGTCTCTCTATACCTCTCTCATTTTCTCTCTCTCTCTGTCTCTCTATACCTCTCTCCCTTTCTCTCTCTCTCTGTCTCTCTATACCTCTCTCCCTTTCTCTCACTCTTTCTCTCTCTCTCCCTATCTCTCTCTTTCTCTCTCTCTCGCTCTCTCTCCCTGTCTGTCTTTCTCTTGATTTCTCTGTCATGTCCGTGTCGGGCCAATGTGTTTTATCTTTTGGGTTTTGGAACTGAGTCCAGACGGCGGGTAGGGTGTTAGCCGCCCGCGGTGCAATCAGCTCCGTGGTGTGAGGGGGTGCAGCCGGCGCGGAGTGCCCAGATGAAATGTATTATTTCACCTGCAGAGCTGTGATGATAACACGCCCGCCAGGATTGTCCGTCGTTTATCAAAACAGTCAGACAGTTGGGCTTGCTGGAAAATTAGTATTGTTTCAGTTTCTTCATATCCACTCCCTCTTTGTTTCACACACACACACACACACAGAGATTCACACTCAGCAGTCTCTCCCTCTCTCTCTCTCTCTCTCTCTCTCTCTCTCTCTCACACACACACACACACACACACACAAACATTCACACTCAGCAGTCTCTCTCTCTCTCACACACACACACACACACACACACACACACTTGCACAGTATGATGCAGAATGCTTTTGTGAGAGTTCTGTTTTCTGAGGGTATTTTTTTATACTCTGACAGGCATGGGCATGACAGCTGAGAAGGGCACAAGCCCAAATCGGTCACAGAATGTCGATTCTTGAAAACAAGGGATTCTCTGTCTCCACATTGATCTCTCTCTCTCTCTCTCTCTCTCTCTCTCTCTCTCTCTCACACACACACACACCATCTTATAGACCAATCTATGTCTCTGTCTATCTCTCAATTCGTTTCGTCTCACTTCAGAGACAGATAGATTTAAATAGCTGGTTTGTGCCGTGGTCACATTATTGAAGTTGTGGTCTGTATGGGTCAAGGTCAGCCACCATCGTATTATAGGACACATATTGGCTTGGGGAGGCACGGCCACACACTTCTGTCTCCAGTGCAATACTAACACACCAACCTCCTACAAACCAGAGCCTATTTCATTACAGACATTGTGGAGCTATCTGATGTCCAATATTTGACAGGTTGCCTGATGACCTGAATTGTATAAATGTTAGTTGAAGTGCCAGTCTGGAGCTCACCCAGGAGAGTGACTCACCCCAGCCCCGGGTATGTCACTCTTACCCCAAGTAAGTAACTCTTGCCCTAGGGGACTCACCTCAGCACCTCAGCAACTTACCCCAAGTAAGTAATTCTTGCCCCAGGTAAGATACCACAGCCCCAGGTATGTCATGTCACCCGCGTCTCCCCTGCCCAAGATAAGTCCATCCTGACCAGTTGAGTCACACAGGTGAGCGACCCCAGTCCCAGTTACTGTAAGTCCATTCTGTGAGGGTAGGTCACTTCAGCCTCAGGTCAGACCCTCCTGCCCTTGGGCATTTAGATGAGCCTGTGTGATGGGTAACCCTGCATTGTGCAGTTGTCTGTTCTAAGATGCCACATCCCTTTGATCTGTTCATGTCCTTGTCAAACTGGCTTTGTCCCACACAAAGTGTCTGGTTTCAAAGTGCCTCTCCTGGTCATTTCATTTGGACATTTGGATTTGCTGTACATTTACATTTATGCTCAGCCTTAGCTATGGCCCTTCCATGAAGATAGATTCTGATGGCTATTTGGACTTCCACTGTATTCCTGCTCAGTGCAACCAGAGGTATAAAGCCAGCGAGGATCTCATGTGTAATTCTTCCAGTGCAGAATGCTCTGATCTGAAATTAGCAGCCTAACAATGGGCTTTTCATTTCCAAGAGAGACGGAATGAAGCCGTCAGAGGTTCCCAGAGAGACGCCTCACAATGGTCACCTGGGAGATAGAATGCTGCATTAATGATGGAATCAGAGGGGGAAAATTGTTTTTTTTTTATAAAGAAGGAACAGCGTAGTGGGGTAATTGAGGTGATCGAAGGGTTGACCATGTTAATTGATTAAGATGACCATTCATGGGAGCTGAATAAGCTAACTTCAGGAGGGCTGAAACGTTTACACTCCACGTGGGAAAGGCAGGCACCCTGTAATGGAATTTTGAAGCTTGTAAGCGATCACCTTCCTCATCTTCCTCAGACCGTGTGCTTGATGGCCCACTCTCACATATTCTCAGTCGGTTGACTGGTGTTCACGAAGTCAACTCTGTTTACAACCACATCGAGACAAATACTAAATATCAGAGAAAAAGAGAAACATGATACCATAAAGAAACCTCAAAGCAAGAGAGAATCATTTTCTAAGCTGTGCAGCTGTGTCCCACTGGTTAGCACTCTGGACTTGTAACCGGAGGGTTGCCGGTTCGAGCCCCGACCAGTGGGCCGCGGCTGAAGTGCCCTTGAGCAAGGCACCTAACCTCTCACTGCTCCCCGAGCACCGCCGTTGTAGCAGGCAGCTCACTGCACCGGCATTAGTGTGTGCTTCACCTCACTGTGTGTTCACTGTGTGCTGTTTGTGTTTCACTAATTCACCGATTGGGTTAAATGCAGAGACCAAATTTCCCTCACGGGATCAAAAAAGTATATATACTTGTACTTATTTCACTGATAGGCAGACCACAACATCAATAAACAAGTGCAAATCGACTGTATCCTTCCATATGTCTGTATGTTGTCATGTGTTTATTATTTAGAGACGAGGTTAATGGCAGACATAATGCCCTGATGCAAGAAAAGGTCTTTAAAATCAAATTACACATTTGCTCATAAAAGCACAACATCAAGACAAAACAACAATGAAAAGTTCAACCACAATGATACTTAAAGTCTGCAGACACACACACACATGCTCAGAGAGACAGGAAGTCACACACACACATACTCTCTCTCTCACACACCCACACACAGCTCAGCAGACAGCAGGAGACAGATCTGGAGAAGGACTCAGAAGGAGAGTTTGTGGTGGTGTTAAGTGTGATGATCATGTTTGACAGCAGCAGCTTTTCCCTCACTCTGTGTTCTATGAGCTGATGTCTGAGGGCCCAGGGTGTGCCAGTGTGTGTGTATGTGTTTTTGTGTGTGTGTGTGTGTGTGTGTTTTTGTGTGTGTGTGTGTGTGTGTGTGTGTGTGTGTGTTTTTGTGTGTGTGTGTGTGTGTGTGTGTGTGTGTGTGTGTGTGTGTGTGTGTGTGTGTGTGCGTGCGTGTGAGCTTGTGGGTGTATGTGTGTGAGTAGGAGGGCCCTGGGAACCGACTCCTCCAGCTGTAAATCTGAGAGCTCCTGAGAGGACGCTGTCGGCTCCCTCGTGTGTCCAGCCATAATACCAGCCCACGACTAATGACCAGAGACCTGCAGGGACAGAGGACAACTGCCCTCAACAAGACAACTTAATGCTTTCATCAATACTGTGTGTGTGTATGTGTGCATGTGTGTATGTGTGTGTGTATGTGTACGTGTGGGGATGTGTGTGTGTGTATGTGTGTGGGTGCGTGTGTGTGTGTGTGTGTATGTGTGTGTGGGTGCATGTGTGTGTGTGGTGTGTGTGTGTGTGTGTGTGTGTGTGTGTGTGTGTGTGTGTGTGTGTGTGTGTGTATTTGTGTGTCCATGCGTGTGTGTGTGTGTGTGTGTGGGGGGGGGGGGGGGGGGGGGGGGGTCATGGTGCCCTGGCTCTCAGCTTAACTTCAACCACTGAATCCCCCTGGTCTGCTATGGTGTGGCACTTTGTGGGTAAATGCTTTTAGAGTCTGATGGAACAGGAGTGTGAAGTCCTTAACACCATGTGACCATAACACCGTGTGATCATTGGACACGGACAGTCTTGCTGTGCATTGCAAGGCACTCATTTCTGCCCTTAACACAACCATTTAATCCTACATTCCCTTACTGTAAACCTGCACAGTTCAACTGTTGAATACCTTAACTAATTACCTTTGAATATTTTATTTTATTTTTTTTACTTAATCAAGTCACTAATCAGAAACTCAAGTATTTATATTTACGTAAAGTGACATATGGCAATGAAGTCAATAATATTAATTCAATAAGGTTTCCTGTACATTAAACTAGGGAAACATTCTGCAAACATATCTTGCATTTCTCACAACTGAACAATGGACAGTAGCAAAAGTTACAGTTCATGTAATATTGTTTTTCTTCTTGCTTATTGTATACATTACGTTAGTCAGACCTGTGTATCCCTGGGTCCCCTTTCTATGTTTTAACTGTTTTGCCCAACCTCTCGTTTGCCATGTAAAGCACTTTGGGTCAACTCCTGTTGTTTTTAATGTGCTATATAAATAAAAGGGACTTGACTTGACTAGGTCTTTTAAGTTTTTTTCAGTGGACTTACTCCCTGACCATACTCCATTTCCCAGTGGACTTGGCTAGCCTGACCATACTCCATTTCCCAGTATTCACTGGGCAACTCAAACAGCTGAGTTGATCTATAAACTGTGTATCTTTTAGTTAGTTTAGGTATTCAATGATTAAGCTGTGAATTCAGAAACCTTTCTCAATTGATATGCAGAAGAAGTGTCAAGTGAAAAGAACACAGACAGGGCGTCTATCAGTGCCTGAGTCAAAAACATTGTGCCATAATACATCACTCTCTGACACTCGTTTGGAGTTAGAAGCCTCTTTATGTAAATGTCAGTGATTAACTTGGGTTGTTATTTTGGCTCACATCACTGACAATTAGAACAAAGCAAAAGGCTACTTGTCCTGGTCTCTCCTCAGGGTATATCTGTGTGTGTGTGTGTGTGTGTGTGTGTGTGTGTGTGTGTCTGTGTGTGTCTGTGTGTGTGTGTGTCTGTGTCTGTCTGTGTGTGTGTGTCTGTCTGTGTGTGTCTGTGTGTCTCTCCTCAGGGTATATCTGTGCCTCTTTGTTAACAATACTGTTGTTCTACTATTTTCATTTGCAGTTTATTTAAGAGATAAATAGCTGGCTATTGAGTAATTTTATTACTCAGCCATGGATCCTCTGCTGCATTGTTATTATTACATTGTGTGTAGTAGTGTGTTTTGGAGCGCTCGCTGAGATACAGTAACCCCTAGCTGTGACAGATGCCTGCCTGCCTGTCTGACAGGCCGTGGAGAGTTTTCTCTGGAAGTATGAAAGCTGAATAGGTTTGCTGTGGGGGACGAGCAGAGGAGAGAGGTCACACTGTTTCTTCACGTCTGTGTGAAAATCACATGATTTCCTGCAGGTTTCTCTCTCTCTCTCTCTCTCTCTCTCTCTCTCTCTCTCTCTCTCTCTCTCTCTCTCTCTCTCTCTCTCTCTCTGTCACTCCCATTCTCCCTATCTCATGCTCTTTTATTCTCTCTATCTTTCTCTTTCTGTCACTTCCACTCTATCTCTCTCTCTCCCTCTCTATGTCTCTTCCCTTCTCTCCCCCTCTCTCATTCTTTCTCTCTCTCCCTATCGCTCTATCTGTCTCTTCCTCTTTCTCTCTCTCTCTCTCTCTTTCTCTCTCGTTCTCTCCCCCCGGAGTGCAGTCCTGCCTGGCGCTTCTCTCAGGTTTGTCTTGCCTGAGTGGCATCTTGTCATTTTCTCATATCTCTCAAGGTCACAACAATGGCTTTTTATTGATCCTCCCAGCCGCGCCAGCAACCTGCAGGCACTGTGTTTCAATCAGAGACATATAAGCACAGGTGGACACTCAAACACACACACACACGTACATGTGCACAATCATATATATGTGTACACAAATACACACAAACACACACAAACACGCACACAATGGGCTGCAGACCAAGCTCACGTGTAAGCTTCTTGTCTATGATCCATGGTGCAGCGGTGCGGTCCGGCGGTCGGTCCGGTCCTCCTGCAGTGTGTGTGAGCCACAGGGAGCCCTGGCCAAGAAGATGGAGAGAAATAAAAGGCCACAGCGCCACAGCTGAAAGAGAAGACTGTCAGGTGTGATTCTCCCGGCCATGACTCATCAGTGTGGATGATGAATGGAGCGGAGGCAGGTGTGTGTGTGTGTGTGTGAGTGTGTGTGTGTGTGTGGGGGGACCCCAAACACACCAGCACAATTAACACAACAGCAGGACGGAGACGGCCGAGGAGAACACAGTGGAGGTGGAAGACGAGACACAAAGCACAGATCACAATTAAAAGGAGAGGGCACACACACACACACACATAGACCACAGGGACACACGCACGCACACACACACACACACACAAACAGACCACAGGCACACACCCTGAGCACAGACCAATCACACACACACAAACACACACAGATCACAGACACACACACACACACAGACCACAGGCACACACCCTGAGCACAGACACAGACACACACAAACACAGAAATCACAGACTCATCAGTGTGGATGTTGAATGGAGGGGAGGCAGGTGTGTGTGTGTGTGTGTGTGTGAGTGTGTGTGTGTGTGTGTGGGGGGGGGGACCCCAAACACACCAGCACAATTAACACAACAGCAGGACGGAGACGGCCGAGGAGAACACAGTGGAGGTGGAAGACGAGACACAAAGCACAGATCACAATTAAAAGGAGAGGGCCCACACATACACACACAGACCACAGGCACACACACACACACGCACGCACGCACACACACACACACACAAACAGACCACAGGCACACACACACACACATGCACACGCACACACACACACACAAACAGACCACAGGCACACACCCTGAGCACAGACCAATCACACACACACACACACACACACACACACACACACACACAGACCACAGGCACACACCCTGAGCACAGACACACACACACACACACAGAAATCACA
>NC_055969.1:26250016-26417516 GCF_018492685.1 Alosa sapidissima
CTTTTTATCAACAGAGAGTTGAGATATGTATGAGAGCTTGGGATAAATATTACATGCTATAAATATTTCAGTTGGGGGGAAACATGCTCATGTCTCTCATTCTCTGAGTTGATGCACTTTTTATACATAGACTTCAGGTCAAGAATATTCAAACGTATATTTTATTAACTGTCCTTGGCTAAACATATTTTTCAGAAAATTCATCCTTGCTTACATATGAATGAGAAGAACTACTGAAGGAGAACTCTAAAAATGTTTAAAATAAAAAAAAAATGTTCAACGATTTTCATTGTTTTTATTTACACTTTCAGTACCTCTGTACAATGTATCCTTTTGCAAAATGAAATCGGACGCCACTTCCTCCAAACCTCATGAACACCTGACCTCCCTCAGTTAAAGTTCAGCACCATCAAAACTCTTTACTACTACTACACTCTTAAAACGAATGTGTTAAAAAAAAAACAACGCAAGCTGTGCACATATGCAAACTGTGTTGTCCCTATCTGGACATAGATATGTGTTTAAAACAACACAAGTTGTGTTTTTTTCAACACATTTGTTTTAAGAGTTTACAGCAAATGTAGCACATATTTAGATACTCTGTTCAAAGCAATTAGTATCAAAAAGTCTGGAACTGTAAATGTTTCACTGAATGGTGGTTTTTATAATATAACAGATATTGTAAAAAAAACTTTTTTGCAGTGCAACATTGAACAAGGATATGAACATGATATGTACATTTTGCAATGCTTCTTGTTTGTGTACCATTGTTTTTCATTTTTTCCATTGTACACTAACTGACAATGTAGGTTTATGATAGGCAGCATATTTTACAGTCCTGGTATATGACTATGCTAGTTTTAGTGGTTGTAGTGCATTTTGCACCCAAGGTTACTTGTTGTCCTCCGGCATGTGTTTGTAAAGCAAAACTGTAACGTACAAATGTTATTGATTGGATTTACCCAAACATATTTGTTTTTTTTCAATGGCAAGAACAGTCAGCCAAAGTAGACTTGCTGGGTTGTGGTATTATCAATAACAATATTAAATTAAATACTGTTCTAACTCGTGTTCCTTTGGGAAATCTGCTGTTTTTCCATGTTAAAAAAACAATGCTGCCACAAAGTAAACAAGCCTTCAGAAACAGACGATGACAAGCTGTCAGTCATCCTTTTATGAACAGAATGAATGCAGACAATGTGGGCTTTGTTTGAATTCAGACATTCAGACAGTTTTACAGAACTGGTCTATGTAATGTGTTTGTGTTTTGTGTGTGTTTGTGTGTGTGTGTGTGTGTCTGTTTGTTTGTTTGTGTGCATGTGTATGTGTGTGTGTGTGTGTGTGTGTGTGTGTGTGTGTGTGTGTGTGTGTGTTAGTGCCCTCGGGTTAACACCCTCTACCACTGTCAAGGGGGACAAAGGTCACACTTCTGATCCTTTTAGTGTTTCTGGTTGCCTAGCAGCCGATGCAGCTCTCGTGTTAGGCCAGAACCTCTTGCCGCTGTCATCCAGATGCTAAAAACATCGTCCAGCTCATTCAGAGCTAATGGAAGCTCCTCCACCAAAGTATGCAGCCCTTTCAGAGTGCAAAGAAGGCATCTCCACTAATTAGGCTGCAGGTTTCAAGGCACATGGATGCATCTCCACAAATTAGGCTGTATCTACCAGTGAGGCTGTACCTCTTTCTAAGCAAATGGATACATCTCCACCAATCAGACTGCATTTCTTTCGGAAATGGAGGAAACTGCACCAATCAGGCTGCAGCTCATTCAGCAGTATCCATATGACCTAACTTGACATAGACTTGCAAGAATCAAATTCAACCTTCAGTTTACAGTTTTTGCAGACTGACTGGCTGGACTTATTACCTTGCTACAAATGTAACACAGGAGTATGAATGTTGTCCTAATCACCAGTCAGCAGTAGTGATGACATATCCACTTACAAAAATATATATAAAAGTATATGTTATAAAATACATATATATATATGTGTATATGTATATATATATATATATACATATATATATATATATATATATATACATATATATATATATATATATATATATATTATATATATATATATATATATATATATATATATATATATATATATATATATATTAGGGCAGTCAATCGATTATCGATCGATACGAAAAAGTAATCAAATTAATTACATACTCTGTGATTAATTAATCGAAATTCTTGAATTTCCCCTTGAGGATCAATAAAGTATCTATCTATCTATCTATCTATCTATCTATCTATCTATCTATCTAAATTAATCGCATATATAATTTTTGCTGTGAAAGTATGTTAAATATTTAAATTCAAATGAATCATTGAATAATCAACATTAGTGACATTAAAGTTCAAAAACTATTTTATTATTATTTTCACTGTTCAAATAATGGCCATAATAATCTGTCATATGACCTAATATGCTGAGGAAATAAATTCAAAAATGCTTCGGGAAGAAGTTTTTTTTTCACATACAAGGCATTTCAGGCCACAGATATAACCTAGGGGGCACAATGAAAATAAATGAACACTCCCCTCAATGTCAACGCTATTTCTTTGCATTTATGTGCAACTTTAGAGTTGAAGAACTCCGGTGATATGCAAATTCCTTGCTGCAGACATTGCAGAGGACTTTTTTAAAAGTAAGAGGGTTTTTTAAAAGTAAATGTTCCAATCAATGATCTAGGCAGTACATTTTCTTCTCTCTCCTTCATTTTACAGTCTAATGGTTACTGACTAGAACGGCTCGGGGTCAAAGGTCATACGGAATTGATTAATCTGCACTATTTTTTTTAATCAGTTATTTTTTCTCAAATTAATTAATCGAAATGAATCAGTTATTTTGACAGCCCTAATATATATACATTTGACATCTATGTCAGCATCAGGTTAGACTATTCCTTTACGGTACAATATCAAACAAAATTGATTTACCTAGACAAGGCAATAATTACACAGGCTGAATGACAGTTATAATAACTGATCGCCATTGATGTGTCAAATAAAAGTACCCTTTAATAATTGTGGGGGGAAATTTAGCAATGGATGTTTCTGCCATATAAGCATAGAGGGCATTGGAAATACTTTACCTTGTCTAGTCTATTTCAGTTTCGTGGCTGAAACTGTAAAAGCTCAGAGCTTCACATTCCATTTAACCAACTGTGAGATAGTGCCAGACTTCTGCCGATCAATTCAAACCCCATTAAATCTGGAAGTCTTTGGCGCGATACAGATTTGCTCCTGAATAGGAGTCTCTTTCTGGGCTCGCCTTAAGGCAGACAGCTTACATAACAACCAAAGAGAATCAGAAGAAAGACCAGAGATGTACTATTTGTTATGGTAACTTCAGAGGAGATGAGGGAGCTGCGATTGCCTTCGTTTACATCATCTGGAGACCGGAGTTGGAGGAAGCCACGGCCTGAGGTGACACATCGCCTGCTGCACAAGAAGGCCAACAGCAGCCGTTATCGCAGATCATGCGTCGCACAGATCTACAAAAAACAGAGAGAGAGAGAAAGAGAAAGAGAGGCTCCTCCATGGCTGTTGGAGACTCTCTGCTCCCCCAGGTGTGAGGCATTGAATCAGGCATGAGATGTTGACCTAGAAAAGCACATTACTGTTTCATAAAGATGCCCCCAAACTCCCGTCTCAGTAGAAGAGGGACCACACACCGCACTGCTGCACGTCTATACACCTGTGCAGGAGGCATCGCTCTCATTCTCACTCTCACTCTCCCTTTTACACACACCATGGCTTACAGGTGCAGTTTGGGACTGAAACTGATCAATTCAGCAAATTTCTTTTCACACTCCTCTGGATATTCATTCTGTGTGTGTGTGTTCATGAAGTCTCTTGATCCTGTCTGACCAACACATTCTTCAGGGGCACAGAAAGAAGAGGTATAATGTGTGTCTAATATGATTGATGATCTTTCATCAGATTCATAGACTTCCCCTTTCATGGCACAGATTTGTCAGCATTCTGTTTCCTACCCCACAACAGACCCCATCTATTTTATTGGGTTTTGGAATCCGAGTGACTCTTAAGCCAGAATTGGGCAAAGCAGCTGAATGTCTAAGAAAGCAGATGCCTGAGAGAAAAAAAGAGAAAAACACACCAGGCGATACACATTTGTCCAGCTCTTCCATGGCAACAGGACGCAGAGAATATGACAGTATTCCATTAACCCTCTGCTTGGAGCGGTTAGTTAAAGGCACGGGGACCAGTGGGCAGAAATGCAGTACTGAGCCAGAGAGGGAGGGAGAGAGAGAGAGAGAGAGAGAGAGAGAGAGAGAGAGAGAGAGAGAGAGAGAGAGAGTCTGCCAACACATGCTGCATCTAGCCAAGTCAAAAACTGATGCTGAGCTCAAGCCAGGAGTGGATTTCAGCAATCAGAGAGAGAGAGAGGAGAGAGACACAGATAGATAAATAGATAGATAGATAGATAGATAGATAGATAGATAGATAGATAGATAGATAGATAGATAGATAGAGGGGGGTGTTCTAGTCAGAGATCTAAGAGAGAATACTACAGTACTCACCACCAGCAGAGCATGTTATGTACAACCCTTTTGGTGTAATGAGCGTTGTGGTAAGCTAGGTCACGCTCTTTAGCCTAGGGCACATACCAAGCTAAAGGAATGTTAGCTGAATGTGAAATAGCGCTGGCCTCCCAATCTGGGCCAGTAAAGCCTGCATTAAAAACATCATCTTGTGCTGAGATAGTGTACTACACTATGTAGTCTGCAAACAAGGTAGGCTGCAATGCCAATGCCTTACATAAACAGGTCCTTTAATTAATGTTTAGGCTAGTTTACCTAAAGAAGCATGTTAGTTCAGTGAAAATGTAAGTAGGATGAGTCAACCTAGGTCTGATGAGAGCTATAACTTGATGTGATGAATACGAAAACTTTATTATCCAGCAGCCTTTATTATTACAGATTTATTTACAGAACTTTATTATCCACAGATGTGAACATTTTTCTTTGGTTTCACCTAGAATATAAGGGCGACAGGACATTAAAAACAGTACATAGCCAAGACAGACAAAACAAACAATACATTTCATGAAAAATTACATTTACAAAGGTTGCATCTACAAAAATAAAATGAATAAATAAATACATAAATAAATAGATAAATATAGCCTACTAAAAATGCTTGCTGTCCATAAAACCTGCAGCCTGAAATCTGTCTCGCCCTACATTCCATATTTATGTATGATTTCTAGTGTTATTTAGCACCTTCACAGCATTGGGGACGAAAGATTTCTTAAAGATGTTTCTATTTGCTGTTGGTACTCTAAAGCGCCTCCCTGAGGGTAGGAGTTCAAATTTGCTGTGTAGTAGATGGGAGGGGTCACTAATACCCCTTCCATCCACTATCTGACTGGGAAGATAGACTGACATGGCTGGCATAGGTAGCCTTCCCTAGTATGACTATGGTGGGAGTGTGAGAAGACTATAACTCACCCTGACAGTGAGGAGAGACATATGACCTTTGACTCCAACCAAACTTGCTACTGCATAACCTAATTTGAGTTGGCTCCAACCAAACTTGCTACTGCATAACCTAATTTGAGTTGGCTCCAACCAAACTTGCTACTGCATAACCTAATTTGAGTTCAGTTAATTATCATTAACTCAAATGAGTTAATCTAAGAATGAGTTCCTGTCCTTCTAGAAATGGGAAAGTATAAGCTGACCTGACTCTGATGTGATTTGAGTTACCCTGGCTGGGGATGAGGGTGTTTTGAGAGAGCTATAGCTTGAGCTGGCTATACGCCAGCGGTGTGAGTTAACCTGGCTATGATGACAGTGATTTGAGCGTTATAACCTGGTCCGGCTGAGATCAAAATGATTGAGTTACTACCCTGGGGATGGGACTACGCTGGCGTGGTGACTGGCGAGGTGTAAATCCCATGGCTGAGTGGTGGAAAACAGGCGCTCTGACCAGGGTCATCTGGAGTCAGCCACCGAGGCTGCAGAGGAGGAGTCACTGTGCACTGAAGCAGCGTGGAGACCTTGGCAGAGGCTTGGGCGAGTGTGTGTGTGTGTGTGTGTGTGTGTGTGTGTGTATATTTGAGTGTATGTGTGTGCACGCATGAGAGTATCTGTGTGTGTTTGTGTGTGTGTGTATGTGTGCACGCATGCACCTATGTGTGTGCGGGAGGAGTCTTTTATTATCACTGCGAGTCTGTCACATTCCATAGGGACCTACACCCATAACCCCCCACCCCCCCCCCTCCCCACACATACACACACACACGACCCCCCATATCTGGAGAGGGGAAAAAAGACAACAACAACAACAATAGCCAGCTGCACGTCAGCAAGACCTTCACACTGCCTGGCAGAGAGGGCACAACTAACTAACACTGCTTTGTGCTGTAAACAAGGGCTACAGTATGGCCTTGGCCAGAACATTCGTTTTATGTGCCTGGGTAGCCGCCATGCAGTGTGACGGCTGTTTTCTTTTGACCTCTCTAAGGTGATTTCAAACCATTGTCTGTTTCACATGTCAGGGATGCTCTAGGCAAGCTCTTTCCTGATGCAGGAGTCATCCGTACAGCTTTCGCTGATGCAACCTGTGTTGCAAGAAGCACCGACTCCTCCCCCAGGCATAGAGGAATGAGCTTTTACTTGCAGTTGCTGATTAGTTGCGTTAGGTTAGCTAAGCGAGTAGTCGTCTGCCTCCTTCACACCTGCATATTCAGCACATGCTAGATATTATTTTTTGTTTGGCAGTGACATCTTACCCTGAAGTGGGTACAAACATCTGTTCAGACACGCCCAGTTTAGCTGAGGTTTGCCATGTTGTATTTGGTAGTGTTGGTGTGCAGCTCTGTGTTGTCATGAGAAGTTGAAAATGTGCAGATCGTAGTGCTGTGTGTCATTTGTAATATGCAGTGCAGTGGTTCTTAACTGGTCTGGCTTTGGGACCCACAATTGGGACAAACAATGTTCATAAAGTCGCGACCCATAAATAAATATTTGTTGCGTTCAAGCCAACGGATACAGTGAGCTACATGGTAAGATGCGCAAAGTGCCTGGAACATGCTGATGTTTGGCATTACATTTGTGAAGTATTAACTCCTGATGTCAAATCAAAGCACTCAGCAGGTTTCACTTTGACAGGGGTGCTTTCCCTTTGGTTTCATGATCTCATGGGCCAGCAATTCACACAATGGGACAGAAACCCCAGTGTGTGGTGTGCAGTCCTAAATTTAGGTGAATCCATATCCTACTTCAGATATTCAGGGTCTTGCGTTTACCACTAAAATTATGTCTAACATGACCTGTCACATAAACATTGTCTATGTCCATAACAATGACTGACATATGAATAAAGTCTATCAAAATACACTGATGTAGTGTATAGAGTTGTGAGTGGGTCCCGACCCACCAGTTAAGAACCACTGGTGTAGTGAGAGTTGTGTAGTTAGTATGTGGAAAGGCGAAAGGCAAAATAGCCAATATATAGCCAATACACACACACACACACACACACATACACAAAAGGAGGTCCGTGAGTAGCTACTGTAACTACCAGTGGTGGTGGGAGAGTGTAATTTCCTGGAGAGTGTGATTGTAATGCAGCCAAAGTGCTTTCACATAAGACTCATGCACAGTCGGTTTGGCGCTCTCTAAAAAGAGATATGCTTGATTGAGTTCAAATTGTGTGCGCACCCATGCAGTGGAACCTGAGCTGTTTGATTAAACTGACTTTGCTCTGGCATTACACTCGGCTTTATACTCATTATTTCAACATCTCACGCTGTTTTACAGGAGGGACGGAGATGGGTTTCTTTTAAAAAACTTACATGAAAAAAGAATCAAACATTTTCAGTGTGAAATTACTGACTGTAATAATTTGCTGTATAAATTTGTGAGTTCATCATTGAAAGTACCTCATCGGGCATTTTTCAAGATGAAGACTAATTTTTCACAAGGAGAAACTATTTCCTAAATGAACGGAGACTAATATCCCTATTCATATCCGACAGTTGTTTTGGCCAGATATATGGCTTCCTGCTGGGCAACTTGCTGAGTGTGTGTCTGGAGAGAAAGAGTGTGTGTCTGGAGAGAGAGAGAGAGAGAGAGAGAGAGAGAGAGAGAGAAACCTTTTCTTCAACAAATTTAACTCAGAAATTCCTAATTTTAATGAACTTAATGACATATCAAAATTAAAGATATTATTAGGAGAAGGAGATAAAGCATATCTTGCTGCCCAATATGTATCAACATGCCACAATCTGAGGGACAATGAGTGACCTATATCACCAAATAAATACACACACAGACACATGCAGACAGGTGCGCACACACGCGCGCACACACACACACACACACACACACACACACACACAACACACATACACAAACACACACACTGCATCATACACTACATTTTACTTTATTTTACCTATTTATTTTATTCCTATGAAAATCTACTGACATGTATGTGTTCAGATTTATTGTATAACTGCTTTGGCAATATAAGTGAGCTTGTCATGCCAATAAAGCATTCTTGAATTGAATTGAATTGAAATTGAGAGAGAGAGAGAGAGAGAGAGAGAGAGAAAGAGAGAGCGATGAATGCGGTGTCGACAGGACTCGAGCAAAAAGCAGAGTTAAAAATGTTGCCCCCTTATTCTCAGCTATTCTCACACACACACACTGATAAGAGCTTCTTTCGCTTGACCTGCAGCCCGACCGGGGTCAGCCACCCCCATATATATATTGGACAATCCAGTCGGATCAAATTATGAGGCATCAGGGTGGCTGATCCCCCACAGCTTCCCACCCCTACGCTCCCTTAGTCATGGGTCACTGGTCCTACACCCCCACTCATCGCACAGATACAGAGGCTTTCAGGGTTCTTGGAGAGAGATCGTGCCACTGTTAAGACGAGAGGCTGCCTGGAGAGACAACTACCTGGAAGATTATGAAATTGAAATTGATAATGAAAGTTATTTTCGATGGACCCAGATAATCTTAACAGCCTTCATTCAGCTACGGCACTAACATTCATTCTTCAACATTCTAGTCTCAATGGTGCAATGGTGTGTGTTGAAGGTAAGCAAAGTGATGTGTTACTTTCTGCAGTTCATAGTGTGGAATTCCAACCAGTCTGTGAGAAGCCAAGCCACATAGGACAACACTGAGATATTGGTTGAGCTTAATCCATAAGAAAATAAATCAATAAAATTGTGTTAGCATTTTAACAGGCAAACAAATAAACACGCACACACACACACACACACAAACACACACACACACACACACAAACACACACACATAAAACAAACAGATAAATGTGCAGTAGTCTTTAAACTCCACATATTTCTGTATATCACCCTAATCATGTGGCTGTAATTGCATTTTCCCTTTAAAGAGAACAGAAATGCAATAATCTAAATGAACAATAATTAAAATTAAAAATATTTGTAATCACTCACATTAGAGACACTCGGAGGCTCTCTGTAAATCCCCTACCTCCCATGCTCCGCATGCAATTACACAATGCACCTCTGAACGCTTACGCTAATCATTTCGCTTCAGTCAGAGAATGTAATTAAACAAGCACAATTCTTCATTCACATGCACAGTGCACAGGACAACAACGGCATGGGCACGGCGCAGTCACATAATGAAATCTGTCATAACGTAGCCATGGTAATCATGCAGGTAGGTAAGGATGAGGAGCTGTAATTATGGGATTTTAGCAGAACACTCGAACACTCTCACCTCTGTGACAAACGCTCATGTCATCATGAATCTCCAAAGGCAGGCGTTACATGCACTTAACATGCTTCCCACAGTAGTGGGGTGAAACATGTTCACTTTTCTATCCTTTAATCCTTTCTTTCAGAATTACAACATCACATGTGCCTGTTTCTCTGGCTGTGCTGGTAAGGTAGTGAAACCTGAATTTCCTGAATTTCCCCTTGGGGATCAATAAAGTATCTATCTATCTACATGTATCTATCTATCTATCTATCTATCTATCTATCTATTGAAACACATGCCCACTGCTAGTTTTACCTTTCTCACATGCCCACTGCTAGTTTTACCTCTCTCACATGCCCACTGCTAGTTTTACCTTTCTCACAGAGCTATATGGTAAAGTATCACAGGTATTTGAGTCTCGCTCTGTGTTTCTGTGATTGGGGTGAAATTATGCTCACCTCTGCTAGCGTTATCTCAACAACAATATTGCTGTTTAGCTCACAGTTTCCTGTGTGTTTGGGAGGTGGTAAAACATTGCTCACTGTTATATCTGCCAGAATAACAATATGGTGCCTGTACCCTCTGTGTGTGTGCCACAACCTGAGTCCGCATCTGTTCCAGGCTTTTCAGACGTTCTCATGCATGCGCTTGTTTTGCCCTGAAGCTTGGTCCATTTGATTAGTCTGGAAATGTCTAGATCTTGAAAAGTCAAGCAGCACTAGGAAAAAACACATTATAAAATTGACATAATTTACTTGAGTGTCAGCTTTCAAAAATAATTAATGACAAGATGTCTGTGGTTAACAGTGAGAAATAAACATTTGGTGCAAATTTGTGTCTTGGTTCAGACAAAGAAATGACAGACAAATGCATGAATTGCATCCTTGCTTAGCAACAGTGGAATGGTAAACAGATTATTCTGAAAGGAGACAACAAAGGTGTTGTGCAGACTGGTCACCTTTCAGATAGAGGTCATATTTATTCTAAGGCAGTGAGGTTGAGGACACACTCAAACTCAGGTCTAGACAAATGTCTACTATCGGCCTACAGAAGATAATCATAGTGCTTACTGTGCCAGTTAAATCGTCAAAATCACCTTATGCCCATACTAAGTAAACATGCAGTGATCAATATTAACCCTTCATTAACATATGTGGTGATTTGCTTCCTATAGCGTGCATGACAAGCCACATAACACCATTGAGCATACAGTAATGTGCATTCTGCTGTTTTGGGATGTTCTGGTTCAGTTGTGGAGTGTCTGGTCCTTCATATGGTAGAATCATGTGGGGGGCGGAGGAGAGTGTCCACAGGAGAACAACATGAGTCACATCACGGGTCCATGCCCGAGTGCGTTCCCATGTGCCGCGCCACCTCGTGAACGCATGTTCTTCACGTGGGGTAATTAAAGCGGTCCATGCAGCGGCTCGAGTGCTACTCAGAGATGTCCAGCTGATTCTCTCGGGGGCCTCAGCTGTCAGGTGCCTCAGTGCACTGCTGCTTAATTATAACGCAGATGTTAACGATACCATTAATTATCTCCTCCTCCAGCAAGCATGCCACACAGGGCAGTCAACTAGCATACTCATATGCAGCACAGGGCAGTCGACTACTGTAGCATACTCACAGTAGTAGGCCTACACTCAGACATGCAGCACAGGGCAATCAACTAGCCCACTCAAACAGGCAGTACAGTACACAAAAGTAGCATACTAAAACATGCAATCAACTAGCCCATTAAAACTGACAACACTTATTATGTATATGTCAACAGAGGTTACACAACTCTCTGCTTTGAAAGGAGTGCCACAAATATGAGTTTTGAGAAGGATGTTTACAGAGCTAGACCTTTTCAGGAACACCTAAGCTGCACACACATCTGTGAATATGCAGATTCACTGTCTCTTACTTATGCAGTGTCTCGAGGCAATGTGACTTCCAAAGAGACACACAGTCGTCTGGTCCGTGGTAGCTAGTTTACCACAAACTCCATGAAAACTCTTTCAAGTAAGGCCTTGTTATTAACATTCAAATTCTGAAAGCCAATTAAATTAGCATGCAAGTGAAAGTCTAGTGGTCCTTCCCCAGAAGGGGAATGGAGAGAGCAGGCAGAGAGAAACACGGTCTCACCTCTAATTCTCCCTCTCGTACTGCTGCACTCCAAAGGTCTACCCAGGGCAAACTCTCTGGGTTTTATTATTAGTGTTTGCCTCTCAAGCTCCTGCTTGCACTGTGCGACACCATTCTGAGTCTCAGTGGGAGCCACAAGTGAAATGCTCCGGAGGCCCTTCAGTTGTTCTAAGAGGTGGACTTTTTTTCTCGCTCTCTCATCGTTGCTTGGTACAAATAAGCATTCACATTAAAGTTCTGTTGAAGGAAATATAATAGTTAAGTGCACTTTCCCATCGCCTGGTAACAGGCCTCTGGAAGCCAATGTCAAATTAGTTCTACATAATTGACCACTGCTCAGAATAACAGACTGGATTACGTGAGAGAGATGAGACCTCTAACTGACCTCTAGCTCATAAGTCAGGCCAGGGACAGGGTCACTTAGTTTCCTCTTATAAATTGAGCAGGAATGTGGTGATGGTAGTGCTGCGCCTACACAGTGGCACAAAGTCATCTATTTTAACGGCAGTCATGAGCCCACAGCATTTCACTGCCCAGCTGCAGAATTAGCATGCTAGCTCAATACCACACGGTTTTCTCATCATTCTGGTCCCTGCTGAAGGTTTGTACATACAGTACAAATACCTAAAAATGGGGCCCAGATTGACAATAGGGCCCTCAAAAATAAATTGAAATTACCCAACTTTTGCATTAAGGATTCATTGGTGCTAGACTAGTAAGCCCATGAGGGCATCTTGTGTCCTGTTTTTTAGGTCATCTAGGCCAGATGTCTTTTCAGGACAAACTCTTGGGGATTTTTGCTCTTCGTAGTCCAGCTTTTCCCTGCACGGCTCTGACATTCAGCCCCTCAGTCTGCGGCAGAGGACCACGGGCAAGATGCTGATGTGAGAAAGGTGGACATTTTATCACCGTGGTGTCAGAAGAAATGTAGTCTGTTGCTGGGCGCCCACCGATTCCTAGCAGAGGACAGATGGAGATGTAACACTGGGTTCAGGTCTAGTCACAGCAGAATGGAGAAGGAAGAAGGAGAACAATGTGGCACCCGCCAAATCAAAACCACACACACACACACACACACACACACACAGACACACACACACACACACTATCTCTCTCACAAACACTCACACACTCACGCACACACACACACACACACTATCTCTCTTACAAACACTCACACACTCACGCACACACATCCACACACACACACACACACACACAGACACACACACACTCACACACACACACACACACACTATCTCTCTCACAAACACTCACACACTCACGCACACACATCCACACACACACACTCACTCACACACACACACACACACACACACTCTCTCACACACTCAGCAGTATTTCACAGTAACAGGTAAACAGAGATATCTCGCATCTGACACAACCAGAGCTTTAAAACAGAGCTGTGTTTGGGGCTTAAAACTGCAAGGTAAGTACAGAGAGTATTTTTATGCAGACTACACACCTTAACCGACCAATGTTATGCCTGTCTTATTTTGTGATTAAAGGTTTTTGTTGATACCCAAACAAACAACAGGGTAAGGGAGAGGTTCAGGCATATCTTTTTAAAAGAGCTAGTTACAGCACTTTGCACTTTCTTGACTATTGCCGCTACAGTTAGAGATGCTGTAAACCTATATAAGCACAGAAATGACAACATGATGCCAATTAGAGCTATAAACCTATATAAACACAGTAACAACATGATGATGCCTATTGGAGCTATAAACCTATATAAGCACAGTAACGACAACACAATGCCAATTAGAGATACTGTAAACCTATATAAGCACAGTAACGACAACGCGGTGGCAATTAGAGATGCTGTAAACCTTTACACTGGGGTCATAGAGAGTATACTGACGTAGGGTATCACTGTGTGGTTTGCCAACAGCACTGAGAAAGACCGCAACGCCTTGCAGAGAGTGGTGTGCTCAGCCGAGCGCATCTCTAGGCCTTCTCTCCCCTCCCTGCATGATACTGTATATACATCAGCCGTTGCAAGAACAGAGCCACTAAAATCGTAAAGGACTCCACCCATCCCAGTAACTGTCAGTTCAGTTTGTTGAAGTCAGGCAAGTGCTTCTGCAGTTTGAAGGCCAAAACTGAGAGACTAAGGAAAAGCTTTTTCGCTCAGGCCATTAGACTCCTCAACATGGACATGCCAACTCTTATGAATACCATGGACTCCATCCCATTTTAATAACATTATGTCACTTTATTATTCTGTTATTTTGGATTATTTATTATTAACTTCTGCTTTTAATCTTATCTGTTTACTTAGATTATTTCTACTTTACACAGTCATGAAGCTAACCAGACTTACATTTCACTGCTTGTTATACTACAGTGTTTTTCAACCACTGTGCCGGGGCACACTAGTGTGCCGTGAGAGATCATCAGGTGTGCCGCAGAAAATTACCCAAATGTCACTCACTGGTCCAGAAAAGCAACTGTTGCATCAAAGAATTTATAACCACATGCTCTCATTGATTGTATGATTGCACTATTTGTGGTATGCAGGCATTGTACAACGGGGGCCCCATATCCAGTATTCACAAAATCATCACATATCCAGTTCATAACAACAATTAAATTAGATATAGTCACCTACAAATGAGGGCGCTTGTTTTATTGAGCAGGTCTTGCATAGAAGCCATAATACCAATATTTACTGACACGTGATGTCATACAGCTTAGTACGGCAGAGATCAGTTGAGTAATTTGTAAATTGCGATTTATTTAACATCTGAAGAAACATGAGAGAAGATGACTTTAAAATGAGAGTATCCACGGAAACAGTGCATTTTAAATGAGTTACTGTAATTCCTCCATTTCCTCGTCTGTGAGCTGACCCACCGGTGGTTGTGTGTAGCATGCTGTTACAATTTCAGCATGATGACACTCGCACTAGTGTTTCTGAGAAATCCTGAAACCCATCTGTGCAGTGCGATCACTGTGAGGCCTGGGTCAAGAGCGCTAGCGTGTGCATAGTCCCGCAATTGTGAGTCCTGGGCCAAGAGCGCTAGCGGTCGCAGAGTCCCGCAGCTGTGAGGCCTGGGTCGAGACCGTTAGCGTTAGCATCCAGAGTCCCGCAGCTGCGTTCACACTTCAGCTCCACTCAGATCCAGGGGTCACTTGGGACAGCCAGCAGATGGGTCAGTGTGCGCATGATACCCTACATCCAACATGAAAAAGCCAGCTTTTCTCTCAGTCTGTGTACATAGGTGTGAGTGTGTGTGGGTGCACTTGAGTTTGTGTGTGTGTGTGTCTGTCTGTTTTTGTCGGGAGGACTCAGAGAGAGAGTGTTTGTAGAATATTGGCAGCAAGGTCAGCTGTGATTATGCGTTTGTCAGACCGCACTTGGCGCACAGAGCCAGACAGAGAGTGGCAGGTGGGTGTCCATCAGACAGACATCTTTGGGAATGTGTGAAAGCGCCGCAAACGCACACACACACACAAACGCTAAGAGGAGGATGCCCTGAAGGAAGTAGACCTGAGAGCAGAGCTGACACACAGCCGGGTCCTCGCCATGTCCGGCCCAGACTCATCAGCGCCCTGGGGAGTCTTGGAGTGCTCCCAGGTGTATGACTGAGATGCAACACAACACACAAGCACTCTCATTTCACACTCAGCACAACAGTGTTTTGAGTGGCTGCGACGGAGGAACAAAAAGAAAATCCATCTCCATCTCGACTCCACTCCAATGCTAAGGTGAGCGAGCAAGCAAGCAGCCTCCTGCGGCGACTCTGTACAGCTGCAGCTGGTTCAGGCCACCGCGCCTAAACATCATTTCAGAGTGCTGTACTCAGAGCAGCTACTCGGTCTAAGGTGGATTTTGATATATGGAGTCTTATTGTAGGTGCCAAAGTAGGACAGAGCGATCACTGTGACCTTAATAGGCTTACACAGACCTCCCCACCTGATTAAGTTCCCACAGCACGGCTTTTGTCAGTATCTAATATCAGCAGGTGAAGCTGACATTAATTTAGAATCATTTCACAGCTCTTCAGAAGTGAATGAAGTACATCGTTGCCCTTTTATGTGTTTGAGAATCCAAAACTCTCTCTGTCTCTCTCTCTTGTAGTGGGACATCTGAAGGATTTAAGTATTGAGTTTGTTTGAGCACTTGGTTAACGGGCGCTGTGTCTCTCCTCGGGTTATACTGTAATACCCTCTCGTCTTTCTTCACACGGTTATTGAATCAGTCTGGGGGCCCTGGGAAACACCTGCTGCCGGGGATATTGGGGATTAACGGCGGTGAACGGGGAGCCGTGAGCAGGTGAGATAATCCCAGTGTGTGAAGCGCACGTCGTCTCCGCCTCCTGCTTGTTGTTTCCATGGCGCTCCAAGGCTCAGCTGGTCCTACCGGCTCCAGGGTGGCGCGCTTCTCCCCAAAGCACAACCGCCGTTACATGATAGAGACATTTCTTTTATTTACTTTTTTTTTAACACTCTCCTTGATATTTAGGAAATGCAGTAAGAACCATTATAGTTCCCTGGAAATATATTACACACTTAAATATATGCTGTGTGTCTGTGTGTGTGTGTGTTGCTTAGGCGCATACAGCTCTTTGATTTTCAAGCACTGAAAGATGCTGCGTTGCTATCGTTGGGTTTTACTTTGTCATTGATTGTTCCTTTGACTTGACTGAAACTCTGATCCTCCAGTCTTATGAGTGATCACTTCAGAGGCCAGACCCTCAGTGGTAGCAAGAATGAAAAGTGATGACCAGTGCTGGACCCTCAGCGGTAGCGAGAATGACCCGTGCTGGATCCCAAGCCTCTAGTGCTACAGGAGCTGACACCACTCTAATCCCAGCTCTGCTTCTAAGTAGCGACTTACGCTGTTGTCAGCAGCAACAAAACAGAAACAGCAATTTCTGTACTTCATGGTTGGATTGTCAGAGTAATTTCTGTACTTCATAATGAAGTTGGATTGTCAGAGCAACACTGATGGACAGGTTGTTTGTCGTGTTTGTTTTTTTTTTTTTTATTTGATATTTTGTCATGAAGCATGATAATGAAAAACACTCCAGGTGAAATTAATATGAATTTACCAGCAGACTTTGCAAAAGGCTCCAAAAAATAAAAATGACATAATGCAGTATGTTTGATTAATATATAATCGCTTATTCATATGCAAAAAAAGAAATAATAATTTAAAAGTAAATCATGAGAAAAAAATAAAAAAATAAATTAAAGTCCATCTTTCACTTTTTTCGGCAGCTAGTTAAAAAGCTGCTGATGGCCATTTTACATATTCTTGTTTTAAGAGAAGTGATAATGGCCAACCTCACACCTAGACCGTGTGGTTTAATGATGTGTGTGTGCGTGCGTGTGTGTCTTCCAACCCTACTGCATGTTCTTGTTTTGGCCGTGACAGATATCCACTGTCTTATTATCATTGCTCTTATGAGGATAGCTCTGCTCTAGTCACTTATCATCACTTTCATGCCCAGGCAATTTGAAGCACCATATTGATAATTTGATTGTTAAATTATGGATACGCTGTGAGTAATTGGTGTGAAGTGTGAGTGTAATTAAAGGAACCATATGTAAGATTGTGGCCAAAACTGGTACTGCAATCACTTTCAAAATACTGAAGAGCGGTGTATCCCCTCCCCCTCCCCCCTGACTCGAGGTTGCCAACCCGGATGGCGAAACACTACTGACTTTGTGATTAGTAGATAGGTGGAGGGTGGCGCATCAGGCCAAAACACAACATGACATGACAAAACACAACATCAACATCAGTTGAGGGCTGCAACTTCACTTTTTAAATGACAATATCCTGGCCGGACTACTGTTGTCAGTGATATAAGTATTTGAAATGAACATGATTTCTTCATGTCTAGTGAAATATCAGGGCCATTTTATGATTAATTGAAATATTTTTCTTACATACGGCTCCTTTAATTCTGTGTGTGTCCATCCTCTAATGGAGAGCCACATGAAGCTGCACATTGAGGCGGTGTTGCTGTGACTATGCAGATGCGGGCTCTTCAAGGTAAATAGTTTGGGGTAGTTTCTTACTACCCCAAACTATGCTGTAGTGAAGACTCTTAGGGGCTTGCATACTGCAATTACAAAGAGTGATGGAAGGCAAGTGTGTTGGTATGTGTGTGTGTGTGTGTGAGAGAGAGAGAGAGAGAGAGGAAGTTGGTGTAGGGGAGGAGACAGAGAGAACACCTGATGACAGAGGATTGAACCAGGAGGAGGAGCTAACAGCTAGCAGTCAGCCAATCAAAAGCAAGGCTCAGTTGCCTCATCCAAGGCTGTTTGGCTAGACCGATGGGCGGAAATGGCTACTTTGTATTTTTCATTTATGATGCTTTTTCATTGAAGCACAGGGTTAGATATGGCCAAAGATATAACCTTTGCACAATCATGATTTCACCCAAAAGCTGCTTTCCAAAGTCAGTTAAAGAAATAACTTTTACAACCTACTATTATTTTACGCTCATCTTAAAAAGAAAACTGCGTTATTATTTCACTAAACCTGCGACTTCTGACAAGCCCCATCTTAGAGCTCCAATTCCCTCTGCCTCAGGGTCTCTTGTGGCTAGAAATCGAAAGAAAATCACATTACGTTTTTTTTGGTGTCAGTTTTTTTACCCCATCAAGCTCGTTCTGTGCTCGCAGTTATGCTAAAGTCGCCATTCTACTAGGGGAGCAATTTGTTTACACGCAACTGATGACTCCTGTTTTCTTTCTCTCGTCTGCATCCTCTTCTTAGTCTTCTCTCCGCTGGTACACAGCACCACTGAAAGCAATCTGCACCTCAGCTTGCAGTAATCACCAGCTGAATCAGTGTGTTGTGTTGTTTCAGACACCCTCCCCATCATCCGTGCCAGAGGCCCAGTGTGCCGTGCTGGGGAGGGACGGTGTGTTAACAGCAGATATGTGTGAGACAAAGAGACCAAGATGAGACGCAGTCTTCCTCAGAGAGAGTTTTAACCTTGTGCTCACTGCCTGCATGGGCACAGCTGAGTGACGCCTTTGGCAAACACACACACACATATGAACACACATACAAACACACACACACAGACACATATACACAAACTCTCTCTCTCACACATACACACACACACACACACATACACACACACACATGCATTCTCTCTTTCTCTCTCTTTTTCATACACACACACACATGCATTCTCTCTTTCTCTCTCTCTTTTATACACACACACACACACACACACACACATATGCATTCTCTCTTTCTCTCTCATACACACACACACACATGCGCATTCTCTCTTTTTCTCTCATACACACACACACACATGCACATTCTCTCTTTCTCTCTCTTTTTCATACACACACACACACACACACACACACACACACACACACACACACACACACACACACACATGCGCATTCTCTCTTTTTCTCTCATGCACACAGCAGCAGCCCTATTGCCTCCCTAATCACACCAATTTCACAAAAGCAATCAGAAGAAAACAAATGATCACACGTAATCAGGTTATGTTCACATAGTCTCACACAATTGATGATTTCACATAATTGATGATTTCAATTGTTGGTGTTAAGCAAGAAATGAGAATAGATAGAAAACAGACTCGGCTCATAAAGAGCCTTCCCTGTTCTATGCCTCTGTGTTCAATTCCCTGTGTGTGTGTGTGTGTGTGTGTGTGTGTGTGTGAGTGAGAGAAATCCAGCCATACCATGCCATAACTTGTTCTTTTTATGGTGAATGTAATGCAAAAGCTATCTTGTCTACCTAAAACTGTCAGTTCAGCTACGGCTGCATAAGTCAAGTTTATTCCTACTTCAGTCAATGCACCTAGTGTGTTACAGACATGCATATATGTGCCGTTTATCCTCCTAGTGTGTGACAGACATGCATATATGTGCCGTTTATCCTCCTACTGTGTGATAGACATGCATATATACTGTATGTGCCATTTATCCTCCTAGTGTGTTACAGACATGCATATATGTGGATATTTGATTTAGTTTTATTTAGTATATTTAGTATTTTTTTGTATCTTCTACTGTCTTTATTGTTCAGTGGTGTTTTTTTTATATTTATATACTTATTACTTTTTCTGCTGTAAGTGCATGGTGTGTGTGATGTCTGTATGCTACTGAGACCTTGAATTTCCCCTTGGGGATCAATAAAGTATCTATCTATCTATCTATCTATCTATCTATGTGCCGTTTATGCACCTAATGTGTGACAGACATGCATATATATGTGCCGTTTATCGTCCTAGTGTGTGACAGACATGCATATATTTGTGCCATTTATGCACCGAGTGTGTTACAGACATGCATATATATGTGCTGTTTATCCTCCTAGTGTGTGACAGACATGCATATATGTGTATATTTAGTTGTTTTTTTTTTATCTCCTACTGTCTTTATTGTTCAGTGGTGTTTTTTTTTTTTTTATATACTTATTACTTTTTCTGCTGTAAGTGCATGGTGTGTGTGATGTCTGTATGCTACTGAGACCTTGAATTTCCCCTTGGGGATCAATAAAGTATCTATCTATCTATCTATATATCTATATATCTATATATATATATATATATATATGTGCCGTTTATGCACCAAGTGTGTCACAGACATGCATATATATATATATGTGCCGTTTATCCTCCTAGTGTGTGACAGACATGCACATGTGCCGTTTATCCTCCTAGTGTGTGACAGACATGCATATATGTGCCATTTATGCACTGAGTATGTTACAGACATGCATATATATGTGCCGTTTATCCTCCTAGTGTGTGACAGACATGCACATGTGCCGTTTATCTTCCTAGTGTGTGACATGCATATTTGTGCCATTTACAGTATGCACCGAGTGTGTTACAGACATGCATATATGTGCCATTTATGTAGATGAACATCACACCCTTTTGAAGTTTGAGGTTTTTGAAGTGACTGAACCTCATGCCTTGTTGAACCTTAACACGCGTCCTGTCCCAATACATCTCATCCCACATTCTACCCTTCAGCAACCCATTGGCAACGTGACCAAACGTCTGAATTTCAAAACATCGGCTGCCTGGTCTGATAGGTTGCACTGATAGGTTGCACTGCTTTGAATGGCTTTACTGTAACTCCAATGTGAAACAGATTTTTTTCATTTCTAGTGGAATTCTAAATGTTATTATAGTGGATGGAATCCACTATCTTGAAATCTCCTGGCTTCTTCTTCTTCTTCTTCTTATAACCTTTTCTTTTTACCTTTTCAAGAGTGAATGCGACTCTAACTGCTTAACGTACAGACATGTTGAAATAACCGTTCTGAAGGTCTGGAGTGGGGCAAGAGAGTTATTATTTCAGATTGTTTTTAAAGTTTATACTTTGTGAGAAATAGGGGATTAAAAATGTTAAAAAGCTATTTTTAACAAAAGCTATTCCCCCATAGACTTAAATGGCTGTGATGTCATAATGGCCTAAAGCCAGCTCGTTAAGCTCCCAGAGTACAGTGGGTCCCAGTTAAGAATTGACACTTCATTCACCATCAAGGTGATTCACGCAGCTGGGTGAAATGTATCTACAACTACAGCCGCTTGGGGGCAGCATAGTCCGCTGTGGCGTTCCACGGTCGAACCGGGCGGAGCATTCGACAGCAAGGGCTGTGATTGGCCGAGTTTTCAGTGCGTTTCTCTGTGTTTTTAGCAGCCCCTGCAACATGCTAGTCCACTGTAGCCTATAAGCTTTGTACATAATGTTAAACATTTTTTGATTCAGTGGCAAGATGTCTTTATTGTACAGTGCCTGTCTCTCAGTAATGTTTTAAAATGAGAGCTTCGTCAGCTGGCAGTAGGCTACTTTGTCGGCAGTCATGAGAAGTTCGCTTGCTAACAGAACATAAATATACTGCCCAGAAACCTCGTGAATAGTTCTGATTTGTTTTACTACACTAACGAGGTTAAATATAGCCTTTGCCTACAGCATCTCCTTAACAGTAATGTTAACAAAATGACAGCATTCATATGACAAAGGAAAACGAATTCGGTCACTCAAGACTGTGCCACAGCAACCAGTGTAGGCTACAGTCCTACCCAATAGGCCTACTCGAAGCAGGTAGCGTTGTCTGACGGTCGAGTGGGTTAATGCGCATATTTCCAGAACAGGCCTGCAACTTTCAGGCAGTTCTGAGTTTGAATCTAGGCAGGAGCAGAGCCATATAAAGGCCTAGGCCTATTGTTATCATTTTTTGCAAGGTGTTGCTCCTGGCAATACTTGTTTATAAGACGTTTGGTGATTAGTTGATGGCTGTTTTTGGGACACGTTAAACATTCTTTATAATGAGCGCATATGGCGAGTAAAACGACTGTTACGCGCTGTTACAACTGTGGGCTACAATGATTGCAATACAAAAATATGCGCGTGTTAGTTTAGTTAGTTTTGTTATGTTTTGCACTTTTGCCTCATGTGTTTCCAGGGCTTTTTTGGCAAGATTGACCTTGGTTAGACTCTGCATATGTTATTTCTCCGTATGGAAAATAAAGTCCATTTTCGACACACTGTTATTAGTTCAATAACAAGTGTTCCTTGTTAAAACATGTGACTAGTGAAACTCAAATGATTTTAGAAATATTTAGCCAAAGCCAAAAAGTGTTAGAGACACCGGTGCAGCTCAGATGTCTTCTTAATTTTCTTTATTCTTTAGTAAAAGGTGCAGAACATTATTAAACTTTGACTAACGTTTCGATGTTCGACACATCGAAACGTTAGTCAAAGTTTAATAATGTTCTGCACCTTTTACTAAAGAATAAAGAAAATTAAGAAGACATCTCAGCTGCACCGGCGTCTCTCCTCCTCTCTAAAATATCTGTCCTGGCCTGGTTGCACCGGATTGTCGCCAAACGACAGAAGCGCGGAGAACCCTCCTTCGTCTACCAAAAAGTGTTACTTTGTGCCCCGCGCTCCCCCACTGCTTGTAAAAAAGAAGGGGGTGGGGGAGGGGGCTTAACGTGAAAAAGCTTAATGTCCCAAAACGGCAACAAGTCATAATGATAGGCTACAGGAAGTGGGGGGAGGGTATGGGATGACCAGAGCCGTGCTGTGCTATTCAGAAAGCATCTTCTATTGTCTTTCCAGGCGCACACAGCTCGTTACCATATAGCCTATCGAGTGCCTTAACAGATAGGCTCTGCTCTTCGCTTACAGCGAACTCAACCCCCTTGTTGCTTGCAGTTTGTTAAATAAAGCGATGCAGATTACATTATTTATTTCTGATTAATTGCGTCTTTTGATGTCTTTTGCAACATCTGCTTGTTAGGCTGGGCTACTGTCAATGTCCTGTACAGGTAAATGTTCAACAATTGCTGGTGTAGACCTACAGCTATAATCAATTAGGGACTGTTCGTTATTTATTTAAGGGGCTACCGGAGGAGTTTTGGGAGCGTTAGTCAAAAAAGACGTGACCCTCCCTCGCCAGCAAGAAATTTTTCTATGACCCTCCAAAGTGATTGAGAAAAAATGCTCCCCAGTCCCTCCCCAGTCCCAACAATTTATTGATGCCTTCTGTAGGCTACTGGGTCAATTTGGGAGCTTGCATGCTACAACACCTTCCTTGAAATGCCTTGAAAAGGCTGTCGTTTGCACAATTTCACAAATAATCACCGGGACCGAAACAAACCTGTCAACTTTTCCCGGGTTTATCGCGTATTTTAACTTTTTCCTCGCTGTCTTAGGAGGAGCTGCAGGGCCGTCGCAAGGGGGTGCGAGGCCCTGTGCGAACTTGACAGATGCATGAACTTACGTGCATGAAATCATGCGATAGCTTACTTTACACATAGCCAAGGCTACCGTCGGTGCATTTTAGTAGCCTAGTCTAATAAGCTACACCAGCTTGTCTTTAAGAGGGGAAATTGTATAGCCTATAACATTAGCTGAGTCACATATTTGGCCATATGGTGTTTATCATAGGCTACGAAACCAAATAGTGTAACAAAGGCGAACACTATTCCTCCTAACAGGGGAAATTAATTGGGCATGAATCATTGTGCTTAACGGTATTTGTCAATGAGCAGAAACACACAAGACATTCAAACTGTTGATAAGATGTGCACTATGGAAATTGGTCTGTAGGCATTGGACAAATAAATGACACTGACTCGCCATATCCCGACTCTGAAAAAACATTGTCTTGCTTTGCCGCAAACTTAGCAATGAAAGTTTGCAGGTAGCATAACGTCTTTTTCAATTCATAGAAGGGAGAGCCCAGTCTCTCCTGTGACATTGAGGTGCGCAAATAGTTTTTAATAGCCTGTTCAACTTCGAAAAGCTTCACCTGATGCCAGTCACTTATCGCAATTTCAAATTTCGGGAAGCTTCGTTCAATCTTTTTAAGTTTTAAGTGCAGTAGGCCCCTATATCTGCCCCCTTTGGAATTATATCTCGAGCCTATTATAAGGTCCAGTGCGTTATGTCCTGGGATTCGGACGTGCTCAAAAAGAAAAGAAAAAACACTTTTTTTTAATAGATGGTTATGAGGAGCAATATGAGTCTGAACTCCGTGTCATTCAGACTCAACCCTCTTGCTTTGATATCTTTTTCGTTGTCGTTTGAACGTCGGCAAGCAGGCATGTTGCGGTTGCAATTTAAGTGAAATTTCTACAGTAGGCCTACAACATGCAACATTCTTGTTAGGCTGGGCTACTGTCTTGTACAGGTAAATGTTCAACAATTGCTGGTGTGCAGGCTATAATCAATTAGCTAAATAATTTGTCCAGCTGTTTAAAAAAAAAAATTGTGCTACATTCAAATGCAAAAGGTGCTTTGAAATATTTTTTGGGGCATTCTTAAAGGAGCTGCACTATTTTACAACAATTGCATCTATTGGAGGGGAATGGGAATTATGTGAGGATGCTGTTCATTGACCAGAGGTGGAAAAAGTATGAAAATATTGTACTCAAGTAAAAGTACCAATACTTTGATGAAATATTACTCAAGTACAAGTTAAAATACCAATCTGAAAATGTACTCAAGTAAAAGTAAAAAGTAGTTCATTTAAAATGTACTTTAAGTAAAAGTTACTTAGTTACTTTTTTTTTGGGGGGGGGGGGGGGGGGGGGGGGGGTACCAGAACAACCAGTTTTACCAGAGACTTTCTAATGAGGAGATACAGCACTCAAAAAATGCATGGGGTTAATTTGTAACGCAGTTGTCTACACATATCACAACCCTTCCGCGGCAAAACGTCGACATGTGAATACATTGAGCCAATCATGTGGTGTGTTGTGAATACATTGATCCAATCATGTGGTGTGCTGTGAAGACATCGGGCCAATCATCTGTTGTGATCTCGCCGCTGGAGCAAGATTGGTGTCGTGAAGCCTTACGCACACACATTTCTGCCGAAATAGATGCCCTATAAGTGCCCAAAAAGCGTTGCAATATGGCCGTCGAGTGGAGGTACTTGCCTAAGCAGCTAAGGCACCATGTTCATGCTCCCAGTGTGTAGCGCTGTAGCTGCAGCAACTCGAGCTAGGTAAAACCGATTGTTTCAGTTTTGTTCATACCGACAGTACTCGGTGACGTTGAGAAATGTCAAAAATGTGAAAAAAATGAGTTCTCCTTTAAGTTCGAGTTGATTTTCAAAGTTACTTGCACTCATCCTTGGTCAATTTGCAGTGAACAGTAATCCAGCACAACTGAAAAGCCCCTCACTGGCAGCTGAGGCAGGCAGGCCAATGTTGAGTTGCAGAGAGTTTTTTTTATATTTGGAAACGAGCAGAAGGTTCAGCAGATTAAAGGGCGTCGAACTGGGGGGGGGGGGGAGTGGGAAGTATAGGGCCCCAATGGAGGAGAGGGCCCTTGAAAAGTGGAATACGGGGGGCACAACATTTTCACCAGGCATTAGTAATAACTCCGGTAATCCACACATAAAAAATCCAAACAACTCCATAAGTAGAGTCATGTGTAGCCTAATGAAGTGGAATAACACAGGGTAAAAGTATTGAACACGCTAAGAAAAAGCACTAAGGAAAGGGAAGGAACGAGCTGGAATCTGTAAGTAGTTAGAGAGTAGTTATCCTTTCTATGTGCAAATTAATATAAGCTTGGTTAGTAACCTACATATTGATGGGCTATAAAAAGGTTTTTCATTACCAAGGTGTCACACAAGAAACATTTCATGATGGATAAAAGCAAAAAGCTCTCCCAAGACCTTTGCAACCTTATTGTTGCAAAACATATCAATGAAACTGGTTACAGATGCATTTCAAAACTTCAGAATCTTCCAGCATGGGAGCCATTTTCTGCAAGTGGAAGGAACATCACTGCATCATCAACCGGCCATGCTCAGGATCTCCTCGCAATATTTCTGACCAGGGAGTCAGAAGGATAGTCAATTCCAAGAGCCAAGGACCACTCGGAAAAAGCTTCAGAAAGACTTGAAGGCAGCCAATTCAATTAAATTCAATTAGACAGTTCTGGAAGTAACTAAAAATCAGGATTCACAAGAGGGACCCCTGGAATCTGTTAAGAACAATGGGCCAAAATCACACCTGATACTGTGACTAATAAGTTTTGTCATACAGGAAATGTCTTGAAGCTGTCATTACAAACAAAGGCTTTTCCACAAAGTATTGAAGAAATTTCAGTAGGCACGTTCAATACTTTTTTCCTGTGTCATTCCACTTTATTACACATAACTCTTATGTTTGGATTTTTTATATGTGTGGTGAAAATTTCGAATACACTCACTGTAAGTTTAGGCTAATTACTGAAAAAACATTTAAGCGTTCAATACTTATTTCCACCATCTATTTATTTTACCTGAATATTTTAACTTCCAAATTAAATGTCAAAATGAATGTCAGACGAAATGTAAAGTTTGACTGACTGGATTTTGTATACAACATAGTGAAAACTGTCTAAGGTCACTCTCACTCTCCCTTGCTAAAGAGCTAAATGGTTTAGACCGCCTACACGATAGTCTATCTTTTGTTTATTTAGTTGAGCATGGCTAGTAGTGGACCGCTAATTGTTGTGCTGCTGGTGCAATGTCTTTCTCCAAGAAAGCCAAGTCAGGTTACCAAAAACAAAGGCCAAAACAGGAAAAAGAGAGACATTAAAATGAGGGGAAACAACTGCTAATAAACTTCTTTCCAAAGAAAGGTGAGCACAAAAGTCAAAACACAAAATCCCATGGTATTTGCTTGAATATCTCCGCAATCATTAGTGCTAAAACGAACTGAGACAACCCATTGAAATAGCGGAAAATACATACACGTGTAATCTGATGCATCTCGTGATCCAGCTCCATCTCCATCACTTTCAGAAAGGACTGCATGGCGACAGCTTAATTCATGTCCTGTTGTAGGCTACATGCTGATCATTATCACTAGGCTAGTGGTTTAGATTTTTTTTCTCTCCCTTTCTGTTTTCGTTAGTCTTAACTTTTTTTTTTACTCAAGTAACGGATGGGATCTTTGATGTAGCGAAGTACAATACTTCACTCAAAATGTAATCAAGTAAAATTTAAAATACCGATTTTATAAACTACTTAAAAAATACAAAATACACAGAAAAACTACTCAATACAGTAACGTGAGTAAATGTATTTCGTTACTTTCCACCTCTGTCATTGACTTTAGTTCAGCATTCAACACGATAGTACCTCTCACCTTGGTCACAAAGATGAAGGCCTTAGGACTGAACACCACCCTGTGTCACTGGATATTTGACTTCCTCACCAACCGTTCACAAGTGGTTAGAGTGGGGGGTCTGACATCTGACTCATTAACCATCAGCACTGGTGCTCCCCAAGGCTGTGTTTTGAGTCCACTGCTGTACAACATCTACACACATGACTGCAAAGCCAACAGTAGTCATACCTCCATCATCAAGTTTGCAGATGACACAGTGATTTTGGGCCTGATTAGTAACAACAATGAACAGTTCTACTTGGATCAGGTTGATGAGGTGGCACAGTGGTGTCAATCTAACAGCTTGACACTGAATATCAATAAAACCAAGGAAATGGTAGTGGATTACAGAAGGCAGCAGCAGAACTACAGTTACACCCCACTAATGATCAGCGGGCAACCTGTAGAGAGAGTCACAAGTTTTAAATACCTTGGTGTCCACATTACTGAAGACTTAACATGGACTGTTAACACTCAATATGTTCTGAAGAAGTCCAGACAACGACTCTACTTCCTTCGTCAGCTAAGGAAATTCAAAGTTTCTACATCCATCATGAAGGCCTTTTACACTTCAGCGGTTGAGAGTGTTCTAACTGGTAGCATCATCACCTGGTATGGGAACTCCACAGTTAGAGATTGTAGTACTCTGCAGAGAGTAGTGCGCTCAGCTGAACGTACTATAAGAACTCAACTCCCTGCTCTACAAGATATCTATTCCAGAAGAGTACTCCTAAGAGCCCAAAAGATTCTGAAGGACTCTTCTCATCCTAACAATGGATTATTCCTACCGCTGAAATCAAGAAGACGCCTATGTAGTCACAAAGCCAGAACTGAGAGACTCAGGAGAAGTTTTTATCCCCAGGCCATCCGAACTCTGAACTCACACTATACTGACTTTGCACACATTCACTCCTCAGCACTCTCAAACATTTCCCAACTCTGAACTCACACTATACTGACTTTGCACTCATTCACTCCTCAGCACTCATGACCCCCCCCCCCACACACACACACACCCACACACACCTACAAGACTTTTAGCACTTTTACACTTTTACATCCCTCTCCCTATGCTACAGACCTTTATTTATTTTCTTATTTCATCACACGTCAAAACACACACACACACACACACACACACACACACACACACACACACATATCTGACTTTCTCCAACTTTTGCACACTTTTTATTTATTATTTTTGATTTCTCCTCCATCTACCCATGTCCTTGATTGCCTAGCCTTTCTTCCCCCCCACCCCCCACCCCACCCCACCCCCATCCCCAACACACACACTTACATCATCACTGTCATCACTTCACATACATACAGCACTCCTCTACATACTTGCTGCACACTGCCCCCCCCCCCCCCCCCCCCACACACATACACAGCACATTGTCTTCAGGATCTTCTCCAACACACATCCTCTACATACTTACAGCACACTACACACACACTACACACACACACACAGTCACTGCTCCACTCCCGCCCACACACACATCTTCACTGTCATCACTCACATACATTACATACAGTACTCTGCTTGCAATAGTAAGTCCCTGACCCCCCCCCCCCCCCAACACACACACTTACATCATCACTGTCATCACTTCACATACATACAGCACACTGCTTGCTACAGTAAGCCTCCTCTACATACTTGCTGCACACTGCCCCCCCCCCCCCCCCACATACACAGCACATTGTCTTCAGGATCTTCTCCAACACACATCCTCTACATACTTACAGCACACTGCCCCCACCTACCCACCTACACACTACACACACACACACACACACAGTCACTGCTCCACTCCCCTCCCGCCCACACACACATCTTCACTGTCATCACTCACATACATTACATACAGTACTCTGCTTGCAATAGTAAGTCCCTGCCCCCCCCCCCCCCCCCCTACATACACAGCACATTATTTCATCAGGAAGCTTCTCCAACACACATCCCCAACATACTTACAGCACACTGCCCCCCCCCCTCAATACACAGCACATTGTCTCATGAGGAAGCTTCTCCAACACACATATTGCACACTGCCCTCTCCCCACATACACTATCCCATCTCCCCTGTCATCCCCCCAACACACACACCAAGACCCCTGGCAGTTGGGTTAGCCCCTTGAGCCGTGGATCTGCCCAAGGTTTCTTCCTTGGTAAGGGAGTTTTTCCTTGCCCCTGTTGCTCTTGGGTGCTCCTTGTTGGTGCCCCCCACCCAATCCCAATCCTCCCCCACCTTTTTTATGCAGCCCTTGCCACTTAATCTACTAAACCCCTCTTCTACTGCACTTTTTACCCCCCCCATTAATGCACAAATAGGCTGACACCAGACATAATTTCACTGCATTTCTTACTTCCAGTAACTATATGCATGTGACAATAAACTTCCTTGTATCCTTGTATCCTTGTACATTTTCATATTAGAATGTTTTGTCTGTTTAACTGTAAGCTTAAACTACCATGATCAATTTAAGTTCCCGTGACCCCGCTGAAAGTCTCATGCGCTTATCCTTACACTATCAAATCTATAAGTAACCGTGACAAATAGGGTATAAGATATATAAACTCACGCTATTGTATTATCATATGTTTGGTAATGGCTCACTGCGTCATGGAAGCAGTTAAGTCAAGTCGCATCAAAAATAGTAGTGGCAGAACTCCCAAGTGACACCTTGTGGTTGTTTGTGTCAACTGCAGTTTGTGCCATTTCTGCTGAGAAAATGGGGTGCGTGATTCATGAAGGAACCCGTCCAAAATTAATTGGGACCCACTGTAGTTCCCGGGCTAATCAGAACACTGGCACAGGTGTCACCTGTGAATCCAACTGTTTCAGCTTCTAATGCATACCATCTGGCGCTCCCTAAAACTACACATCCTGTTTAAGTGTTTCCTGTGTGTCAAAATAAAAGTCACAGCCATATCTCATGCATCTCATCTCCAGAACGGCTTGACGCATATGCTTCAAATTTGGTACAAGTGTTTGTATGGACTCTTATGGAAAGAGTTTGTATGGAAAGATAAAGTGAGTTGATGTTGGAGGTCAAAGGTCAAGCCCATGAATAATCTGAGTGCGATATCTCAAGAATGCCTTGACATACTGTCACGGTTCCACGGGGAGAACTTGAACCAAACGCAGGGCAAAGCACAGCCAGGCAAGGTAATCCCAGAATCACAAGAATCTTTATTAAGAACTGACTGAACCGTGTGCAACGCAACACACAATGACTAATAACCGACGAAGACTGAGGGGAGACAGAGGGTTTAAATACACAGGGGTAACAGGGCACAGGTGGACAATGAACAAGGTAAAACAAGACAGGTGGAAACCATATTTAACAGAATAACGCGGATCAGGTGAGGGGCGGAGACACGGGCACAGGGAACAGAAACACATTGCAAAACAAACAAAGAAATACATGGAACAGGACACAGGAAGTAAACAAGAGGAGCAGACATGAAGGAAAACACTAAACAGGGAAAACAAAACACGACAGGACCCTTACACAAACATGCCTGAAATTTGGTATGAGTGTTTGTATGGACTCAAAGATTAAGTGAATTGATGTTGGAGGTCAAATGTCAAGGTCAAAAACACCTTGAGTGTTATATCTCAAGAACGTCTTGACACACAAGGTTTTTCGGTACGGTTTGTATGAACTCAAAGATTAAGTGATTCAATGTTTTTTTCAGGAATCTCCCCACCAACATTAAGCCAGCAGTAATTCCACTATTGTAATTCCTCTGGCATTACATTTCTATTTCAACATGTAGTCTTTGGTCTCAGCTGTTCAGTGTTTACGTGTCCCACATGTGTTTAATGTTTGTTAAATGTATACAGTACATTGTATACTTTATACTATATAGTGTGTCCTTTTGATATCCCACCGTTGTCCCCAGATGTATGTATCCCACTAATGCACGTGCCCCATCAGGGACAAATAAAGAGCATTATTGATCATTATTAAAGAGCATTATCGGTTGATTCTGCTTCTGTGTTGCATGCATGGCAGCTGGTGGTTCTGTGTGGTCCGTGTGCAGGCTGAAGTAGCCTACGGGCACACAGATGTGTGTGTTGCTCTTGGCACTAATCTCTGCAGTGCACGACTGGAGCCACCAACCCTGTGTGGAGGGGGTTCAGGTGTGCTCTGGGAGCTAGGGGCACACACACACACACACACACACACACAAAAACACAGGTAAATGCTGAGTTGAAAACGAGTGCATGACAAGGGCATGTTATGTTATAAAGAGGAAAAAACGCACGCACATCCCAATCTAATCCTGGGTGCTGGACAAAACACTTACGATGAGAAAGAGGGAAAAAAGTCCGCAACACCAGTATATGCTCCCAAGTTATAATTTATTTACCGTGACGTTTCGGGCCAACTCAAGCCCTTCATCAGACGTGAAACACAGGCGGAAAGGACATGACTGTCATGGCTGTGGCCTGGTAGTTTTTAAGACACACACCACACACACACACACACACACACAGACAACTACAGATGTTCCAGTCAGACATGTTCTCCTTTAGACCTCTATCTTTAACACAATACATACATACATACACACAATACACACACACACACACAGAGCCGGTCTGTAGGCCTGAGCATCCCTATCAGTGAGAGCTCCGTGGGCGTTCTAGATAGTCCTATAATGGATTAAGACCCTTTAGCCCGCAGGGTCCCATCGCGCCTCCCCTCACTTGATCTTAAGGTAAGCACCAGTCAAACAGAGATAAATGCTACTGGGGCTGCTGGGTGTGTGTGTGTGTGGGTGTGTGTGTGCGCATGTGTGTGTGGGTGTGGGTGTGTGTGTGTGTCTCAAAAGGGGACAGCCTAGGCTGAGGAGGGGAGTTAAAGTGTGTGTGTGTGTGTGTGTGTGTGTGTGTGTGTGTGTTTGTTTCTAATGAATGACCCCCCAGTTTGGGCCAATTACTCAATTAGCTGGGCTGACACGACGCTCGCTCTTCCCCTGCGGATGCCTCGGCTTCCTGGCAGAGTGGAGAGCCGAGCGTGCAGGGGCGCAAGGCAAGCTGCCTGAGGTGAGCCCAAGGTCACGGCACACACACACACACACACACACTCAGAGCCCATTCATCCATCTCTCATTAAGAAGAAAGCAGGAGGAGCGGAGCGCTGAGGAATCACTTCCCGCTAAAGAAACAAACCCATTCACACACACACAAAAAATACAACAGATACACACACACACGCACACAAAATTCACACACACACACACACACATAAATACAACAAATACACACACACACATACACAAATACAACAGATACGCACACACACACACACACACACACACAAATACAGACACACACTCTCTCTCTTTTACACACACACACACACACACACACAAAATACAACAGATACACACATGCACACACAAATACACACACACACATAAATACAACAAATACACACACACATACAACAGATACACACAGAAAAATACAACAGATACACACACACACAACCACAAATACAACAGATATACACACACACACAACCACAAATACAACAGATATACTGTACACACACGCACACAACCACAAATACAACAGATACACACACACAAACGGACCCAGGCACATGCACTCACACACACCCAAACACTCACACACACACACACACACACACACACACACACATGAACAAAACATGCAGAAACAAACACACACACACCAACAGACACAGTATTGACACACGCAGACACACAGCCAGAGCGTGGGCAAGTATCTGGATGCTTCTCCAAGGTATAGATTCCAGCCCCTTTAATTCTCACCATTATGTAATAATCATGTAAGCTTTGAATTACACGAAGGAAACCTTTTGAATATGGCAACCGTAAGCTGTAATTTTCTGTACCCGGGCATAGTCACAGTGAGTCACCACAACACTTTCCAACAGGGCAGGTTGTTAACGTTACCCCCCTTAATGTTAGCATGGAATGTGCTCACTCTGATAAACAGCCTTTATTCAGCTCCTTAACGCTAGTGAGGTATTCTGATAAACAGCCTTTATTCAGCTCCTTAACGCTAGTGAGGTATTCTGATAAACAGCCTTTATTCATCTCCTTAACACTAGTGAGGTATTCTGATAAACAGCCTTTATTCAGCTCCTTAACGCTAGTGAGGTATTCCGCTTCTGACGGATGGTCGTAATGTTTAAATTGGAACTCAGCTCCTGATAAACAGTCTTTATTCAGCTTTAAAGCTTCATGTTAGAAATGAACTCAGCGGATAAAAAGCCTCATGTCAGTGTAGCGCCCCCCCATGCCACAGGGATGGGCATGACACTTTCAATTATTAAAAGATCCTAACTCTCTGTGAGTTATTTTAAATGATGTGTAAATGTGACTCATGTAGAAGGTTTTGATATTTATCCTATGTACTACTACTGATTTGAATTACCTACAAATATCCCTTGACACACACACACACTGTGATTTTAGAGACTCTACTTTTTTAAATATGGAAATTTGATTACATGAAAATAAGGTGTATCTGTTTTGGTCAAAAAGTGAAGTCCAGTTATATGCTGGTTTTTAGATACTGTGTGCAGCTGCTTCTCATACCTGTGTTGGAGATGGCAGGGACACAGGCCGACGCCAGGCAAGCAAGATGGGAGACTGGAGCAAACAGGCAGGTAGCAGGAAGAGAGCTACACAGCAGGAGGAGAGGGTTTCAAAATTTATTCCAAAGTGTTTCAAACTAACCTAAATGCAAACCAAAGGGAAAAGGGTTTCAAAAGGTATTCCAAAGTGTTTCAAACTAACCTAAATGCAAACCAAAGGGAAAAGGGTTTCAAAAGGTATTCCAAAGTGTTTCAAACTAACCTTAATGCAAACCAAAGGGAAAAGGGTTTCAAAAGGAATTCCAAAGGGTTTCAAACTAATCTAAATGTTCAAGAGTTGCTTTAAAAAAACAAAAGTAAAGCAGTAAAGTGAAACGGTGTAGTGAAGCACAGTGAAGGTGTAAACAACTGCATCTTCTATTGTCTAACTAAGACTGACAGACCACATGGAAAACGCCATCTTGAACTGAACAGGTAACCCAAGGCACAAATTTAGTACATTTCTAGTCTAGCTAGTCCTTTTCATTCAAGAGTTTTAAAATTCAATTGGGCTCCTACATAATTTGTGTAGTTATAGATATTTATCACCCGGAGAGAAGAAATACTCTTTTCTGATTGGCTGGCGGGGTGGCTTTTAATTCTGAATAACGGGACACCTATGAAGTAGATCTGGTAAAAAAAGTTTAATCGTTCCATATCAATGCTTATGAATGGTAACTATAACCATTGAGCCTGGAGGCAGGTGTCGCAACAATGGAATCATCCACTGCGCGTCGGGGAGTTCTTTGCCCCTCGCCCTCGTTCATTAATTCCGTATAAGGGCAACTTGGCGGCCGTTATCCCTTACATATATATCTATCTGTCTATGCTGTTGACAATTCAAGGCTATATAAATAAAAGCCATCCTTTGTTTGAAATACTTTCCTGTATGTGAGATTATATTGTGTCATCCATATCCTGGGATTAAGCTCCAGAGCTCTAACCCATACTGCTGTGGCTTTGTGTCTCTATTAGAACTCTCCACCCAGTGGTGCTGGTGGTGGTGGTGCTGCTGGTGGTGGTGGTGGTGGTGGTGCTGCTGCTGCTGGTGAAAGTGCTGGTGGTGGTGATAGTGCTGCTGCTGGTGCTGCTGCTGGTGGAGGTGGTGCTGGTGGTGATGGTGCTGGTGGTGGTGGTGCTGCTGGTGAAAGTGCTGGTGGTGGTGATAGTGCTGCTGCTGGTGCTGCTGCTGGTGGTGGTGCTGCTGCTGGTGCTGCTGCTGGTGAAAGTGCTGGTGGTGGTGATAGTGCTGCTGCTGATGGAGGTGGTACTGGTGTTGATGGTGCTGGTGGTGCTTGTAGTGGTGCTGGTGGTGTTGCTGCTGCTGGTGTAGGTTTCAGAAAAGCACCTGACGTAGCAAAGTTGGGGTAATTTTCATGGAGATGTTCTATGAGCTCCTCCCTGTCCATCCCGCCTATCTACTTGCTTTGATTGATCTTGACTCTGAACTGCCATTCTAACTCTTATGCAGGGTAGGCCTACTACTCAATATTATTATTATTATTATTCCTGTTCAGCTTGTACCTTGTTCTCTATATTTTTTGTAGGTCACTGTGGACAAAAGCGTCAATTAAACGAAAAACAAATGTAAATTTACATGTAAACATTTCTGGAGAAAAACAATCTTGACAGACAGAATACACCTGATGTCCTTGCAATTAAAAGATTTACTGCATTTTTAAACTAATTGTTAACTAACTAACTAATAAACTTGTGTCTGAAGGTTCCCTGCGTGTAGCGACAATGAACAGCATTCATAACAGATGACAATATGTTCCAGACGATACGTAGGTATTGCTTTTGAGTTTGTTAGCCAGATGATGGCTTTCATGTAGATGTATTGTGCATGCTCTCTCTCTCTCTCTCTGTGTGTATGTGTGCATGAGAGGAGAGTAGAGGAGAAGAGAGAAGAGCAGAGGAGAGGAAAGGAGAAGAGAAGAGCAGAGAGTCAAAGAGAGGAGATGAGAGGAAAAGGGGGGTGGAGGAGAGAGGAAGGGAAGACAGGAAAGGAGAGAAGGGAAGAGGAGAAGAGAGGAGAGGGGAGGAGAGGAGGTGAGAGGAGGAGAGGAGAGGAGAGGAGGTGAGAGGGGAGGGGAGGAGAGGAGAAGAGAAGAGAGAAGAGGAGAGGGGAGGAAAGGAGGTGAGAGGAGAGGAGAAGAGAGGAGAGGGGCCTGAGTGTTCTGCATTTTATATGGTGTAAAGAGAAATATCCCTGCAGCGGTCACTATGGAGACGGAAGCAAAGTGCAGGCATGAAGGCTATGAGGGACGGTGGGATTGCAGGGAATATGTGATTGGACAGGGGACAGTCGCTGTGCCAGTGCCAATGAATCTCTGTGTGTGTGTGAGAGAGAGTTGAAATTACTGCCCTTCATTAAAAAGCCCAGGACCAGCACCACACAAGGCCGTGCAAGATAACACTGAAATATAGAGCTTCGGGACACACACACACACACACTCACACACTGTCTCAGTCAGCTTCAGTAATGACACAGTTTATTATTAACATTCTCATATGTTAGAGTAAACTACACATTAAGATAAAGCATATAGGTGTAAAGGGGAGGACATTATCCTTAACAAAGTCCAAAGCGCACATTTATGAAAAACACTGTCAATGAAATAACCAACATTCAAATAATACAATCAAATAACCAACATGCTATTTTTCGTATTACTTTATTTATTGTTTTTATGAACCTCACCCCCACCCCATAACCATTAACAAACAGCCTACACACACACACACACATCCACAACAGTAATATCTAACCCTATCACGCCTACTACAATGCAACTAGAATCAGAGTAACTTTTACACAGCCCTCCATGACGGTAACCGGAGTAAGTCTTCATCTTCTTTTCCACTAATGAATGTGCCTTTTCTCTGTTTTACTACAAACCACTTCTGATTGTTCTCCTATCTTCTTTTCCTTCTTCTGTCTGCTATCTGTTTTTTCTCCCCCCCCCCCCCCCCATTACAGGTTGGATGCAGTAGTCTCAGATCTGACACAGGTATTTGTGGATCCTGATTACAATGGAGTCATGGTGTGTTCTAGAAATTACTCTTTTACCCCCCCGTGTGTTATGCTAATTTGCACTAGCGACGGCGGCGGCCGTGGCCGGCCCCGTCTCTCCCATTGCTAAACTAATCACAGGCGAACGAGAGGGGGGACGCAAGCAGACACACGGACAGACAGAGAGTCTCTGTCTACAGACCACTGCGTTCTTATCTCCAAAGCCCGAGCCATCTCCAGCTGTTTGACGGGCATGACAATTACGGCGGCATTATCAGTGACATGGCCACTTCTTTCAAGTTGGTTTGATTCATCCTATAAATGGACGAGGGAGGAAAAAAAAGAGAGCAATCAAATGCTAACAGTAGCTTCTTTTTCTTTCCCTCAACAATAAAGCAAACTGCACATCAGAGTGACAAAACAAGACAACAATCGCCTTCCAAACTGGACCGGGAACAAAACCATGCAGAATAAATGCCTGTCATTTGAAGTAAAGCAATGTTTAAACTGCGGTGCAATCGGCACACAGGGGTGTATTTTGGGGAAAAACAGCCATTTGTATTAGTGGCAGGACCATTATATACTGTGCAAACAAACTGGCTGTGCATCTTCAATGAATCTGATTATTGTGACAGTGCTTATCCACTGCAAATAACCAGCCCTATTCACAGACAATGCAGGTAAACAATTCAACAACATTTATGGTTCTCAAGGAGAACATTCTTAAATTATGGCAACAAAGCTCAAAGCTCTGATGCGTTATTATCAAAACGTGTGCAAACAGTAACTGCATTCATATCTTCTATGCAAACTGTATGTGTTGCCCTCATCATTTTAAACTTTGCTCTCTGAGAGTACATCTCATCTCTTAAACCTCTACTAATAAAGACTGCCACTACCAAGCACGATAACAGTGTTCTTTAGTTAACTTCTCACCATAACAGTGTTCTTTAGATAACTTCTCACCATAACAGTGTTCTTTACTTCATCTTTCTTGCATTATGCATTGTTTTTATTTGATACAACGTGAAGTGGTGCAGAGCAGAAATGGACTTTTCAGCGTGAGCTCTCTCAACCCCTACCATCATATCACTTTGTCTACCTGACTGTTTTACAGGCTATATTAGCCCGTCTACACAATCTGGACTGTGGTCATAACATCTACACCTTATAACTTATTCCCTGTTATATATTGCTCTTAAAGTATGTTCTTTTACTTGTTTGTTAAGCATTTCTATTATGTTTACATTCTTGTTTTTTCATAGTCATTGTTACTATTTAATAACAAGCAAAGTTATTGCCCTGCTCAATCCCTGCACTGTACACTTTTGCACTACCACCACTGCACACCCCCCATAGCACCTTATCATGGTCAATGCATCACATGGTCAGTCCATACCACACCTTTGTAATCACTTCACATGCTCTTTAATTTTTACATTTACATGTGAGTGATTTTTATGTATGTGAGATATATGTGTGTATGTGTGTTTGTTGTGTTATGGTTGAATAAGCTACTGGGTGCCTAAAATGTTCCTCGGGATGATTAAAGTATCTATCTATCTATCTACATACATTATCTATCTATTTATCTATCTATCTACGTATCTATCTATCTATCTATCTATCTATCTATCTAGATATCTATCTATCTATCTACATATCTATTTACTGTATCTATCTATCTATCTATCTATCTATCTATTTATCTATCTATTTACTGTATCTATCTATCTATCTATCTTCCACCCCATGTGTATAGTGCTACCATATGAGAGAGGGAACTGCCTGTACCATTGACCAGGAGATTTGAGTTCAATGAGTTTGGAAACCCATCTGTGGATGACCTCATCCCCCGGTCTGGACACTCCATTCAGAATGTTCCAGAAATTATTGACCTTCACCTCAGAGCCCACCCACACCATCACTCTCCACTCTGGGGCATACAGCCTTGAGATCTAACACACACACACACACACACACACACACAGCTTTGGAGCATGCTAGTTATGACACTCATTCGCGCACACACACACACACAAACACACACACACACACACACACACACACACACACACACACACACAGAGACAGAGAGAGAAACACACACACATACACACACATACGCACAGAGACAGAGAGAGAAACACACACACACACACTCACACACACATATGCACAGAGAGGGAAACACAAACACACACATTTTTGGTGCACCTGCACAAGTGTTTAGTCTCCAGAAAAAAAGATGAGTATTGCATGTGACCTTCTTGACCCTGTTGTCATGCTCCGGCATGTTGAGTGTGCGTTAGATGAATGGAACATTCTGTTTTTTTTTTTTACCCCTTTTTTGCTCTTCTATCCAAACCACTTCGCATCAATGATTTCACAGCTTCTTGTTTCCATGGTTATGTGGAACGTTGGGAGAGATTCTGGCGGGATGTCAGAGCCACTGTTGCAGGCTCTCAATCAATGCAGTGAAATTAGTCTCCCCTGAAGACAGACAGACACACACACACACTCACGTCTGTCCTGACACCGGTGCCTCCTCCCATACTCCTCTTTCTGACACTGACATTTAGATTAGAACCTAGCTGGACCACAAACAGGCCCTTTTAGATTAGAACCTAGCTGGACCACAAGCAGGCCCTTTTAGATTAGAACCTAGCTGGACCACAAGCAGGCCTATTCCAGGCTCAGTACCTGTGTACCACAGCAACAGCTCTTGGCAACCTACACCAGGCTCAGTACCTGTGTACCACAGCAACGGCTCACGGCAACCTACACCAGGCTCAGTACCTGTGTACCACAGCAACGGCTCACGGCAACCTACACCTGTGTACCACAGCAACGGCTCATGGGTTGAAAATCTGTTTTGGACTCAAGGTCAGTGGCTGTCTTGGGCAGATGCCAGAAGGGCCACGGCCTCTCGTGGGCCGTTTGGGCCGGCCAATCACGGGGTGGCATGCTTGTCGGGTTCGCGTGGCCCCTTCATCCCAAGGCCGGTTCCACATTATCGCTTGGTCCACTATCAAGCATCAATAGTGTTAAATGGCTTCAAATCAGCTATTTGAAAAACGCCTTAAAAAAAGAAGAGAAGAAGCCGGGAGAGTCTGCTGTAGCACTGGCCAACACCGACGCATTGGTGGACTACAGAATAAAGGTACACAACATAGTTCTGGATACCGCAACCACCTGTATGCATCGTCGGTTCCTTCAGCACAGGGAATTGTATGCCAATCTAGCATGCCTTGATCCTCGGAATTTTCCCCTTATAAAAGCTAATAAACTGCGTCCCCGTGTGGGCCGCTGATTGGTGAAAAGGCCAGGGCCGTTTTTTAATCCCAGTCCATCACTGCTAGACTGGTACCCCTCTACTCGGATAGTCCACTTCCAGAGACCTAACAGATCATCTGATAAGATTCAATCTAACCTTGACTTTAACCATAAAAGATGGCAGTGAATGGTAAACTTCCTGAAGGTACTGTCTTGTAAAATCTTGTAAATAAACTACCAGTGCTTTTTCAAAGTTCTCAATGTCTCGTTTTAAATGTCAGGGCCCTCGGAAGTCTACCAATGAAGTGTGGAGCTACTTTAAGCCTCGTAAATGGTGTAAAACAGTGATTTAGATAGATACTTTATTAATCCCCAAGGGGAAATTCAAGGTCTCAGTAGCATACAGACATCACACACAACATGCACTTACAGCAGAAAGAGTAAATATAAGTATATGCATATAACAACACTCCACTATACAATAGAGACAGTAGAAGATAAGAAAACTAAAAAACGAAATACTAAATTTTAAAAAATCCACAGTGTGCTTAAGGATGATCAAGCATGAGGCACTTGCAGTGACAGGGCCAGGACTGGGCCTGTAATTCTGTGTGCATGGTAAGGTGCTCTATGAGAGTGAGTGTCATGGTGAAGGTGCAAAAAGTAGTCCAACAGTAGTCCAACAGTGCAACAGTGCAAGAATAAGGTCTAGAGACCAGCATAAATAAATAGGGTTACAGCCATTCAGTATTATAGCAGAAGCCATTGGTCATGTGTGCTATAAATAGCATGAAAAACAGTGTAGCAGTAAAACAGTAGTAAAACATTAGGCTGTGGACAGTCAGTACTCAAACATGGAGAGGGTGGAGAGGCAGACAGACTATGCAGAGAAGTCTATCTTTCCTCTTCCCTTTAGTGAAGCACTGAACAGTTCAATGGCCCTGGGGACAAATGACTTTCTCACCCTGTCAGTTGTGCATGGCAGTGAGCAAAGTCTCCAGCTGATCAAGCTCTTTTGTTTTATAATAGTGCTGTGGAGTGGATGACACTCATTGTCCAAGATGTTGATCAGTTTGCTCAGGGTCCTTTTATCTGATATTGAAGTGATGCACTCCAGTTCGGCTCCCACGACAGAGCCAGCTTTCCTTACTAGCTTTTTTGTGCCTCCTCCACAGCATACCACAGCTTAGAAGAGGACACTGGCAACAACAGACTGGTTGTCGAGGAGCTTACTGCAGACATTGAAGGACCGCAGCCTCCTCAGGAAGTACAGCCTGCTCTGCCCTTTCTTAGAGTAGAGTACTTCAGTATTTGCTGACCAGTCCAGTTTATTGTCCAGTTGTAAGCCCAGATACTTATGGACCCTTTCAAGAGAGTTCCATTATCAGCATCATAGTTGGCCCCACAAGGCTTCCTTTTTAACATTCCATATGTTATCTTAATGCAGAGGAAGTAGATTGGGGCCCAAATAGAACGTTCAAGCATTGTTTTTGTTTTTATTGTTGAAAGGGTCTTTACCACCTCCACATTGACCCCATCAATGGAGACTGGTAGCAGAGCGGGCTTAGACCACCCAAATCCACCCCCATCTCCTTGGTCTTTGAATTGTTGAGTTGGAGGTGGTTGAGTTTGCACCACTGCACAAAGTTCTCCACCAGGCTTCTGTATTCATCCTCCTACTTATCCCTGACACACCCTACAATTGCAGTATCATCCGAAAACTTCTGCATGTGTCATGACTCAGTATTGTACAGGGTGAACAGTACTAGAGAGAGCACAGTTCCCTGTGGAGCTCCGGTGCTGCTGATCACAGTGTCTGAGAGACAGTGCTTCAATCTGACAAACTGTGGCCGCTCGTCAGGTAATCTGTAATCCAGGATACCAGGTGAGCGTCCACACCCATCTGCAAGAGCTTGTCTCCCAGTCTGAGGGGTTGGATGGTGTTAAAAGCACTTGAGAAATCAAAGAACATGATTCTCCCAGCACTTTTCCCCTTGTCTAGGTGAGAATGCGTCCTGTGTAGGAGATAAGTGATGACCACCTCCTTGATGTCCCTGTCAAGGCTGCCATGGCCGTGGACACCTCAACAGGCACAGGCAAGGAGGCATCAGGCGGGGGCAGGGCATAGGGGTGATGGGGGCTCGATCGTTGGATGTCACCGGGATGAAGAGCTGGAGAGACTGGGAGGTGGGGGTAGGGCAGGCACGCAAACAAGAGCAGTGTCTGGAGCTGGTGCAGGGCAATCAAACCTGTTGTAAAAGTGGTTCAACTGGTTCGCCCTGTCCAGGTCTCCCTCCACAGAGCTGCTGGTCTTCTTAAGGCCAGTGATGGTCTTCATACTGTCCCACACCTCCTTCATGTTGTTCTCCTGCAACTTCTGTTCCACCTTCCTTCTGTAGTCCTCCTTAGCCTCCTTGAGCTTATTCTTGAGTTCCCCCTGTACGCGCCTCAGCTCTGCCATGTCCCCCTCTTTATCGGCTAACTAGCGTCAGATTTCAGAGTGCAGGGGACAAGCCGAGATGAGCTATGAGACATACGTTCACACTCGGTATCATGTTTCAACACACTTTAGGTGAATATCACACCAGAATTCTCCTTTAACCTTTAAACACTGTTCATTGCTACCCCCCTTAATTTACTGTTCGCGGTCAAATTTGACCATACAGTTTTAATTGCTCTTATTTTAACATAAATTAAAAATGTACACTATAACAATAGTAATAATAATATTTTTTATGTATATATTTTTAACATTTGTTGCCTCAATGGATGTTGGTATGGTAGTTAGGGCACATACTCAACCATTGCGCTGGCATTTTGTAAAACTTCATGAAGCACACTCATGCACTTCAAACAAACAGGTGCCCCTCTTCCATCCTTCCATCCACTGTGCATCACAGACACACTAATGCCTCACTAATGCATCGCCTTTCCAGGGGGGACCTCATACAGGGGTCAACCTGACCTAAGGTCCCTCATACAGCTCTTACTTACTTACTCAGTACAAAACCTGCACTCTGATTGCATTTTATTTGTAGAGCGCTTTATCATGTACTCAAAGCACTGAACATTGTAGGGTAAAAAAGGGAGGCAGGCAGGATTAAAAGTAAAAATAAAAATATATAATAAATTAGGAGGCACACATAAGGTTTACAAGCAGTTGCAAGTGTGGAAAGAAACAGACATATGCCAGCATAATTAAAAAGTAAAGTATTACATACAGTATATAACTCTGTTTCTAACAAATGCAGACAATACATTTGCCAGTTTACTTACAAGTATAGGCAATATATTTGCTCACATGGTTCCTATAATTTACACAAGATTGATTTGTTTGGCAGGTGTCACATTGGAGGAGAAGTACATTAGTTCAAGAAAAAACTGGGCTCCCATAATTTACTCTAAGCTTTCTTGTGGAAAGTATGATTCATGTGTAGAATGGGCACACAAGCACAGGACAGTTGTAGGAGTGCGTGTATGGAGCTGTCTTTCATCTCCTTGATGAAAATTATACTCTTTCGCTTTAATTTCCTATGGCGACAAAAAAAGTGTGACCAAGTTGAATAAATCACTCAAAATTCAAAGACATTAGTCACAATGACTTTCATACACTGTATTCCCCAACAGTTTTGTAAACTCAATAAAATTGCAGAGCTGTACTCAAAGCTGCCATATTGTTCAGGCACCACAAAAGTTTTAAGTTCACTCAACTATTTTCCCAGTTATTGAATATTTCGACAAGATTAGCTCTTAGTATATGAGTAGAACTGACCCCCAAACTCATTTCTTTCAAGAGTGGATTGAAATTACGTCTGACGTAATAAAGATGTGCAACTTCATTGGTTAGGTTCATATCAACATGGCAAATAACCTAATAACCTACACAAACCAACATAAACCAATAAAAAACGATTGATTGTGGCAGTTGTAAATTGATACACTTTGACATCGTAGGCCTAAGACTAATTGTTTGCAAGGACTGCTGCGCACCCGGATGTAGGCAGGCAAGCTGCAAGCAATCAGTGAGATGATCTATCAATCAGACTGCAAGCCTTATAGCCTCTACTACACAAAGGTAAGAACGCGCCTTAATGAAGGTGTACTTTGTTTATTTATTTGTGTACCGTCTTCCAGCGGGCAGCTAAAGTGTAGGCTATGTAAGAGAGACCTTTTGCGGGCTAGCTGCACGTTTTAGCGAGTTAACTAAAGTTTGTTGTCTGAGCTGTCAGCCAGCCAGCCTGTTGTTGCAGCACTACTTTAGTGGAAACTGGACAGACAAACAGTATGGTTTAGCATTACCAAAGATCCTTTTATCAACCGTTTCTGAGAAGAGAGGAGGAAGGATGTAGAGAAGAGAAATGTTTTTGCTGAGTGTAATTAGTTTGGTATATTTAAAGTTGGCCTACCTTAGAAAAAAACATCATAATTACATAACATATGGCAGGGACGCATTTTTTTGTTTTAAATCTTAACTCTTTTAAATCTTAAATTTGTCTATGTATGTCATGTCATCTCCACCACACTTTGTAATTTCCATCACAACACATATTTTAAGTTAAACATGTAAAAATAATACAACATACAACATTTCTGGAAAATTAATAAATTTAATATTTTGGCTGATATGTGTAATATTTAATGCTAATTTAATAAATTAATATTTAATTAATTTGGAACAGTAGATGTTTTTTTTTGCTTGAAAACACATTTTGTTGTGTTTTGGAAACGTGATTGGGCAGTCGTGGCCTACTGGTTAGGGCTTCGGACTTGTAACCGGAGGGTTGCTGGTTTGAACCTCTACCAGTAGGAACGGCTGAAGTGCCCTTGAGCAAGGCACTAACCCCTCACTGCTCCCCGAGCGTGGCTGTAGCAGGCAGCTCACTGCATTGGGATTAGTGTGTGCTTCACCTCACTGTGTGTTCACTGTGTACTGAGTGTGTTTCACTAATTCACGGATTGGGATAAATCCAGAGACCAAATTTCCCTCACGGGATCAAAAGAGTACTAGAAATGACAGTTAGACTTTTGGAATAAAATGTCAAAAATATATATTATTCAAGTGAAATCTTGCACTATAGGGCAAGTTTCTAGAAAGAGTAGATAATTAAACCATGCAAAAAGATTTTTACTGAAAGATGTAAGATGTTTTCTGAAAATTACCAGGTCAAAGAGTACCATAGTTGAAGAATAACCCTGCAGCAATAGCATATGTCTTATATTAACGTCAATTCCAGTTTTGTTAACACAGATAGGAAGCCAAGTTGTAGCTCCAAACTTACTGACAATAGCCTAAGCATGATCAATGGCAACATCCGATTCTGATAGGCCTGCTTATACAGAGAGATGAAGAGACTGTCTGACTGACTTTTGTTTAAAAAAGTGAAATAATACTGTTCATAATATTTTTCCCCTCAGGACCAGCTGTGTGACATGTTTTCAGTTCTGTGCAAGGAACCACCATCACACCATGGTAAGTGATAACTTACTTGTCCTCCAATTACTAGTGTCACAATGTAGCCAACATGTAGTCTATATTATTATAAGTTATAGTGATATTTTGTAAGCATTTATTAACCAATGAGAATAGCCTAGTCTAATGTTATCTCTTTGCATCTCTCCACAGGGATACACAAAGGCTAGGGTTAAGTGATGCTTTTGTATCAAAGAAGGGATGACACCTTAGACTTATTTTATGTGGCATTTTCAAAATGTGTTGGCTATGCAGGTCATGTGACGCCTCTTCCGAGACACAGGCTCAGTTACTTTGCCATTATTATGACCGTCGCGCAGCGAAGCGGCGGTCATATAGGTTTTTTTTTTTTTTCTTTTTTCGCATGTCCAAATTTCCGTCAAGGATTCCCGGGACACTGAAAGACCGGAGTAGAACCATCCATGGAACCATCATTTTTCGTTTTGATCTGTAGCCCCCCCGCTGGACTGCACCCCCCGAAAGGAGGGTAGGGCAGACACAGTTTTCTGTGAATATCTCGAGAACCGTAAGGTTTAGGAGGACCATTTTTTGTTTGTATGTTGATCTCAAGGGGCCATGTCAACCCATTCCATAACCACTCATTTCATGTATAGTGTCACCTAGTTAAACACAAAAAAGTAAAAATGAGGTGTTGTAATCGCAGGTATCTGTGACCTAACATAGTCAAAACTGCACGAAATTGGAAGTGTAGGATCATTATGACACCCTCTGAATGCACACCAAGTTTCGTGGAATTCCGTTCATGGGGGGCCACACAATAAATTAATTTATGTTACTATACACCAACTGGCCTGTAGGTGGCCGTAGACAGTTTTCTGTGAATATCTCGAGAACCGTAGGGCCTAGGAGGTCCACCTTTTTTTTGTATGTTGGTCTTAAGGGGGCATGTCAACCCATCCCATTACCACTTATTTCAGGTATAGCGCCACCTAGTTAAAAATTAAAAAGCAAAAAATAAGGTGTTTTCATCACAATATCTCTGGCTGACATAGTCAAAACTGCACGAAATTGAAAGTGTAGGATCATTATGACACCCTCCGAATGCATGCCAAGTTTTGTGAACTTTCGTTCATGGGGGGTCTTACAATAAAATAATTTATGTGTACATTTAGTGACCGTACACCAACAAGGATTCCCGGGACACTGAAAGACCGGGGTACACGAAACTTGGTGAAACAGTTAAAATCATATAGGCCTTTCAGCGTGATTTATTTTTGTGGAAAAAATGTGCTGGACAGGGCGGCGGTCATATTTTGTACCACTCTGCGGTACATCTAGTTACCATGCATACACCACTCATGTATTTGCTCATTCCAGTCCATTAATGCACTTAACATTCATCTCTCACGATTTCATAGAAAGACAGAGCAGGAGGTTGCATATCAGGAGTGTGAAGGAGTTAATCTTGTATTTACATGTCACCTGTACTATAGTCTCATTTAATATATGCATAGGATTAATATTCTGCTGATTTGTATTCCCATTATCCCACAATCCCTCTGTCTTTCTAGGAAGACGTCAATGTCAACAGCAGAAGGAAATTACTCTGCAGGCCCTTCCTGTGGGAAGATGGATTTTTTAAGACCTGGAATGTAAGTTTTTGATTAAATTGTGTGTCCTCTTTCACTCTTTCTTCTTTTTTTACTTTGTCTTCTCTATATATCTCTATTTCTATTCAGCCCTCTCTGATACTACCTTGCAGCCAAAAGACAACAACCACAACCATCTTCCTAGCCACCAGAATAGCACTTAAATCATGCTACAGTAATTCACCAAGAATGTCATATTTGTGAATGTTACCTTAACTTTTCATTCACTGGTATTTCATATTATATTAAATACACATGTAGTGTTTTTCATTGACTAATTGAAAAAACATTGACTAATTACTGTCATGTTCTTCAGGCAGAAGAAATTGACCTGCCAGACTTCTCCGATGCAGCTGTAGCTATTCTTACTGTCTCGGGTGATACAGACTCCCTTTTGAAGTTTGGTCCTGCTATCCATTCTATAGTTCTTGACGGAGATATTGTTGTGTGTGATATAGCAGAGTTGACAGAGACATTAATTTTGCTATTTGGCTTAATTTATGCACTTCATCTCGATTATCCAAAGCAACTGTCCTACACATTTAATTTCATTCAAAAAATTATAATGGGTTTGGAAGACCTGAAGCGGTTACCTCCTAGACTGTTGCTTAGCCTTAAAAATAAGTTGCTGATGATGGATGAGTAAGCATTCTGTTTTCCAAATCTCATGGTTGGTACTGCCAGCATGTTAATACTCAAGCAAGCAATGGAGCTTTTCGCTTTTATTTATGTTGGCCTATTATTTTGTTATTTGAGTATTATTACCTTTGTTGAAATGGTAAAAGGTTGTTATTTCTTTGATGTTCTGTATTAACCGCATTGCTGGGGATGTTGTTCTGTTAGAATTCTAATGGAATTCTTAAATAAATGAAATTGTCTTTTGAGTAGTTTTTTATTTGAATCATACAAATAAAATATTTTTGATTTTGAGGTAAATAGTAAACCTAAACAGTCAAAAAATGTGTTTCAATAGAGTGAAGTCAACTTAAAAATATAAGAGACTGAAGTGACTGTTTAGGTTTGAGAAACTGAATGAGTCATAGTGATAACATGAATATATTATTAGGAGTGATAACTTAAAAACATAAACTCCATTTCCAGTGTCAATTTTGTTAGTTTTAACAATGGTTTCAAAATGATCAGGTTCATTGAACTTATCAACGATTTGAGTAGCGATTACTTAAAATGTTTGTTTGTCAAATTATTATGTTTCAGTTCATCAACTTCCTAAAAAATGAGTGTGAATAACTTCTAGTTTAGAGTAGTAATTACTTAAAATGTTTGTTTGTTGAAATTATTTGTTTTAATGTTGTTCATTTTTTCAAAGATTTGGAGTCTTAAAAGCTTGTCTGACTAATGTAACAATAACTTAAAACATCTATTTCTCACATTATTCTTTTTAATTTTATCCTTGTCCTTAAAGATTTTGAGCATTAAAAAAGTCTCAGTAGAAATTACTTAAAATATTTTTTAACATGGCTAAATATTTTGAGGTAATCAGTTTCATCAAATATGTTGAGTTAATTGAACCTGTTGGGGTTTACAGTGTATGTTCAAATGCCTTTTGTGAAGGATATGAGGCAATCTGATGAAAAATGCCATATTTATTGTACAGGGAATGTGTAAATCGGTCATTTTTGACCAGAAAAGTGTTTGAAGGTTAAGCACACTATGTGGATATTTGATTTACATTACATTACATTACATTACATTTGGCTGACGCTTTTTTAGCCAAAGCGACTAACAACATGGTAAACAGTTTAAGTTTTAGAGCAATTCTCAACAATTTTAGGACAATTTAAAAACATTAGAGTACAGTAAGAATAAGTGCATCAGTGAGTGCTGTTTTTAACAGTTACTTGTCAGTTTAAGACGGCTGGTGAGTGCTAGGATCAGTAAGACTTGTTGTAAGTGTTGCTATGAGAGGAGATGTTCTCTAAAGAGCTGGGTCTTCAGTTTATATAGTATATTTAGTATTTTTAGTATTTTTATTTTTTATTTAGTATTTTAGTATTTTTTTTATCTTCTACTGTCTCTATTGTACAGTAGAGTTGCATGTAATGTATATTACTTTTTCTGCTGTATGTGCATGTTGTGTGATGTCTGTATGCTACTGAGACCTTGAATTTCCCCTGGGGATCAATAAAGTTTCTATCTATCTATCTACTGTATCTATCTATCTATCTATCTATCTATCTATCTACATCGTGCCAATCATGTGTTGTGATCTCTCAGCTGGAGCGAGGTTGGTGTCATGAAGCATTGCGCACGCCTGACACGCACAAAACATTTGATATGCCCTACACTTAAAGGCACACTATGCAGGTTTTTTAGCTTCATTTACCAGCTTCAGAGTCATTGGAATGGTTATATGACGTTTTTTGGGTTGAATGGTGGCCGTCTCGCTTCCCCCTAGCGCCTGTGAGCGGAAAAACCACCCTTGCAACTGTGGGCCGGCGGGCCGACGGCCTCAGTGTCAGGAAGTATAACGAGTGTAACGAATTGCTTTACTGCATTCAAATACACATACACGCCAGGCACCGGCTAGAAAAAGGTAGCGATGGAGTTTCTCCGACATTCATCATGACAGAGCATGTGAAAAATAAGCCAAAAACCGAAAAAAAAAAAAAAAACAGTAAGGAAATTGCCAATACTGCATAGTTTACCTTTAATGTCCTCTCTATTTTTTATTTAATAAATTACTTTAATAAAGAAGTTGTGCCTCATTCTGTGTTGCGGCCCACGAGCCGTTTTTAACATGATAATCTGAGCATCTGTAGATCTGTGGGCAGACTCCCCATGCAGGTGAAGTGTGACCCGTGGGCTGATAGTGAGATGCTGGCTGTATAACAACACAAGGTTCCCGGTTATGGACAGATATGGGTCATGGCTGTGTAATACAGTATCAGGTCATGGGTGTGTAATACAGTATCAGGTCATGGCTGTGTAATATAGTATCAGGTCATGGGTGTGTAATATAGTATCAGGTGGGTGTGTAATATAGTATCAGGTCATGGCTGTGTAATATAGTATCAGGTGTGTGTATAATATAGTATCAGGCCATGGCTGTGTAATATAGTATCAGGTGGGTGTGTAATATAGTATCAGGTCATGGCTGTGTAATATAGTATCAGGTGTGTGTATAATATAGTATCAGGTCATGGCTGTGTAATATAGTATCAGGTGGGTGTGTAATATACAGTAGTATCAGGTCATGGCTGTGTAATATAGTATCAGGTCATGGCTGTGTAATATAGTATCAGGTCATGGCTCTGTAATATAGTATCTAGTATCAGGTGTGTGTATAATATAGTATCGGGTCATGGCTGTGTAATATAGTATCAGGTGGGTGTGTAATATACAGTAGTATCAGGTCATGGCTGTGTAATATAGTATCAGGTGGGAGTGTAATATACAGTATTATCAGGTCATGGCTGTGTAATATAGTATCAGGTGGGTGTGTAATATAGTATCAGGTCATGGCTGTGTAATATAGTATCAGGTGGGTGTGTAATATAGTATCAGGTCATGGCTGTGTAATATATCAGGTCATGGCTGTGAAATATAGTATCAGGTCATGGCTGTGTAATATAGTATCAGGTGGGTGTGTAATATAATATCAGGTCGTGGCTGTGTAATATAGTATTAGGTCATTGGTGTGTAATATAGTATCAGGTCATGGCTGTGTAATATAGTATCAGGTGGGTGTGTAATATAGTATCAGGTCATGGCTGTGTAATATAGTATCAGGTGGGTGTGTAATATAGTATCAGGTCATGGCTGTGTAATATAGTATCAGGTGGGTGTGTAATATAGTATCAGGTCATGGCTGTGTAATATAGTATCAGGTGGGTGGATGGTGTAGATATGGACTCACATAAAAGCCTTAGTCTGGCATCGTTTTTCTGCACTCCCTCTCTGTAGCACACACACACACACACAAACACACACACACACACACGCACATGCACATGCACACACACACACACACACACACATATACACTCCACCATCAGCTTGGGATTTAGAGGGGAAATGAGTTGGTTTTTTTTTCATATAGTTAGAGTTAGACAGCAAAACTTCTGCAAAGCACTTAAACTTATATCAAACTCAGAATATGTCAAAGATAGGCAATCTTCTTGTTATTTTCTGTGGAGGAAAGCAAATTTTTCCAGCTATCTATATAAATGACCTTAAATGCAGTTGAGGGAAATCAAACTTGTGTGAGCGCACAGACTTGGTGTTTGTTTTTGGAGGAGCGGAGAGGCTTCCCCATAGACTGTGGAGAGGCGGCGGAGGAGCTGTATCTCTTCCCTGCAGCCTCCCCTTTATCTGAGAACGCATTAAAAACAACACAAAAACAAAAACTCATTAGCGCGTGCAAAAGAGACGTTAGTCAGCGCGCGGATTGGAAGAGGACAGCGCTACACAATAACAGAACAGAGAACAGAGCTGCCATGCTGGCTGGCTTTGCTTGTGCAACCTGAAGAGAAAACACAACATTTAATAGTACACGTAAATCCTCCAACAACAGGTTGTTTTGACAATGATTGTTGCTTGTAACATTCAGAGCTGCGTTTGTCCCCCCAGGCCCCACTTAGGATGTAGTCATCAACTCTCTGTTAGCCAGCGTACTGGCATGAGTGAGTGAAAGTTGCCATATCGCTACCTTAGAATAATAAGGTTCTATCTGACATTTTTGTCAAAATTGAGTTATTTACATATTTTTATTCTTTTAAAGTTCCTTAAGTTCAGATGAGGTGTTTCTTTGGTTGTGTACATATTTGGACTTTATATCAAAAATAACTTGTTCCACCTTATTATTCTAAGGTAGCGATATTAGGATGCAGTCATCAACTCACTGTTAGCCAGCTTACTGGCATGAATGAGTGAAAGTTGCCATATTAGGATGCAGTTGCAGTCATCAACTCTCTGTTAGCCAGCTTACTGGCATGAGTGAGTGAGAGTTGCCATATTTCCATTCTACCCGACCATTCATCCGAGAAGATTCTCCCCATGGAACATCTTTAGGCCTACATCTCTTAGACTGACGGCTTACATGGTGTGTTCATGTTGATGTAGAACTATAACGTATGGCAAGCCGATTGAGCATTTATTCAGATATCTTGATATCAGGCATAATTGTCATGTACATGCAAGCCATTTCTGTCCACTAGTTAACTAGTGAGCCATTTCTGTGTGAACTAGTTAACTAGTGACAGCCAAAATGCTCACTAGTTAACTAGTAAGGCCCAAGTTCTCTCTAGTTAACTAATTCACATGTTTCATATCTTACTAGTTAACTAGTAATGCTCAGCATGTTAACTAGTTAACTAGTGGACACTGAAATGTGAACTAGTTAACTAGTTTAAAGACTATATTTTACTAGTCAACTAGTAAGGTACAAAAATGTTTACTAGCTGACTACTGAATGTCAAATTCCCACTTGTTAACTTCTATGTAATTTGGCCAGCCGCTTGAGCATTAATTCTTATATCTTGATATCAGGCCAACATGCAAGCCATTTTTGTCAACTATTTAACTAGTGAGCCATTGCACACTAGTTAACTAGTGACAGCATAAATGCCCACTAGTTAACTAGTGAACACATATTAGCTTCACTAGTTAACTAGTGAGAGCCAGAAATGTCCACTAGTTAACTAGTAAAGGCCAAAATGCATACCAGTCAGCTAGTTGAAGGCTTTTTGGTCTCACTAGTTAACTAATGACAGCCAAAAATTGAGCGTCAGCGTCAGTTCTGGCAGGCCAAGTAGTCAAGGCGCTGCTAACCGCTATGGGCATCAGCTGATCAGCTGTCAACTCCCTTCGCACTCCCCTCGCTTCTAAATGGCTACATCCAAACAGGGCGCCTTATTTAAAGCTGCTTTAGTTATTCCTAACTGCTTGCTGCTCGCATTTATGCAACCCACCTCCTCCCCTGCTCCACCCTGTCGTGTATAACATGGCATAGGCTTTATGTCATAGTTGCCTGCTCTGTTCATATGGGGGAATAGTTTAGCTCGCTCAGTGTTAAACTGTGTGAGTCCCCCCTAATGCTGCTGCTGTCCCCAGGCTCACTGCTCTTTCATGGTGCTCATGAAAGGTCTGGGGACCCCTCTGAACAGAGCCATACCGCCAAATTTAATTTGTAATATATTCAATAAAATTTCCTAAAGAATTTATTGCCTGTGTTGTTCTTGACTTAATGGACCTGACAGAAATGTGCACATGTTTACTAGTAAAGGCAAAACTTCTCACTAGTTAACTAGTTGGAGTAGGTCAATGTCACTAGTCAACTAGTGAACCATAAATGGCTTACTAGCTAGCTAGGTGATGGCAGCAGGCTCACTAGTTAACTAGTTGATGCATCCTTTGTCCAAACTAGTTAACTAGTGAGGTCATAAATGTATACTAGTCAACTAGTTGAAGCCTAAATTCACACTAGTCAGCTAGTGTCACTAGTTAGTGTCACTGGAGCTATCTAGTTCACTAGTTAACTAGTGACACCCAAACGCCTTCAACTAGCTGACTGGTATGCATTTTGGCCTTTACTAGTTAACTAGTCGGCATTTCTGGTTCTCACTAGTTAACTAGTGAAGCTAAAATGTGTTCACTAGTTAACTAGTGAGCCTTTTGGCTCCCACTAGTTAACTAGTGTGCATATTTTGGCCCTCACTAGTTAACTAGTTCACACAAACATAGCTCACTAGTTAACTAGTTCACAAAAATGGCTTACATGTACATGACAATTATGCCTGATATCAAGATATCAGAATAAATGCTCAATCGGCTTGCCATAATAACGTGTGTATTCAGGTGGATCTTCCTTCTCTATAAATCACATGATAGACACAATTGACAGAGACATGTGTCACGGCTGACTCGCAGACAACGCTTTTAAACAAATGTAATTTATTAAGCAAAAAGAATGTCTAGGGGATAAATGTATGGATGCGTGTTTGCGGTATGTGAGTGATTAGGAGTATGTGTAGCAAAGATGACAGAGACGTGGAGATGTGTGTGTGTGTTGTCCCTGCTGGGGAAGGGAGAGTGGACAGTGTTCTTATAGCCAGCACCGCCGCCAGGTGTGGCTAATGACTAATTAGGGTCCCTGGGCTGCGGTCTCTGTGCTCCCAATATCTGCAGGGGGGGGGGGGGGGGGGGGTAAGGGGGTCGTAACACATGATCACAGTCATACACACAACATCAGAACATGATCACATACACACATTATCATCACAGCCACACACATTATACCATGATCACATACACACATCATCACAGCCACACACATTATACCATGATCAGTGTCATGCACACATCAGAACATGATCACATACAGTACACACATTATCATCACAGCCACACACATTATACCATGATCACAGTCATGCACACATTATACCATGATCACATACACACATTATCATCACAGTCACACACATTATACCATGATCACAGTCATACACACATTATACCATGATCACATACACACATTATCATCACAGTCACACACATTATATCATGATCACATACACACATCATCACAGCCACACACATTATACCATGATCAGTGTCATGCACACATCAGAACATGATCACATACACACATTATCATCACAGCCACACACATTATACCATGATCACAGTCATGCACACATTATACCATGATCACATACACACATTATCATCATAGCCACACACATTATACCATGATCACAGTCATGCACACATCAGAACATGATCACATACACACATTATCACAGTCATGCACACATTATATACTGTACCATGATCACAGTCATAACTATACCAACTATAATAAATATTACAAGCAATATAACATCATCTCCCTATCTATCCTGCTGTCATAACACACACACACACACACACACTGCATAAAGCTAAGGTGTTGAATGCACGCTGAATGCACCTCTAGCCCAAGTCCAGGGGCTATACTGCCCTTGAAGCTAAACTGTGTCTCCCCCACGCAGCAGGTCAGAGAGCCAGGTAACAGGTCAGGACGTACAGTACACATGCACTTCACATTTCAGCCTGTGTGTGGTCTCTGGATCTTTAACCCATGGCTCAGTTTCATTTATTCATTTTGTTTGGACTGTGCTTTGTACTTGCAGAACCGCTTTGTACTTGCAGAACCTTTTTGTGTCGGAGGAAAAGAGTGAGGGAAAAAAAGCTCAACAGCTGTCCACAGAGTAGTCTAGATCTCTTCATTGTTCAATCACAACACACACGCACACACACACACACACACACCAGTGCCCAGCATGAACAGATAAGCAGAAACATCCAGCTGTCTATCAGCACTCTTTGAGAATAAAAACAGACACCCCCAATGAACAACCATCAGGCACAGAGAGAGAGAGAGAGAAACTGGAGAAATACACCCCTAGTCAACTCAGACAGAGAGAGAGAGAAAGAGAGAGAGCGATTGACAGACAGAAATCCTATGTAAATAATGATCCAGCTCAGTGGAGCCCAAGCGTTGCTCAGACCCTATTGCGTCTGGCTAAAAGCCAAGTTTGGTTGCTGAAGTGATGACTAATTTCTGGTGCATGGTTAGCAGCTGTCCCGCTATCGTTCAGACATCCTGCCCTATTAGGAGCCGAAGTCTCTCTGCAGTGATAAAGAGTCCGGTTCAGCTGAGGGCTTTGAGTAATTAGGTTGGAGTCGTTTTTTTCCTCGTGTGAAGCTCCCCAGCAAATCAGTGTATTGCTGTCTCTCAACTATGTGAGGTTTGATGTATAATTTACCCCGTGTGATCTTAGATGCTTAAACAGACGATGGCCCTGAGAGGAGACCCGATAGTGAATCGTATCCTCGTTCCACTGGCATGCCAAGTCCTTTTCCTTCTCCTGTGTCAGTTATACTTCAACCTCTCACTTCAAAGTATAGGCAATGTAAGGTCACAGAGATAGTCTTTCACTCCAAAATTATAAGGGCTTATTCCATCCTCCTCCTCTCTCTGGCTTGCTGTCTGTCTGATAAGAACATCCACATTTGAGGATAATGACTGAGCTTCTACTAATAACCTCCTACACTCTTTCAGGAAAAATAACTCATCTCCTTCCTCTAGCTGAGAGTATGCTACAGAAATAAGCACACTCCTGTGCATACTCACTTTAATGTCAAACGACTAACATTTGCATCACCGAACACTACTTGCATTACGTCTTAGTTGAACAGACTGATAGTTACTATTTCACTTACTATTTATTATATGATGTGGTCCCCACTGTCGGAACTCTGTCATGTCAAATGTCCCATTTTATTTTTGAGGACAGACTCAAGCCTCGTGGGCAGCAACAATACCAGTGTTCCTCAATTACCACAAATTCCTGGAGAAATCTTTGTCCATTCTTCAGAGACATTTTCTTTTTCTTCCAGCTGCTCTTGGCCTGAAGGGTTTGTGCTCTATCATTTTCTTTCAAATGAAATAGCTCAAAGGTGGACTGGAGTAGGCCAGACCGTCCTACCTTTCACCTTCTTCTTTAAAAACGTATCTGAGTTTGGCAAGGGGATTTGGATCGTTATCATTCTGGAATATCCCTCTTCTGTGAAGCCGTTGGAAACTGGAAGTCATCTTGTCAGCCAGTATCTTGGCATATCCACAGGCATTAGCTTAATGCTGCTGTCTACAAAATGTCATATCTCCTACTTGTCAACTTTTACATTACATTACATTTAGCAGACACTTCTTGACCAAAGTGACTTACATATGTCAGCTATATTACAAGGGATCACATTGTCCCCAGAGCAACTTGGGGTTAAGTGTCTTGCTCAAGGACACAACGGTAGTTCACTAGTTAACTAGTGAGCATGTCCTGTTCCATTACTAGTGAACTAGTAAGGCCAAACATGTCAACTAATTAACTAGTGAAGGCCAATTTGTCACTAGTTAACTAGTAAGAGTACATTTTTGCATTACAAGTGAACTAGATAGCTCCAAAAACAGCCACGAGTGTGTGTCTTGTGCGCACTAGTTAACTAGTGAGCTGCTTCACTCCCAGATAGCAATTTCCTTTGGGCCGGATCCGCCTGTAGCGGACATACGGTATCTGGCTGTGGGCCAGATCTGCTCCTGATAGAGGTTTCAGCTCTGCTAGTAATGCTGTTTTATCACCGGTTTACAGATTTGTCCCAGGTCCGATTTCCGCAACTCAACTGGAAGTCAGGAAATGCGTTTAAAATACAAAACACTGATTTGGCCCAAACCTGTGATACGGATATGAGCCGAAGGACCATTTTTTCACAGCAGACCCAGGTGGTAATGATATTAATTAAGGTGCTGATTCTGCTAAATTGCCTTTTATTACTTCATTACATTTATTACTTTCCCTACTTCATTGTCAACTGGCTGCTAAAGAAAAAAAAAGGTATTTTGGAATGGCACAATTTAGAAACCGTGGGGGTGCACTATGTTCCCATGGCCACTTCATTTCTACAGTAAGGCTGGAAAAGAAGATATAGTTGGCTCAATATTGATCATATGCTCGTTTCATTATTTGTATTATTACCTAGCAGTGGTAAAAGTAGTCAATTGTTGTTTGTGTCAGATCAAACAGTGCTATGAGACATCCCCATATTCTTGCCACGCATGCAGAAGTCCAAGCAGTAACGTTAATCAAGGATCTTTGGTTTGTGCACTATCAATCTTTTGACATGATTTGCCAGCCTGGGGTTGGACTAGGACACAGCCCAACTTTTCAAGGTAGGCTATCTGCTTTTTATCTCTGTTGGTTTATTCAGAGACAACAACAAGCAGCCGAGCGATTGATAACTTTACTGTAAGTTTATACTATTATTTTCCAGCAATATAGGCTACTCGCTTAGCTTGAGCAAAACAGCCATCACAATAACTAGCCTATTTTGGAAAAAACAGTGATAACGCTAACAGGATCACTGATGATAAAAAAAACGAGTGTAATTGTGACTTAAAGCCAAATAAAGCCAGCTGATATCTGATAAACGGGTCCGTACCACACACAATAAGTCTTAGCCCTTATTGGAACCAAATCCGTCAAACGGATCCAGACCAGTTTTGGACCGATGTGCGTTTGGACGCCGGATCAGGTCCATTATGCAGATCCGTGCCGGACGTTGTGGTAGGTGTGGCCCAGTTCCGTCCCACATCGCAAATATTGAAGGCAAGCCATCAGGTACACAGAAGCCGTTCGTAAAATATGTTTCAAAGTCATTTAAAAGCAGTAGGCTACACATGGAACTTGGCTAAACACATCGCAGACATATCCCAACATTTTTAAAGAGTTCAAAGAACGACAGGTTAACGAATATGCTATAGAAAACACGTCTACATGGTTAGTGCCAAGTTCTTCTCTTCTGTTTTAGTCTAGCCTAAGTGAAACGAGTATGGTTCTCTGGGATAAAGCGAACCTTCCTTCATCAATTAAATTTGACGAGGCATAACGAGCTGTAATCATTTTGACGAGACATAACGAGCTGTAATCATAGGGTGCTAACGTGATGAAAGTGTAATGTTCACGCCAGAATAACATTACCATAACTTGTAAACAATCTATTTCATGTTCGGTCAGTACTACTGGTATATTTGTCATGGCATGTAGACTGCAATTTGTTCAATAATTATTGCCCAGATGTAGGATAGGCTACCCGAAATGCGCTAATTAAAGCCCACAGCATATAATACCACCAAAGCGTGTTGAGTCCTAATAATAGCGGCTTATTGTTACGTGGTAGCAAATCATGTTATCAAAGAAATAGACGTCATGTAGGAATGCGCACAGATATATTGCAACAGGAAGAAGACCTGAGTGGTGGTAACGTCGTACCAGGAATTGACCTGCACACTACAAAAGTGCATCGAATTCAACACAAATGACTCAATACACTTGGAGGAGGTATGAGTCCTTTCTTTTTCAGATATCTTAGGATTTCGCCGTAGTATCGTTTCAGTATCGAGCATCGTGATATTATGGCAGGTATCGTATCGAAGTCATAATTTTGGTATCGTGACAACACTACTAGTGGGTGTTTTGGTGCACACTAGTAAGCTAGTGACACTTTTTAGACCTCACTAGTTAACTAGTCGGCATTTGTGTATTCACTAGTTAACTAGTGATCAGTTCTGCCTTCACTAGTTTACATGTAAGTGTCACACTGAAGCCACTAGTTTACTAGCTAAAGTTCCTTTGGCCAGCATGTTAACTTGTGTGCCACATGCAAATGTTGTGGGTGGGATTTTGTGAAATTCTACGCTGTGATTGGTTGTAATGTTCTATTTGGACATAGGAAGCCAATATAAAGCCTCAATTTCCAGAATTCTCCGCCTCCTAGTTTGAATTCTGTGCCACTAGTTGACTAGTGTGAATTTTGTCTTCAACTAGTTTACTGGTATTCATTTATGACCTCACTAGTTGGACAAAGGATTAGGGGTGGGCGATATATATCGTCTGCGATTATATCGTGATTGCTGTATCGAGTATTTAAATTACTTAGGGGGAAAACACTCGAAATCACGCATTGAATCCCTATACATTCACTAAGCCAGGTGTATGCGAGAGAAGCCCCTGGCTGCAGCAGAGCAAATTACGTGATTGCTAGTGGTCCACGTTGTCACATGCACGCCTAATGTTTATTTTGTGCTGCTACTTCTTTCAAGTGGCATTGATGAGTTAAAGTCACGGTATTATATGTAAACATTAGGCTAGCCTTTGAGTATTTTAATAGTCAGTTGCAAACAAAGAAATCTTCTTGTTACCTTTTTGTAAATGGACTAAAGTTCACTCTAAATATCAACTTTGATCGATTATGCTAACCGTTAGCATCTCTATGGGATTTCTCATATACATTAGCCATAAGCTAATGCATTAGTTTCTATTCTGTAAGGTCTGCTTAGTTTTACAGTGAAACAAGTAAATGTTTGAAAGGAACTTCAGCTTCAGACTTTCTCTTGGGAAACTGTCAGGCCTATCTATCCTCTGTAATGTAGCTGGCTAGACCATGTCATTGCCACACACACAAGTGGGGCAGAATTGGAAATGTGTCATAGAGTGACAATGCATTGGTTTGGTTAAAAAAGTCACAGGTTAGGTTATTGGTTATTATTGTAATGATGCTATTCATAAATAATGAGCTTTTTTAATTATCTAAATTATCTAATAATTTATCGTTATCGTCAAAATCACAAAAAATATCAAGATATTATTTTTTGTCCATATCGCCCACCCCTACAAAGGATGCATCAACTAGTTAACTAGTGAGCCTGCTGCCATTACCTAGCTAGCTAGTAAGCCATTTATGGTTCACTAGTTAACTAGTGACATTGACCTACTCCAACTAGTTAACTAGTGAGGAGTTATGCCTTCACTTGTAAACTTGTGCACATTTTTGGCTGTCACTAGTTAACTAGTGTGGCCCAAAAGCCTTAATCTAGCTATCTAGTATGATTTTTGCCCTCACTAGTTAACTAGTGGACATTTCTGCCTCTCACTAGTTAACTAGTAAAGCCAAAAATGTGTTCACTAGTTAACTAGTGAGCATTTTGGCTCCCACTAGTTAACTAGTGTGCATATTTTGGCCCTCACTAGTTAACTAGTTCACACAAACATGCCTCACTAGTTAAATGGCGTACATGTACATGACAATTATGCCTGATATCAAGATATCAGAATAAATGCTCAATCGGCTTGTCATATGTATGTGTCTGTAAGTGGCATGAAGAGTCTAATCAACCTGTGCTGTGCTCTGTCTGTGTTTATGAGAGCTGAGGGCGTTTCTTAGGTCATCCCCACACCTGGCACACACATTATCACAGCACTACTGTACATTGTTTGCATTAGCACATAGCTTAGCAACAGTAATACACACATCATAACATAATTACTGTAGAGTAATACAAATATTAAAGTATGATTACAGTCCTACACTCATTAGAACATCATCATAATTTGTGGGGTGTCCTATAACCCCCCCCCCCCACACACACACACACACAAACGCATAAAAATAATAATAATTTGTAGTACTGACCTTCAACTACACTTTGACTTGTAGTACTGACCTTCAACTACACTCTGAGTAGTAGTACTGACTCGTCCCTTCTTACTTTTGCTCTTATCCTCTGGTATTAATATTGATTGATGTAGAATTAATTGCTACCTAAGGTCTCCTCTGCATTGATGCTTGAATGTTATTCCTCATTTTTTTTTAAGTCACTTTGGACAAAAGTGTCTGCTAAATGAGTAAATGTATGTAAATGTATACGCATACACACACTAAAACATAATTACAGTTCCACACATTAAAACATAATTACAGTTCCGCGCATTAGAACATTTCCAAAATGGTGTTTTCATCCTGTCAGCACACCCTACGCCCTGACACACACTCCTCAATACATCACAGACAGTGTGTGTATAAACTGTGTGTGTGTGTGTGTGTGTGTGAAAGGACAAAGATGTTTGTATGTGTCACCAATCCAGCTCTGAAGCAGTTTCAGAGGCGCTGGTGTTGGCAGGACGCAGGTGGGGCATTGGCCGATAAAAAATGAGCCTCGGTCACTCAGAGCCACTGAGACCGCAACACCCTGGCTGACCGCTTGGATTCTGTCACGAAGTGAGTAGACCAAAGGCTGGGCTGTCACTGAGGCATAACACACACACACACACACAGCATCTGAAAGAAATTGATAGGGGAAAGAGACAAACACAAAAAAGAATCTGGGAAATGTGCACACACACACACACACACGGCATCTGAAAAAAAATATCTGTCAGAAATACACACATAACACCGAGTTGTAGATTCAGAAACACACACACACACACGCAGGCACGCACACACACACACACACACACACACACACACACACACACACACACACACACACACAAACAAACACACACACATGGCGTCTGCCGGAAACACTAGATGGTCAGACATGACAGTCCAATCCAACCAAACAGTAATAGTTCATCCAAAAGCATTTTATTTCCGCCTGCAAGCCAGGGGCTATATCGTTGACACACACCTGCTCCCCACAGAAAATGATAGCCTGACGAGAGGGCCTGGACTTCAAAGGCTGCCCAACATTTGTGTCAAGGATTCCAATCCGTAGTGGCATAATCAAAGCCTTCCGGACACTATCTCAGTCTTCTTATCAAAAGAGCAGCTTTGGGCTTTGCACCAAAACACTGCTGGGAACCTTCAAGAAAACACATTTAGAAAATCTCCCTACAGCTGGGTTTATTTTGAAGGGGAGGAGGTGCCCATGAAGAATTCAGAAAATATACAGCAATTTCTTAACCAGAAACATATGGGGGTATATGCAATCTACTGATAATAAACACCGAGATTGTATCAGAGTCAGGAGGGTCCATGGTATCCTCATATACGGACTTGCATAAGGTAGAGGTGTACGTCGTATCCTCATATACAGACTTGCATAAGGTACTGTAGATGTTTATGTCATATCCTCATATACGGACTTGCATAAGGTAGATGTGTATGTCATATCCTCATATACGGACATGTACACAAATAACACTGTACAGTAGTAGTACTGAAAATTGTGTTGTTGTTGATGTTGTTCTTATTGTTATTTTTATTATAGTAGCTGTTGTTGTTGTTATAGCAGTGGGGTAGTAGCTGTATTAGTAATGATATTAAGTAGGAGGAAGAGGATATTTGCTGCGCTTTGGAGAACATGTCTCTGGGGGTGACTACATGACTGGTGTGTGTTGTGATGGTGTCTAGCGATCCTGAGGGGGCAATACAGAGGCGTGTGGAGGGTAATGGGGGCATTTCTGGGCGTCACACAGTTCAGGTGGAACGCACGCCCACATGCCCTGGCATCTGCCTGCTGAGCTGCCATTAAAGAAACAAACTCTCCCACTGTGTGTGTGTGTGTGTGTGTGCGTGTCTGTGTTTGAGTGTGTGTGTGTGTGTGTGTGTACATGTGTGTCTGTGTTTGTGTGTGCAGTATGTAGGTGTGTGTGTGTGGTGTGTAGGTTCGTGTGTGTGTGTGACTGAGAGGGGTAAACAGTTAAACAGGAAGGAGCTATAAAGGGTGTGCACCCCATGTCCCTCGTCTTGTAAGGTTCTGTGGGTGGGTTGCACACATAGGGGTGTGTGTGCGTGTTCAGATGCAAGTCTGTTGGGGTGTGTCTGTACCTCAAGCTGTGTGTGTGTGTGTGTGTTGAGGGAGTGAAGGGGTTGAGTTGTGTGTGTCTTGGTGTGTCTGTACCTCAGTGTGTATGTGTGTGTGTATTTTAGGGGGTTGTAAGATGAATACACCCCATGCTGTCCATCTTGTAAGGTACTGTGAGTGTTCACGATTGCATGTGTGTGTGTGTGTGTGTGTGAAAGACAGTGGGGATGAACTTTAAGGTGAATACACCCGTGACGCTCATCTTGTAGGGTACTCTGTAGTGCACACATTGGTTTGTGCATGCGCCTGTGACGTGTGTGTGTGTGCGTGTGTGTGTGTACCCCAGCTTGGCAATCTTGTAAGAGCTCAGCAGAGACATGTGTATGTGACTGTGTACCCCAGGCTGCTTATCTGTTTGATGCTCAGTGGGTGTGCACGGGTGTGTGTGTGTGTGTGTGTGTGTGTGTGTGTGTGTGTGTGTGTGTGTGTGCGTTTGCGTTTGCGCCCCAGGTTTTTCATCACCCTATGCTCAGTGGGTGTGCACGGGTGTGTGTGTGTGTACGTGTGTGTTTGCGCCCCAGGTTTTTCACCGCCCTATGCTCAGTGGGTGTGTCATATTCTGTGTCTTTCCTCTGAGACTACTATTTGCTTGTTTGTGTGTGTGTGTGCAAACAATGATGCCACACTCCTGAGCTTTGTTTTATCTCACTGCTGTGTTCTTATACAGATCATCTGGTGAAGCAAGTCTCTAACGACACCATAATTCCATGGGCTTGACGTTTAGGGAACATATATAGCGTATAAAAATACAGTAAAATACTGTAAATCACGTCTGACAGCTTCTACTGATGGCGTAGAGGTAGGCAGTCATACCACAGTTTCCACTATGGCTAGATGCAGGTAAGCTGTTGATGTTACCCAAATTTACAAGTTTGAACAATTCTTCTAAGATCTTCTTGTTCATCTAAGTACAGTATTCATGTGAGGGTAACTATGGATGTCTTCCTTCAATGTCATGTATGTAATGTATTTACTCATTTTGCATGACAATTATACGCTGTAGAAATGTAATATGTTGTTGTAGTTGCTGAATTGAAGGCTGAAATCTTTATTTCTCTTGTTGCTCCTAGATACTTATAAAGTCATACGGATGTGTGCTCCTTTTACTAGTGTGCTCATTTGACTAAATTGTGCTCTCATTGTGCGCTCAATTTAGTGAACTGTGTGGATTGACGTATCTGAATGACACAATTAATAAAACAATATTATTTGCAGCTATTATGTCCACCCCTAACATCATATCCTGTATTTCTTCTGCCAATGCAGTACAACCATTCCTGTCCCATTACACATACTGGAATGGGCATGTGAAAGCATTACCCCTGCAAGGGGATCTCTCGTAGACCTGTAGCATCACAGCGTAGGTCATCTCTTCTAGACCTGTAACATCACAGCGTAGGCCATCTCTCCTAGACCTCTGATAGGCTGCATCCCTGTGACTTCTTTCCGTCTAATGGAAATGTCAGTTCAATCTTGTGCTGTGTAAATGCCATGTTGTTGACCTGCCTGCAAGCCGTTCCTTTTCAAAAGAATCCTTTTGGTCATGATTGACCTCTCCAGGCGTGGGCCTCTTCAGAGTGATCGTCATCCTGGTCTTGATTGACCTCTCCAGGCGTCGGCTTCTTCAGGGTGATCCTCGTCTCGGTCATGATTGACCTCTCCAGGCGTGGGCTTCTTCAGGGTGATCCTCATGTCCTCCTTTTCTTGTTCTGTTCACATCTACCTCGCAGCTAGAACTGAAATCTGTTCTAGTGCTAGATCTGTGCTAGAACTCGAGCATTGAGAACATTGTTCGTGTACACATAGTTTATTGAAAAGAAAACTCACTCCTTGACTGGCAAGATGGCGGCGAGCCGAAAAACTAAGTGAGTTGTTCAAAACCTTTCTTTTAGTAAACTCTGTGTACACAAACAATGTTCTCAATGCTCAAGTTTATGTGTAGAGACACTGATGATACTTCGATCAAAGTTTCATGTTGTGTCGAGTCTTCTTAGTGTTTTAAAAATAGTGATTTTGACGCGATCATGTATCAAAATAGTGCCCCTATACGATTCCCATTCAAAAGGCCATTTGACCCGAAAACGACAACATGGACAAGCTTAAAAGTGACGCTTCGGACGTAATTATGCTTTTAAACGAAAGTTTGACTTGGGTACATTCACAAAAGCACCCTAGGATGCATGTTGGCGAGAAATCTGGCGAGTTTTCACATAGATCTCTGTTTCGAGGTCACCAAAAAAAACAATTGGTTTTACTTAGCTGGAGTTGCTACAGCCAGCAGCTAACGCATCCAGGCAGCTACAGCACTACTCTGTGGGGGCATGCACATAGGAGGTCAGGGACAGCTACAGCACTACACTCTGGGGACATGCACATAGGAGCTCATGCACATAGGAGCTCAGGGACATCTACAGCACTTCTCTCTCGGGGCATGCACATATCTATGTGAAAACTAGCCAGATTTCTCCTTTAAGGCTCCTTATAACCTTTACTTTCTCTAGACTGTGAATTTAATAGGTTTAACAAGTGACTTGAGTTATCAGATTTATGAACATTTTGATTAAAACTTTTGGAGAGCTACTCACAAATAGGTGGGGAACTATGGATTCAGCACCAAGTGATTTACCATATCTCCTGCTGCTCTTGCAGTTGTTTGTGGGCACAAACGGAACAGGCACTGTAAAACATTATTTGCACACTCATCCCAGTTAAAGGAATACGCCAGCCCTAGGTTTGGCGTATTCCGCCAAAGCGTTTTATAGCCAACCCAGCCATTGTCCTAATCTAGAAACGGCCCGGTTAGCTTTAGCTTAGCGTAGTCGCTGTAATCCGGTGCTGCCAGCTAGCATGTCGTTGCAAAAGTGAATCAAATAACTCAAGATTTTTTATAATTATTTCTCGTAACCTGTACATTCACATCTGGTACAAATATCAATGCAAATTAACACGAAGGGATTTACTAGACCAATTTAGATTTGGAACTATTTTCGGGCATAACACCGGCAAAGCACCGCTGCCAGGCGCAAAGACATCGCGCAGCATCTGAAAACCCTCAACTTCCAGCAATACACCAGATTAGTTTCTAGATTAGGACAATGGCTGGGTCGGCTATAAAACGCTTTGGCTCACTCATCCAACTCTAGGGACTGCGGGGAGATCCAATTTCACCTAGGGGTGGCGTATTCCTTTAAGCAATTTTACTGTTTTGTTATGCATACTGTAGTGTCAGGTTAATTGCAATATCACACACAATTCAATACACACAATTTACACATCAATACATATTGACAGTCAAAGCAAAAACTGACTGGGTTGAGTCAGCTAATAGTTTTGAGAGTCTGATTTCCTCAATGCTGTCAACCATCAGTGCATCAGGATGTGAAGGAGAAATTCAATTCACTTCAATTTACTTTATTTATCCCCAAGGGGCAATTAGAAAGGCACCTGGAGTAGCACAACAACCAGTCACCCATGGCAATAAACGAATAAAGGACATACACACATCAAAAAAGCATTGCCAAGCTTACTAAGACAAAAAGAACAGTTATATCCCAGCTCTCACCAATGCTTTACATGCAGTCGGACACGACACAGCAGTGTTGGGAGGGTTACTTTCAAAACGTATTCCGTTACAGAATACATGCCCAAAAATGTAATCTGTAACGTATTCCGTTACGTTACTCAATCTGAGTAACGTATTCTGAATACTTAGATTACTTCCGCATTGAATTGCATTTTATAAGTGTAGGAATACGGCCATCAAGCTATTTTAAGTTAGAATAAAAAACGTAGAATGCAGTGCCTATTTTAGAGATTGGTTTTATTGTAGGTCTGAACTAGGCTTTGCTTAGGCCTATTGCTTAGCAAACTGTGTAACCGATTGGCCGAAGTAGCCTATTAATACTTGGGAAAATATCCTTTGAACAGACATCAGGAACCGCGATCAGTGAGGAACAGGAGTTACCTCCACTTACTTTACTCCTAATTTGCTGTGCAAACAGTCATTTCAGGGTCTCCGATGACGTGTCCATAATGCGTGCTGGCTGCGTTTTGAGGCTAGTGCAAGGGTTTGGATTTAAACATGTAAACAATTTCATTATAGATTGCTTTCAGGAGCTTCTGGGAAATGGAGTTTATTTAGAGAGTGAACAAACTTATGAAACAGAGAAGTATCGTCATGTAATCCATTGATTTCAACAATGTAACTGTATTCTAAATACCAACTATTTAACTTGTAACTGTATCGGAATACAGTTACTCATAATTTGTATTCTGAATACGTAATGCCGGTACATGTATTCCGTTACTCCCCAACACTGCGACACAGCCCCCAAAACATATTCCTTCAGTGGCTGGCTGTGTAGCCTTGATGAGAAGGTTGAAACATTGGCAAGCTTACACTAAAGGAAGCACCAAGCACAATAACTACAATGAGTATCGCTCTAGCTAATATGAATGGCAGTGTCCGCATATGAACTACTGTATAATGATAACACATAGACTGTATATAGTTCTATACAGTCTATGAGATAACAATAACAGGAACGATATTGTGTTGTGTGTTTGCTTTCAGAGCGTTAAACAGCTGACAGCCAATCAGAATCTATCAAATTTCAGAAATCACATTGTAGATTTATATTTCCATTTATTATTTTAGCAGACACTGTTATCCAAAGCGACTTACATATGTCAACTATATCACAAGGGATTACATTGTCCCCTGAGCAACTTGGACAACAAAAGCACAACGGTGGAAGGTGGGAATTGAACCAACAACTTTTCAGGCTACTGGACGCTAGCCCAGCTCCTTAACCACTACACTACCACCGCAAGACACTTTCCATGTTTCCATTGTTGGTCAGTGTGGATACGTTTATCATTATAGTTATAGATATCTTAATAGTAATTGTTCCTGGTGTGAAAGGAAGAAAAAAAACCTAAAGTTCTATCCCAACTTCCACAGATGCTATTCATACAGTCAGAGACGACACGGCCACCAACATATTCCTTCAGCGGATGGCTGTGTAATTGTGAATTCATGTGGGAAATGCTAAATGCCTGAAAGACGAGGATGAGGCAATAACAAACTCAGTGTTTTTTCTGCTTTTAATCTCAAAGATGTTTGGCTTTCCGGCAGGCCTTGGGTTTAAACTCTCAGCCAGAGGAACGTGATGGATGGGGCTGGGGAGGATTTCACACACACTTACAAAGGAGAACGGACCTTTTTGAATGTGTGTGTGTGTGTGTGTGTGTGTGTGTGTGTGTACTGTACACAGATGAACAAAATATCTTCAGGCAATAGTGTCCCGTGTTACTTCACCCAAGCATCATACACAGCACTTACACACACTGTCTGACTCTACAGATGAGCAAACACACACACACACACACACAAATGCACACACGACGCAGAGGTATCTGAGTTCATGGGTAGATGAACAGAGGAGAAATTCACTACCTAATATATTTCTAGATGCCTAATCTTGTTTATACAAATCAACACAGAAAAACTATAAATTACATCCTTCACTTACCTGATCCAGCCTTCTTGGCATTTTGATAACTCAACCCATCCCACCTCTCCCACGGGAAAGTCATACAAATCTCATATATTTATGTGCAGAAATCGATGCAAAGTGACAGCTGAATTAAACAGCAGAAACTGCACATATAAACTGCACCTCTGTCTCTACCCCTCACTAAACCACTACAACGCTGTCTCACTAAACCACTACAACGCTGTCTCTACCCCTCACTAAACCACTACAACGCTGTCTCACTAAACCACTACAACGCTCTCACTAAACCACTACAACACTGTCTCACTAAACCACTATAACACTCTCACTAAACCACTACAATGCTGTTTTGTAATTTGGTTTTCTGAAATGTAAATTATTCTTGGCACTACCAGCCCACCGTGCATATTGCCTGTTGTCGCTTCATATCGCCCAAACACTCACATTACATGGTTGCTTGTCGATTATTTGTTCCTTGTTGATGCTTATCTAAACGAAGCATAACCCTACATCACCAGATAATCTCTGGGTCACGTCTCAAGAAGAGAAGCAGAGCAGCACACACCTGTAAACACACACACACACACACTCACACACACTCTCACACACACACACAAAGATACAGGGGGAGAAAAGAATGGTATGAATTAAAAGAAATTAATAGCAGTGCTCGGCTCGGGAGATGGCACTCCGTGCCCATCAGTCACTGAGGAGTTGGCAAAGGAGACGGCAAGGAAGGGAGGAGAGGAGGGGTGACAACATGAAAGGCTTTCTGAAAGAGAAAAGTGCACTTAAGCACGGAGCTCAGGATGAAGGACAGCCCCTTTTGAATACTCCACTGCTATAATGGGAACAGTGTGTGTGTGTGTGTGTGTGTGTGTGTCTTGTGTGTGTGGAGACAGGCGAACAGATATGTGAAGGCCACTGGGCTGTTTAAGTGTGGCTAGGGGTCTCTGAAGGACTTTTAGAAACATCTTTTCAGTAGTAGATGTGTTGCCTGAGACTCAAATGATGAGAAAATAAAGAGAAGACAAAAGACTGCTCCTCTTGTTACCATAACAACCCATATTTGATCAATCCACACATGCTAACTAGTCATTAGTCCAATTCTGCAACACATCCACAATGCAAATTGCCTCCATCCCCTTGTAATTGATTAATCACAGTTTTCCCCCAAAATACGATATGCTGATGTTGGTACCATTGCACAATCTTTTTTCTTCAGCGCTACATATTAGATTGCGTTTCAAAAAAGGAAATACATGTTTTATTACAAAATACATGACACACAATAGTCCAGAGATCTGAGCGAAGCACAAGACTAATTATCAACGTGAAAACAAATCAATTAAATGCAAATCTACCGAGTATGGATCAACAAAATCAAAACCTATTCTGTTTCTGATAGGAGAAGCCAGTCGATTCCCTACAGAGACACCACATTTCAGGTGGATTACCATATTTGGAAAGAGTGGACCTTGAACCTCAGAGGTCTGTAGACTCTGTACATCATTGTAATCACACAGAGTAGACTCTGTGTGTGTGTGTGTGTATGTGTGTGTGTGTTTGTGTGTGAGTGTGTTATACCACTAACCCATATTTGTGTTCTAAATAAGAGTGTGTTCTAAAACTCTGCAGCAGAGATTGTGTACTAAATGTGTGTGTGTGTGTGTGTGTGTGTGTGTGTGTGTGTGTATGTGTGTGTGTGTTATGGCACTCTCCTAATTGACCTGTTGTCTTTTGTGTCTGTGTCATCAGAGACTTGCTTGCCGAGGCCCATTCCATGTTGACGAGTGTTTCATTTTAATGACTTACGCTATTGACCTTCGTGTGTGCACATTGTAGCTAACAGATTACCTAATGACTTTGGGTGAAATATCCCCACTTTTCACTGTGGGATAATTAATGGACTAATTAAGCTTAGCACTGTGCAGACTCATCAGAAACCCCTAAGAGGCCAAAAGATGCGGGCGGCTACGCAGCCCAAAGCCCCAGTAGATTACACCAGCACCGGGCAGGAACCAAAGCTGAGTGAAAGAAGCATACAGGGTAGTATTAACTAAAGCTACAGCAATGACCATTAGCAAGGTAGTAATTAAGACATGTATCACAGATTAAATGCGGGGCATACTGTAGAACAGTGTTGACGATGTGATGATAAATGGTATTTTTTAATAAAAGTAGCAATAAAGAAATGTTTTGCACATCAAATGCAGACATGCTGTACAACAATGTGTGATGAAAATACAGGGGTTGGACAAGTGATATTTTAAACCTCATATTTCCGCTACCGTTTGGACATAAATAAGAGTCCCAGTGGTCCATAAATAGTTTATCTCTGCACTGCAGACGTCCTGTAGTACTGGCATATCTAAAACATTTATTTTTTTACCCATTTCTGAATCAGTATATGTCAACATGTGTGACCTTTCTGACTTCTAAAGAGGCAAACTGTTCTAGCATTGTGGGGTGTGGTGTGGTGTAGCGGGGCGGTGGGGTGTGGCGTGGTGTGGTGTGACGTGGTGTGACATGGTGTGGTGTGGAGTGGTGTAGTGTGGAGTGGTGTGACGTGGTGTGGAGTGGTGTGGTGCGGTGTGACGTGGTGTGGAGTGGTGTGGTGTGGTGTGACGTGGTGTGGTGTGGTGTAGTGTGGAGTGGTGTGGTGTGGAGTGGTGTGGTGTGACGTGGAGTGGTGTGGTGTGACGTGGTGTGGAGTGGTGTGGTGTGACGTGGTGTGGTGTGGAGTGGTGTGGTGTGACGTGGTGTGGTGTGACGTGGTGTGGTGTGGAGTGGTGGGGTGTGGAGTGGAGTGGAGTGGTGTGGTGTGACGTGGTGTGGTGTGGAGTGGTGGGGTGTGGAGTGGAGTGGAGTGGTGTGGTGTGGTGTGGAGTGGAGTGGTGTGACGTGGAGTGGAGTGGTGTGGAGTGGTGTGACGTGGTGTGGAGTGGAGTGGTGTGGTGTGGTGTGACGTGGTGTGGTGTGGAGTGGTGTGGTGTGGTGTGACGTGGTGTGGTGTGACGTGGTGTAGAGTGGTGTGGTAGAACTCTCTGGCTCTGGGGAACATACCTCATGGGTGGACAACCAGACACAGTAGCACAAACTGAATGTTATCCCACATTGTGTTTCAAATATTTTACTCAATACCTGTAGTATTTTACTTCTGACTGCCAGGACTAGGAGTCAACATTTAAGCGAAACGCTTGACAGGAGTCAATAAATGAGCCTTCTGTGACTGATTAACAAAAAACAGCCAAATTAATTGAGATAAATCAACTCAGTAGAACAGGACAGCCAACAGAGAAGTCAGGGCTGGCGAGTCCGAAGGAGACGGCTCTTCAGCTGGGCATCACTGGACAGCTCTTCAGCTGGGCATCACTGGACAGCTCTTCAGCTGGGCATCATTGGACAGCTCACCAGCTGGGCATAACTGGACAGCGCTTCAGCTGGGCATACAGCTCTTCAGCTGGGCATCACTGGACAGCGCTTCAGCTGGGCATAACTGGACAGCGCTTCAGCTGGGCATCACTGGACAGCGCTTCAGCTGGGCATCACTGGACAGCTCTTCAGCTGGGCATCACTGGACAGCGCTTCAGCTGGGCATACAGCTCTTCAGCTGGGCATCACTGGACAGCTCTTCAGCTGGGCATCACTGGACAGCGCTTCAGCTGGGCATACAGCTCTTCAGCTGGGCATCACTGGACAGCTCTTCAGCTGGGCATCACTGGACAGCTCTTCAGCTGGGCATCACTGGACAGCGCTTCAGCTGGGCATACAGCTCTTCAGCTGGGCATCACTGGACAGCGCTTCAGCTGGGCATCACTGGCCGTCGTGATGTAAGATCTCAACAGTAACTCAACCTCAGTCAGCATACAGTAGCACCAGGTTCGTCCTGTGTGATGTCACAGAAAAAAGACTGAGGGTGGCGTGATGTGGGACGCAACCTCCGGCAGGCCAGGCAGCTTAGTGGTGTCATACATACTGGTTGTTATGCTGGCTGCAGCAGCTTCACAGCCACTATTCTTAACCCCCCCCCTTCTTCCTCCTCCTCTTCCTCCTCCTCTTCTTCCCCCTCTTCCTCCTTCCCTTCCTCCTCCTCCCCCCTCCTCCTCTTCTTCCTCCTCATCATCCTCTTCCTATCCCCCTCTTCCTCCACTCACACACTGAATAATGCAGATGAGGGGATTAACTAACACAGAGCATACAGAGCCAGTGCAGAAGGAGGCCTGGATTTAGGCAGAGAAGTGCCAAGTGAGGATGGATAAACGCTGTGGATAGCCCAGAGGACTGAGCTTAGACAGGACCAGTGAAGATGGATAAATACCATGGAGTACCAGGAGAACTCGGTTCAGATAGAGAATCAGTATAGATTTATAAATACTCTGGATTGCCAGGAGGAGTAGGTTCAGATGGAGACTGAGGTAGATTCATAAATAGTGTGCTTTACTATTTAAATTGTTAATGAGTGCATATGGAGAAATACTCCTTAACAGACCCAAGACTTTTCCAAACTCTTGTCCAGAGCTACAGTATAGCTTGGAAAGCTATAAGTCAGTATTTACTGGACTTTACAGTAGTCGTTAGCTAGTATTGAGCTTGGAAAGCTATAGGTCAGTGTTTACTGGACTTCACTTTACACTAGTCGTTAGCTAGTATTGAGCTTGGAAAGCTATTGGGTCAGTGTTTACTGGACTTTACAGTAGTCGTTAGCTAGTATTGAGCTTGAAAAGCTATAGGTCAGTGTTTACTGGACTTCACTTTACAGTAGTCGTTAGCTAGTATTGAGCTTGGAAAGCTATAGGTCAGTGTTTACTGAACTTTACAGTAGTCGTTAGCTAGTTTTGAGTACTGGTGCATAACAATGATTAACACGACAAATCCCAGCCAATAACATGAGCCCATGGCTAAGGATATTGTGTCTGTGTGTGTGTGTGTTGATAAATGTGCATTACTCAGTTGCAAATGTGTGTATATATTCACAGACAACTGATAAATGTTGAATTTGCATGTGTGTGTGTGTCTGTGGTGGTGTGTGTGTATATGTGTGTGCGTGATTGTGTCTGTATGTGTGTGTGTGTGTCTGTGTGGTATGTGTGTGTGTGTGTATGTGTGTGTGTGCGTGTGTGGTTGTCTGCTGAGGACCTTGCCTCGGGCTTTAGGCTGGATTTCTGCTCTGTGCTGTGAAAATGGCTTCTCTGCTGGGTCTCTGGGGAGAGGAGAGGAGATGGAGGAGAGGGCAAACTCAGTTAATTGTTCTAAGATGTTGGCAAAGCAGATAGCCGTGCTTTATATCACTGGGACAAGGCCCAGCGGAGCAGCACCTCCACACATCTGCAAAACCCCTCCTTCTGTGTGACTGTGTGTGTCCTTTATCCCTTGGGTTAATGTGTGTGTGTGTGTGTGTGTGTCCTTTAACTTTTGAGTTAGGGAATGTGTGTGTACGTGTATGTGAGTGTGTCCTTCCACTTTTAGGACAGTTTTTTTGTGTTTGTGTTCTTGTTTTTCTAGTATTTTTAATGTGTGTGTGTGTGTGTGTGTGTCCTTTAACTCTTTGGTTAGTGTGTGTTTGTGTGGGTGGGTGTGTATGTGAGAGAGATAGACAGAGAGAGAGAGAGGCTCTTTTCGAAACGGTAAAAAACTGCTGCCTTTTAAGATATCTAACTGTAAGTGCTCGAAAGTGTTCGAAAGCGAAAAAACTCTTTTGCTGCTTTTTAAGATATCTTAGAATTACCTGAATTAGAACTACCTCGTTTTTGAAGGCAGCATCGATGCATCCTCCATGCTCCCTACTACCCATAATCCTTTGCGACAATGTCTCAAACAGCTGTGAAAAATAAACAAAGATGGCGGATGGCACCGGTAATAGCTGCTGAATCTGTTGAAATGTGATTTGTTTGACATGATTTTGCTTACAACACTGTACTATCTGATTATACCATTGTTGTAACCATTTACAGCGTCTGGTCTGATAAATGTGCCGCCGGCCAAGCTACTTTCTACTGTTAGCCTGCTAGTTTCCGTAAGCTAGTTTAGTTAGACGTTCCGCGTTCTAGAGTGCTACGCTCATTCTTAAAAGATGCATTCAATCCAAAGTCATGTCTAGTGAGACAGCTGTCTATTGAGGCTGCCTTCCGTTTCGAACACAGCCAGAGTGTGTCCTCTCGTCAATGTTTAGGTCCATGCTCTCTCACTCTCAGCATATGTTTCTCTGTGTTCACCAGATGATTGAGTGGATACCGGCTGGTTAGGGGCAGGACATGGTGTACCTGAGAAACAGGGCTCCTCTATGACCTCGCCTGGCCACCCCCACATTGAATTTCCCCTGGGGATCAATAAAGTATCTATCTATCTATCTATCTATCTATCTATCTATCTTTGTTTGTTTGTTTGTTTGTTTGTAGTGTTTGTTTTCACACTTGTGACTGAGGAGGTCACTCCTAATGAATGGCTAAGATATAATACACTGGTGAGTTTTGGAATGCCCTCTACAGGGAAAGGATATTGATGACACAGTCGTTTTCGTCGCAATAACATCATAAAATGTGTTTTAGAGACTCCAGGGAGTTTAGGATTCATTTCTTCTTTACTGCTGTCATTGAGTGTGTGTGTGTGTGTGTGTGGACCTGAGTTTCATACTTTATCTAATTTTCCATACACTTTATTATGGAGACATACACATGTTGTGTAGGTCTTTTTGCAACTAGTTAATATCATTTTTACTGGCACCATGTCGTAAATGTCTTTGTCATTAACAAATATAGCCGTCTAATCTTAAAAGAAAAATACTGACATGTTACATTAAGGTGCTGCACAGGCACAACAGTCACAAATACACAAATAAACAGACACACAACATGATTGCATAGCCTGCATTGCTACAGACACACAACATGATTGTATGGACCCTTTCAAGAGAGTTCCATCGTAGTTGGCCCCACAAGACTTCCGTTTTAACATTCCATATGTTATCTTAATGCAGAGGAAGTAGATTGGGGCCCAAATAGAACGTTCAAGCATTGTTTTTGTTTTTATTGTTGAAAGGGTCTATAGCAAAGATTCTAGAACAGAGCAAGATAGATTACTGGCAGGAGAATACGTTGGATATGTTGAAGTACGTTCTATGACTCTATGGGCGCCATTTTGGTAAGCTCAGGTGTCGTCACAGACGCTGGCTACCGTGGGAATCCTATGGCGCTGATCCTAACATGTTAACAATATTTATTCTGTAAAGCTGTATGTTGAAATTACGTGAAACCCAATAGACCACACCATGTCTAGACCAGTTATATATATTGTATAAAGACAATGTAGAATTATTTCCGAGGGTAAATTAGGCTAGGGCACTGACATCTGTCCATCATCCACCAAAGTTCAATAGGCCAGTGTTGGGGGTAACGTGTTACTGTAATTTTGTTACTTTATTGGGAAACGAAGTAGTCTAAAGGTAACACATTACAATTTAAATTTCAGTAATTCGTTATAGTTACTGAATAACTGTAACGTCCATTCCTGCATTAGGCCTACTCACAATATCTGTCTAGCCTATTGACATTGTTTCCATGATTGTTTTGCTACATTATTTCATAGAGATGTGCGTAGTGTAGGGCACCCATTCTCTCCAGTCAGCACTGCGCTGAGAGCTCAATAAATCAGTCAAATCGCGGCCACAGCCCTGTTTATTTGTCAGGTGTGATGAAATGCGTTCATATTCCACTTTTTATGTCATAAACGTTGCATGCCTATGGAAAGGTTTTGTGGTAGGATTGTCCAATGGTCAAGCTGTGCGGCTTCAATTTGTGTTTTAATTTATGCGACGCACCGATGCTGGGTTCATCAGTTTTGCGCAAGTTTAAAACGTTTAGCTGACTGCGCAATTTCTCATTTTCGTTCTATAAGTTCCACTTTTCATGTCATGAATATAACATGCCTATGATAAGGCTTTGCAGTTGTACAATATGGTCAATCTATTGTCTCAATTGTGTTTCATGTGACGCGCGCACCGATGCTGGGTTCATGCACTTGGCCAGCCTAGAACAGGAACATTTTGGAGAGGGAATGAGAGAATGAACGCACGCAAGAAACACTTTTTAATTAAACGTAGCCTAATTTACAAAGCCATTTACAAAGACATGTTTTAATTTGGCTCCAGCCTGTATATAGGCTAATGATTTTTGAAAACGAACTTCTGTGGTCATAGGGCCTATGCATTTCACATAGGCAAGCAGGACAATTTGGGAGTTTTTGACTGCATGGGAACGATAATAATTAGTGTCAAACACGGTTGTGTTTAGCCTAGGCCAACTATTTGCATTTATTTAAGTTACATCAGACGCTTGAGTGAAATCTTGACCTTATTAGTGATTGATAATAATAGCCTATGCCTATGCTTAAGCAGGCCGTGAACAAAAGGGTTAACGTATAGCCTACAGGTAGAAAAAAGAACAATGGTGATAATATAACGTTAGCTAAGTTAGTTTGCCTGCTAGCTAGCTTATCAGTAGGCTATACAGTCTCTCAATGGGAATTTATGTGATCTATTTACCAGTGCAATAGCTACTTCTGTCTAAATAGGCCTATTTACCTCTCCTTATTCAGTGTAAACTTGGAAAAAGATAAATCAGGCCTTTCACACTGTCAGTTCTTGCAGTTCATTACCGAGTAAAAAAAAAAAAAAACAGCTGGCAACGTTAAAAACAGCTGTTCAGGTGGGCTCATAGAATTGGAACTGTATATGAAATGCTGCGCTGAGCTTACCAAAATGGCGCCCTGTCAGGCTCAGAGCGTACTTCATGCCTATGACGTAATTGATCTATCTTGCTCTGTTCTAGAATCTTTGGTCTATAGCCTGAATTGCTACAGACACACAGCATGATTTCATAACCGCCTTCCAGTAGCTAATTGGTTTTGGAGGACCCTTAATGTGGCAGACTCACATGAACACGCAAACAGAGAGAAATTGTTCTAGGTAGTTTCAAGAGGGTTCAAGGGGGTCGTATTAGGCGGGGATTGTATTGACCAGCAGCAAGCGGCAGATTTCCTGTTGTTTGCTATGATTTGGAAGATTTCCTATTGTTCGCTATGGTTCTGCAGAGTTCCTGTTGTTCGCTATGGTTCTGCAGATGTCCTGTTGTTCACTATGGTTCAGCAGATTTCCTGTTGTTCCTGTTGTTCATTATGGTTCAGCAGATTTCCTGTTGTTCACTATGGTTCAGCAGATTTCCTGTTGTTCCTGTTGTTCATTATGGTTCAGCAGATTTCCTGTTGTTCACTATGGTTCAGCATATTTCCTGTTGTTCGCTATGGTTCGGCAGTGGAACAGTTGGAGCTGCAGTGTTGCGCTAGCGGCAAACAGTTTGAGCATTGAACTTGGCTCATCTTCCAAAGTGTAACCATCAATTTTCAGTTAAGGCAGTGGTTCTTAAACTTTTTGTCTGGCGACAGGGCCGCCAGAAGGCAATCCTGCGCCCTGGGCAAAATAGGAATATGTCACCCCTATGTTCATAGACTGTGTGCTACAGTACCTTCGCAGAAGCCCCTGGCTGCATTGTGCAGATCGGAGCTAGGATCAATGTGTGGGAGAGCTCAACGTTGCCACTTTCCAGCGCTACTGGACTGCACGAAAAAATAATAAAATGTTGCTGGACAATTGCGACCGGGCCTCACAAAAAAACGGTAGCTACAATTAAGCAATTAGGCTTTCTATTAACATAAAAAATATTATTATTACAGACTATTATACAGAAAGCGGACAAACCTATTGAATATGATGCCGTCTGTTAGGTGTACATTTAAATGTGACATTAGGAACGCACTTCGGGTGTCGCTGTCTCATATCACCCTGTGATAGGACTGTCTTGTTGCGGCGAAACAAGCTCAGGGCACTGCTAGCAATCTGGCGATTCAGGCTAAAGATCAGTACCCTCATCAAATGTGGGAGAAACGTTTTTGGAACAACTTTCCAAACTTTTCAACCTGTGCACTTTTCTGTATTCTGCGGCACTACAGTAGGTTTTGAACGTCTCATTCATGACTGTTATTTAACTGATATGAACGGTCTATGGCATTATTTGACAATCAGTGTGTTTTCAATGTTGTAGCCTGTAGCTCGCCACACTGTGGCACCCCTGGTGGTTTGGCGCCCTGGGCAATTGCCCTGATTGCCCATGCCTTCAACACACTTCAAAGACAGCAGAGACGCACAGAGCCTGTGGCAGGGCATACAGGCCATCACTGACTACAAGCCTGCACCACGGAGCTGTGAGAACCACACCTCTCTGCTAAATGACCTGAACAGTTTTTTCGCCCGTTTTGAAGCACAAAATGACATTCACCCACAGAAAACCCCACCTCCCCCCCACGACCAACCCCTGTACCTGTCCTCTGCCAGCGTGAAGAGGACACTAGCCACCATTAACCCACGCAATGCAGCAGGCCCAGACAACATACCAGGCCGAGTGTTGAAGGACAGTGCAGAAGAGCTGAAGGATGTTTTTACAGACATTTTCAACACCTCTCTGGAGCAAGCAGTCATCCCATCACTTTTCAAAGCTGCCACCATCATACCCGTGCCAAAGAAATCATCACCATCATGCTTCAATGACTACCGTCCTGCAGATGCAGAGACAGAGACCACAAGCAGTACGTGTCGGTAACAACACCTCAAGCACTCTGACCCTGAGCACGGGGGGCCCCGCAAGGGTGTGTGCTCAGCCCCCTGCTCTTCACACTGCTAACACATGACTGTACAACCACTCACAGCTCCAACCATCTGGTGAAGTTTGCGGACGACACAACACTGGTGGGCCTCATCACTAAGGGTGATGAGGCTCACTACAGAGAAGAAGTAGACCTGCTGGCCAAATGGTGCAAAGACAACAACCTCCTGCTGAATGTCAGCAAGACCAAGGAGATTGTTGTCAACTTTCAGAGAGGCCACAAACAACTGCCACCACTGTCCATCGACGAAGATGCTGTGGAGAGAGTGAGCAGCACAAAATTCCTGGGGGTGCACATCAGCGACGACCTCTCCTGGACCACCAACACAGCATCACTGGCGAAGAAAGTCCAGCAGCGCCTCTACTTCTTGCGCAAATTGAAGAAGGCAAGTGCCACGCCTCCCGTCATGACCACATTCTACAGAGGGACCATAGAGAGCATCGTGTCCAGCTGCATCACAGTATGGGGCGGAAGCTGCACAGATTAGAACAGGAAGACACTCCAGCGCATTTGTAACACAGAACACTCTACCCACTCTCCCATCACTGACCGCCCCCCCCACCCACCAGCCAGCCAGGAACCTAGGATCCTGTATACCCTAACCCCCCCCCCAACACCTCCCCAGGACCGCCCTGTGGAACTGCACTGTGACTGCGCAGCCTAACGTGTTGCAAGCCTGATATACTTGAAATGACTGCATATCAATGTAAATATACAGTACAGATAAGCACAAGTTTAAACTTCATGTAAATGGTATCAATGTTATTTATCACTCTGCCACAATGCTGCTGCTACTACTACTCTGTCAGAAGGTTACGCTAGGACTATGTAAATATACACACAACTACAGTACCTCTATTTGTTGATATATATTCTATATTTCTATATTTTGATATATGTTCTATATTTCAGTCTCGCACTTTAATTTCTGTATGTGGTATGTCTGTATATTTTTATTTTTTATTGTCTATGGCTATGTCTATGTCTAAAGTATGTCTATGTCTGTATTTAAAGTATGTCTATGTCTGCATGGGAAAGTAAGAAATCAAATTTCAATTCTTTGTATGACAAGTGCATGTAAAGAAATTGACAATAAAGCTGACTTGACTTGACTTGACTTGACTTGACTTGCCTTCCGCCAGCCATGGCATAGGACCATGCTGGAAATAAGTATGTTACTTTAGCATGCCATCCTTTGGATTACTGTTTTATCGTCTTTGATCCAGAAATAAATTAATCAATCAATCAAAAGTCCAGCGACCCCCCACTTTGGAAAATGTTGCGAGATAGGCATTGGTGGCAGAGGCAGAAAATGTGTTCTTTCATAGCTAGGCTATGTCAACACCAAATGTGCTGTCAATGGCAGCCTTTAACAATCTGATTTATTATTTTCCAATGGATAACTAGCACTTGTTCAATGTATAACTAGCCCTCCTCTGGCAAAAGAAGGCTACATTGTGTTGTCACTGGTAAGCTCACACAGCATCTTCGAGCTCTAGCCATTGCAAGAGGTGCAGGTAGGCCTAAAGATTTGCATAAACAGAGACTCCACTTTCGGAGGAACATTATGGAAACACTGAATTATAGAATGTCCCAGTTCTTAAACATGTTTGTCTAAAAACTTTTTGAAAAATCATTTTGTGACCCCTCCCATAATTTTAAGAGTTAAGGCAACAGAATAGAGTTATAGAGTTAAGGCAACAGAACGTAATCCCGTTCATGTAACTTAGGAAGGGGATGGAGCTTATTTTTTATTATTGTGGTCTGAGCTTTGCTTCACCGCTGACACTTTTATTTCCAATGTGATACCTGCCTCAGAAAGGCCCATAGAGAGCAGAGGAGGGTTGTCTGGGCACCAGACAGAGATGGCATAGCCAAGAGATGGACGCTGGGAGAGAATTGACCTGTCACTCAGGAGATGAATCAGCAGTTCCTTACTCCACAGGCCTTTAGTCAGAGATGCTGCACGACCAGAGTACTAGACACACACACACACACACTCACTCACAAACTCACTAAAAACAGACGCACATACGCTCACCATATACAACACCACAGGACTGAAGTCAGAGATGCTGCACGACCGGAGGACTAGACACACACACACACACACACTCACTAAAAACACACGCACACACGCTCACCAAATATACAACACCACAGGACTGAAGTCAGAGATGCTTCACGACCAGAGGAGACACACACACATACACATACACACACACACACACACACACACACACTAAACACACACACACACACACACACACACACACAAACCAAATAGACAACTCCACAGGACTGAAGTCAGAAATGTTACAAAAACAGAAAATGGAACTCGGAAGGAATTCACAGCCAAGCAACAAGCAACTCTTGTTTTGATGCTAGTCTTTTCCAGTGTTAGATGAGCAAATCTATAAGCATCCAGACTTCCCACAGAGACCCTGCAACCTCAGAAACTAGAGTCATCCACACAGTCAGATTGTCTCTGGCAGCAGTATTCATATCAAATTACAAAACAAATTTGAATAATTTACACACATACATTTGTTTTAATGTGAATGAAAAACAGTGAACAGTCCCCTTAAGCAATGAAGGAGCATTTTGTTCAAATTTGCAGAGGTACTTCCCACCCACACAGTCAGATTTCCAGAAAATGTTAAAACACACACGCACACACACACAGAAACACACATGAACAGAGGGGAGCTAAAAATGCATCTCGCACAGCTAATTAGGTATCACACCCATGTGTGTTCTCACCTCCTGCTATATTCAACACCCGCAGGGGTCGCCTGCACTGGGCACCTGTGTGTCTGTGTGTGTGTGTGTGTGTGAGGTGTATATGTGTGTGAGAGAGGTGTTTATGTGTGTGTGAGAGGTGTATATGTGTGTGCGTGTGTTAGTGGTGTGTGTGATTGAATGAGCGAGTGGGCCATCGTCACAAATTACAATGGTGATAATTATGAGACTGAGAGTGAGAGGGCGACTCATTACCCAGACAACAGCTGCTCACACAAATCCCTGCCAACCCCACACCAAATACACACACTCACTCACTAAACACATACACACACCCACACACACTCACTCACTCACTCAACACATACACACAAACACGCACAAACACTTACTAAGCACATACACACACACACAAAAACTCACACACACTCACTCACTCAACACATACACGCAGAGAGAGGGAGAGATCTACAAATTTAGAAAGATCCATGTTCACACATACACACACACACACACACACACACACACACACACATACACACCCAAAACATACATTTTGGATACACATAATTAATAAGCTATTAAGCTATTATTAATAAGTTATTTGTGCCATTGTGAAGCTGAAGTTAACCATAAGAGGCTAGCATTCTGATGTGTTAGCCTTCTACTGTCATATAGTTCACTCCTTGAAAGCTGTGAGAAGACTTTCAAGCTATTGCTAGCTTTCCAATGTGTCATTATTCAAGTGTGTGTGTGTGTGTGTGTGTCAGGGGTAATTTCTGATTGGCCAAATCATTAGCTAGTAAGATGCCATACACTTTTCACTTCGCCATACACTTTTGGAGTTCGACATATTACCAAGAACCTAATTGGATGAATCATTCTCATTCAGTATTTTTTTTATATACCCAAGATCACCAGGACAACTGGGTTAAAGTCAAGAACATCTGCAACTGAACCACTGCAGCCAATCACTGGCAGGCATTCGCTCACTCGCCCTGGTCAAAAAGAGAATGTTGAGGGGTTTTCATAATGTCAAAGGCACTAATGTGTGTGTCTGTGAGGTGCCCCATTAAGAGGCATTTGTCTAATCGGTGTTGATTTGGTGCAGCGGATGTCTGACCCTTATTCATCATGGCCAGTAGAGTCCGATTGAAGCCTTGGGTTTGCCCCTTCTATTCTCTGGGGCATAAATCAGCCACACACATACACACACACACACACACCTCGTCCACCTCAGCGTTGATTCACACCCTGACGGCTTCTCTGGCTCCTGATACTCCCTGTCTCCATCAATCTGATGCCTCCTTTGCTAACGGCCAGCTGCATAGCCTCATAACGCTGATGAATAATTTATTAAGCAGTGCTTAAGATGTGTGTGTGCGTGTGTGCGCGCGTGCGTGTGTGTGTGTGTGTGTGTGTGTGCGAGTGTGTGTGTGTGTGTGTGTGCGAGTGTGTGCGTGTGTGTGTATAAATGTGCAGGGAGAGGTTGAGGTTCCTTAATCAAAGTTCACCCCTCATAATTCCTCTCCTAATATTTACCAAGCAGCCCCCCTAGCCCTGTAGTTGGGCCTAATTGTCATTTTCCATTGATTTGGTGTGTGTGTGTGTGTGGCCAGGCCTAATTGTTATTTTCCTCTGGTGTGTGTTTAACGCAGTGTTTCTCAAACTTTTTTTCTGGGGACCCACTTTTTAAAAATGACAGACTATCGCGACCCAACTCGTGACTGTGGTAGTTAACAAACTAGATCACTGGTTCTCAAACTTTTTCTTTCATTCCCCACTTTGATCAAGGAGGCATTCTCGAGCCCCACCTGTCCCTCATCGCTCTAAGAAAGTGGTAGGTCAAGCTTAAAATTGTAAAATTTATTGAAATAATGACAAGTTCTAAATATATCCTCTTCAACAGAGTTAAAATCAGCTGGTGCTGCAGATATAATAATAAATAAATACATAACACACATATTTCTGTTTGCCAGCAACATATTAGGAAGCATAGGTCATTTTACAGCACTGTACAATATATTCAATGAAATACCAACATGCTGCATTAAATGGATCCATAATCCAGTCATACTGAGCACTGCTGGTTGGGAAATATTTTTGAAATAAACTTTGCAGGGATGTGATGTAGGCCTACTGTTTAATACATGGGATCACAAGAGTGGCTCCCAATCAGACATTTCAGCGATTTCGCTCAGAAATCTCAAAGGCATAATACTGTCGCGATCGAGGCGCCTGTCCCATAGGCCTACTCAAGTGTTTTTGGTGAATGCAGTAATCTTATTTGCTAGGTGAGGGACATGTAGGTAGGTGCTTGTCTTTGCCTTGTAACTGGACATTTAGCTCAAATGTATCGCTAAGATATATCAAATATATCGCTAAGATAGGCCAGCTTCGTCAAGAAATGTTCATTAGTGAACGTGCTTGCAGATTCAAACATGAGCTCTTCCTCCAAGAAGAGGCGACTCAGAGCTCAAACACGCGCGACAGCACTTTACCTCGGGAAAGCCACCTTGCCTCGCTGTGAAACAGTACAGCCTTTTGGTCAGCTACCATCTCTTCGCAAAGTGCGGAGAATAGACGCGCTTTTAAGGCATACCTGTCAACATTTAGCTTTACAAAACGGGAGATTTTTTTTCGGGGGGGGGTCAGTGTTTATACCGGATCTGTGTTTGCATATTTAATACGTTTCATACACGTGTTTCAACACTGCATTCCGGTCATTGCTTTTATGGTTATGGTTATGGTTATGGATTTAGCAGACGCCTTTGTCCAAAGCGACACATAAATACAAAACAACATAATAATATTTAAAATTGAACAGGGAACAGATTAAAATGTAGGTCAAATATAGTAAGGAGAATAGTTGTAGTACACAATAATATCAATTCAAGCAATAGCCTAATAAAAAGCAATGTAAAAAAGGGGAAAGGCAATAATAAAACAATAATGTCAATTCAATCAATAATATAAAAACAATGACATGCTAAGACTACATTAAGGAGAATATCAATAATAAACAATAATGTCAAATTAATTAACAGCCCAATTAAAATAAAACAACATTATATAAACCATAACACATAAGCGCTTAAACAACTAAGTATATGTTGAATAGGAATGTCTTTAGACCCCTCTTAAACGACCCAAAACTACCACAGGAACGGAGAGCACTGGGCAGTTCATTCCACCAACATGGAACCACTGAAGAAAAGAATCTGGAATTAGACCCAGTTTTCATGACTGGTCGACACAACATACGCTCGCCAGAAGACCGCAGTGGGCGGCTTTTACCTTACCATTACCTTACGCATGCCAGTTATGTATCCACCAGCTGCCTGCCTGCAGCGTACTTCCAAAACTCCAAAGCTGCTTGCTGTCAGATTTGGTTCCGAGGGCACAAGTTCAGTGTATCAACAACACTCAATAACAGTTTACAGTATGTGATGTGTTAATCAATTAAATTCCCAACAATTTCACAACAGCTAGTCCTGGAGTAGGCCATTCAACTAGCCCGCTTGCTTACGACGAGACTCAGGCTGCGCAGTCGGCACCTGCTTCCTTATTTGGGTTTTGGGTTGCCAGGTTTTAGCCTATGACAAAACGGTTGAAATTGAAACTAAGTGATCGTGTATGTGTAGGGTGTATTTCATACACAATCTGGCAACCTGAATGGATCAATGATTTTAAAATTAAGTTTGATGGCCATGCAAATTACGGGAGTTTTCCGGAAGAAATAACAAAACGGGAGGGTGCTGGGAGATTGAAATACTGGAGAAACCCGGGAAAAACGGGAGTGTTGACAGGTATGTTTTAAGGGCCGGGTTTTGATGAAATTCACCACTCTCACAACAACGTTCAAAATCTCATGTAGGTCGGGACTAACTAAGCTGCCTTGACACGAGCGCTTCCCTGTGAATAACAGTGCGTCCATTGCGCATCTGGTGCTACCCGGGCCCAGGCTACAGATAAAAAAATAAATTAAAAAACTCCTGTTTTTCACGTCAGTTTGCGCCCCACCTGGCATGTCTCCACGACCCAGTAGTGGGTCGCGACCCACAGTTTGAGAAACGCTGGTTTAACGGCAGCAGAGGCTCTCTTAAAACCCATTAATATTCCATGCTTTTCTTAAAACCCAAAGATGGCTTTGATCCTAGTTTTTTGGGGCGTGAAGTGACTGAGGATGGGAATGCTCTTAATGGCCCTGAAGACTCTGCTGTGCTTTGCAATCAATGTGTTCAGAGCAAATAACCCAGTCTTATAATGACTTTTATAATTATTGATAGTCTTAAATGAAAAGAAATACCACGAGATATGACTGTGACTAATCAGAATACAGTTTTGTTGGGTTTTTTTTTTCATCATTTATTAAAATGACTCGGAATGCTACTGTTGGTTTATTACATAGATGTTTGTTTTTGTTTGTCTGCAATTTGTTTTGACGAGCAATTTGCGTATTACAGCAAAGCTGGAGGAAAAAGCACATTATCACTTTGTTCTCTTTAAAATATACATGAAATTCAGGTGTGTGGGTGGGATCGCACTATCACGCTTGATGACTTTATAATTTGTCTCCCTCCTTGCCAGGCCCTGCAGCAGGCTATGCCACTTTGTTGAGTCATTTTGGGAGCAGGGTGTGTGTGTGCGTGTGTGTGTGTGTGTGTGTGTGTGTGTGTGTGTTTGTGGCACTTTGGGTAATTTTGGGAGCAGCTATCCATCAAGCCTTACTTCGCCTCACGTTACTCTCCCCTGGAGACAGCTATGCTAACCAGCTGATGATGCTGATAATGATGAAATGGCTCAAGCAGACCAGACCCAAGGCATAACATTTGGCTAAATACACATGATGTGATAAATATTGATTATGGCTAATACAGACGTCTTGTCATGATCATTCAATAGGGAACGTAATAAACTGATACCTGCCACTAGGTTAGCTTCCTATATGTCATTTATTGAGCTGATACCTGTCACTAGGTTAGCTTCCTATATGTCATTTATTGAGCTGATACCTGTCACTAGGTTAGCTTCCTATATGTCATTTATTGAGCTGATACATGTCACAACTTTAGCTTATATGTCTTAGGTATTGTAGATAAACAATATGTTATTCCTGAGAAAACATATTGTGTCATTTGGTTCTATCATAGGAAAGTTTACTGGTGCACAAACATACAGTACACACATACACACACGCACACACACACACACTCTCTTTCTCTTTCTGCCCCCCCCCCCCCCCCCTGTCTTTTATACATACACACCCCCTTACTAACATTCACACATGCATTCACACACATACAGGCATACCACACACAGACACACACACACACATAATCACTAACACAAACTCATTTCAGAAGAGAGAAAAAAACATGACGCAGACAAAAGCCATTGATCTGCCGTTATGCCGCAGTGATGTTGTTGAGTATGTAAACTACTCTTGTAGCCACTAATCATTTCCTTATCTGAGCAGCACTGTGCTCCAGCTTATCTGAAGCTGCCCCTCACCAGAGGAGCACCGCAAAACAGACAACCAGGGAGGCAAGACAGCATGAATAATTACACCACTGTTTGGGCAACACAACAGCAGCCAATACAGAGAGAGAGAGAGGGAGAGAGAGAGGGAGGGAGAAAGAGAGAGAGAGAGGGAGGGGGGAAGGGATGTAACCCTCTGTTCGATCACTGTCTGCCTTGACACTAAAATACAGACAACATTAAGATGCCAATGAGCAAGGCTTTAAAAGCATTATGTTAAAATCATACAAGTTAGAAGATCAGGACACAGAGATAAAGAGAAGGTGGGGGGTTATCTGATGGAAAGAGTTTGGAGGAGAGAAAGACAAGACAGAATGGCAACTACAGAGAATAAGGGAGAGAGAGAATGAGAGGAGAAGAGAGAATGGCAACTATACAGAATAAGAGAGAGAGAGGAGAAGAGAGAATGGCAACTATAGAGAATAAGAGAGAGAGAGAAGGAGAGAGAGGAGAAGAGAGAATGGCAACTATAGAGAATAAGAGAGAGAGAGAGAGAAGGAGAGAGAGAAGAAGAGAGAATGGCAACTATAGAGAATAAGGGAGAGAGAGAACAGGGAAGATAGAGAGAGGGGTAGAGAGAAGGAGAAAAGAGAGTGGCAACTATAGAGAATAAGGGAGAGAGAGAGAGAGAGAGAAAGAGAGAAGGAGAAGAGAGAATGGCAACTATAGAGAATAAGAGAGAGAGAGAGAGAGAAGGAGAGAGAGAAGAAGAGAGAATGGCAACTATAGAGAATAAGGGAGAGAGAGAACAGGGAAGATAGAGAGAGGGGTAGAGAGAAGGAGAAAAGAGAGTGGCAACTATAGAGAATAAGGGAGAGAGAGAGAGAGAGAAAGAGAGAAGGAGAAGAGAGAATGGCAACTATAGAGAATAAGGGAGAGAGAGAGAGAAGGAGAGAGAGAAGAAGAGAGAATGGCAACTATAGAGAATAAGGGAGAGAGAGAACAGGGAAGATAGAGAGAGGGGTAGAGAGAAGGAGAAGAGAGAGTGGCAACTATAGAGAATAAGGGAGAGAGAGAAAGAGAGAGAGAGAGAGAGAAAGAGAGAAGGAGAAGAGAGAATGGCAACTATAGAGAATAAGGGAGAGAGAGAAAGAGAGAGGGGGAGAGAGAGAGAGAAAGAGAGAAGGAGAAGAGAGAATGGCAACTATAGGGAATAAGGGAGAGAGAGAGAGAAGATGAAAAGAGAATGGCAACTATAGAGAGAGGAAGAGAGAGAGAGGGAGAGAGAATCAAAATGAGCAAATGCTTATGAGCGGATCATCAAGTGAGTTCCGTCTGTGCTGAACCAGAGTGACCCCCTCCTTGGTTTCCCTCCAAGTCATTTCCATATCTCATGCGCATTTGTGAGAACTCGACTGAAGGAAATATGAGTCTGAGGATGTTTCCATTAGCTGTTGCATGAGAATTAAAAAAGGAACACTTTCCTAATCGCTGAACATTCTGGTTGCGTCTGTGGCAACTTTAACAAGAACATTCCATAAAACCACAACAAACTTCATGTTTCTAGAAATAAAATCCCTCCAGGGAATGGATTTCGTATTTGACTCGACAGAATGTTATTTATTTATGTATTTATTTATTAATTTATTTTCAGTATTCTCAGTATTCTGGGAGTTTACTCAGAACTTATTTGAATGATCCAAATTTGCATGATATAATTGGATGGAGGTCTGGCCTCAGCTGAGGACAGTGGCAGGACTATGGGCAACTTGGACGAACTGGGGAAAAGGAATACGCAGGTACACCAGTGTGTTAAACACCTGTATTCCAACAGGTAAAAGAGACACTGTGGCGGCTGTCTATGTAAGGTATGTGTGGTGTTGTCTATGTAAGGTGTGTGTGGTGTAGTGTCTATGTAAGGTGTGTGTGGTGTTGTCTATGTAAGGTGTGTGTGGTGTTGTCTATGTAAGGTGTGTGTGTGGTGTAGTGTCTATGTGTGTGGTGTGTGTGGTGCTGTCTATGTATAGTATAAGTATAAGTATATATACTCTTTTGATCCCGTGAGGGAAATTTGGTCTCAAGCATTTATCCCAATCCGTGAATTAGTGAAACACACACAGCACACACAAAGTGAGGTGAAGCACACACTAATCCCGGCGCAGTGAGCTGCCTGCATCAACAGCAGCGCTCGGGGAGCAGTGAGGGGTTAGGTGCCTTGCTCAAGGGCACTTCAGCCATGCCTACTGGTCGGGGTTCGAACCGGCAACCCTCCGGTTACAGGTCCGAAGTGCTAACCAGTAGGCCACGGCTGCCCCATAAGGTGTGTGTGGTGTAGTGTCTGCTACAGATAAAAGATTCACATGCGAGAACTAAACTCTATGTACAGTATCTGCAACCAGTGAGGACGTACACTCTGTATGTCTCCAACAGGTAGAGCTTGCTCAGGTGCGTATGTCTGAAACAGGTAGAGGTTACTCAGGTGTGTTTGTCTCCAACAGATAGAGGTTGCTCAGGTGTGTATGTCTGAAACAGGTAGAGGTTGCTCAGTTGTGTATGTCTCCAACAGGTAGAGCTTGCTCAGGTGTGTATGTCTGAAACAGGTAGAGGTTGCTCAGTTGTGTATGTCTCCAACAGGTAGAGGTTGCTCAGGTGTGTATATCTGCAACAGGTAGAGGTTGCTCAGGTGTGTTTGACCTACACTCCATATGAATGTAGAGAGTTCAAGTGAGTATTTGAGCTACACGCTCTTCAAGTCTCCTGAGCCACACCTGCATGGCTGCATCAGGTAGAGGTGGAGCTGCACAGGTGAGTGCTACATCTGGGCCCCGATGGGTCTGATGCACACCCTCTAAACACCAACAGGTACAGTAAGAAAGGATGCAGCTTCACACACACACAAACACACACACACACACACACACACACACACACATACAATCACACTCACACTCACACACACACACACACACACACACACAGGTCACCCCTGTCTGCCGCTGGGAAACTAGATCAGGAAGGGTGATGATATTCTGCTCGGTCCACCCCCCCAAACTATTTGAAATTCAATTTAGGACAACCTTTCATTTCACGACATTTCACAAGTTCCTGGAAATATTGGATATTAAGTGTTCCTTGATTAATCGCCACACATAGTCTTATACACACACACACACACACACACAGCCAGTAGATGAATCAGCGAAGATCACAATTTGCATATAAATCAGCTATGGACACACACCCTCCCTCCATCTCACTTTCTGTCTTTCTCACTCTCTCTCTCACACACACACACTCGCTTTAATACATTCTGTTTCTGTCTATTCTTTTTTTACATTAACACATCCTAATAGGAGATGTAAGCTTTTTGTGCTCTTTTTGGTGTTCCATTAAACTTGGGGATGTCATGTACTTATTATTGTGTGTTTGTGTGTGTGTGTGTTTGCATGACAACAATTACTGTAGGTAGAACTGCAAGTTCTGTGTTGAAATATGTTGAAATATGAAAAACTGTTGGAAGGAGGGCATCTCTTATCTCTTAAGCTTATTTTGTTAGGGTTTACATCTCAGAGATGGTGTTGGGGTTCGTATCTCAGAGATGGTATTAGTTGAGATTGTGTTGGGGTTTACATCTCAGAGATGGTGTTAGGGTTCATATCTCAGAGATGGTGTTGGGGTTCATATCTCAGAGATAGTGTTAGGGTAGAGATGGTGTTGGGGTTCATATCTCAGAGATGGTGTTAGGGTTTACATCTCAGAGATGGTGTTACGGTTTACATCTCAGAGATGGTGTGTGTGGTGAGTGTTGTTGCCCCAACAGCTTTCCGTTTCACAGCGAGGCCAATCTGGCTGCCATCTTCATGCGTTCTCAATAGGGGCTTTGGGCTAGTGAAGGGAGGAGAGCTGAGGATGGAGTCAGCATGGAGTTTCATTTCTCACTGCAGCAGACGCTGCCTCAGACAACCTGTCACCCGTAAGACGAGGGGGGACTGCTCCTTCTGTCACATCCGATATGCTGCCACAACATTTCCAGCATTTTACACACCATATCATGCCCTTATGTGTGTGTGTGTGTGTGTTGATCTATTAATTGCTTATTTTGGTCACTCCTTTATGTAGACATTATGTTTATTACAAATAAACACAAAAACACATGCACAAACATACACACACACACAGACATCTGGTATATTCTGTTCTGAGGGATGTGGCCTACATTCTGAACATGTGAGTACTGTATGTGTATTGCGTAAAAAGATCAGTCATCAACAAGTCAGCTTAGGTCAATATGTAGTGTGAAGTTTATGTGTAATAAACCTTATTTGCCACTTCATATTCATATAATTGAACTCAATAAAAGCAACAAGATGAGTTGACTGGGCTGTGTTGAGTATGCTATTCTATGCTATAGCCCACCATAGCACTCAGTCACTGTTAGAAGAAATGCTTCCTCATGTTAAAAAGGACAATAAAAAACGTGGCATCACTTGAATGTTTGAGTTACTTAAACTGAAATCAGCTCTTAATGGGAATCTTCAACAACATTAATCGACTGAATAAAACATAATTTTCATCTGCTAAAAGGTGACACTTTGCATTCTCTCTTGTTAAAAGGTTTTTCTTTCTATTACCAATCCCATTTAGTCCAATATTTCAATACATATATTTTTATAGTGCCTTGGTGTTAACTTAATTGACCTGTTGGGTTCTAATTTATCATTCATTATATGTTCTATTTAAGGTCATGAAGGAAGGCACAGTGGTAATTAGTTAAAAGGGCTCCTGGACTGATCTGAAATGAGGGTGCGGGCTTTGCAGTATCTAAATGCCAATATTCAGTCTTTTATTGTCTTAAATCAATATAAAGTGTTGTGTTCATATTGTTATGCACTTGCTTCATCTTAATATTACTTAAATCAGCCTTGGTGAGGTGTGTGTGTGTGCGTGTGTTTGTCTGCATGTGTGTGTGTGTGTGTCTCTGCGTGTGTCTGTCTGCACGTGTGTGTGTGTGTGTATGTCTCTGCGTGTGTGGGTGTGTGTGTATGGTGCATCTCTCAACATGAGTGTGAGTGTGTGGGTGTGTGTGTCTGTGAGTCCAAGCATCATGACATTCTCTGTAAGAGCTCAGCACATACACATAATTCATGTGTGTGAGTCTCTTTCTTTATGTGTGTGTGTGTGTGTGTGTGTGTGTGTGTGTGTGTGTGTGTGTGTGTGTATTAGTCCAGTCACCATCACAGTATTTAGTATTTTAGTATTTTTTATCTTCTACTGTCTCTATTGTGCAGTGGAGTTTTTTATATTTATATAGGCCTACTTATATGACTTTTTCTGCTGTAAGTGCATGTTGTGTGTGATGTCTGTATGCTACAGAGACCTTGAATCTATCTATCTATCTATCTATCTATCTATCTATCTATCTATCTATCATTCTGTATAAGAGCTCACCACATGAATCATTGTGTGTGTGTGTGTGTTGCTTTTTGTGGTGTCTTTGTAGGAGCACCAGAGCCTCTCCTTGAGAACATGGGACAGTGCCCCTCTCTACTCTGCCCTTAAGTGTCCACACACATGCCCTCTCTACTGTGTGTGTGTGTGTGTGTGTGTGTGTCTGTCTGTCTGTGTACATCCAAGAGTTTTAACCACATATTGAATTTCCCCTTGGGGATCAATAAAATATCTATCTATCTATTTATTCTGTGTGTGTGTGTGTGTGTGTGTGTGTGTGTGTGTGAGTGTGTGTTGTGTGTGTGAGTGAGTGTGTGTGTGTGTGTGTGTGTGTGTGTGTGTCTGTGTACATCCACAAGTTTTAACCGCATATTCTGTGTGTGTGCATGTGTGTGTGTGTGTATGTGTATGTGTGTGTGTGTGTGTGTGTGTGTGTGTGTGCGCGTGTGTGTCTGTGTGTGTCTGTGTACATCTATGAGTTTTAACCGCATATTCTGTGTGTGTGTGTGTGTGTGTGTGTGTGTGTGTGTATGTGTGTGTGTGTGATGGATCATCACGGGCAGACTAGGAGGACATCTGACATTGGGTAAACAGAGGAGAGGAAGCTGCCATGAGCCAAAGGATCATGCTTCTGCACTAACCTCCTACACATACAAAGACACTTGACTTGACTTGACTAAGAGTACATGAGTTATCATGAATTCATGCATGAATTAAGTATAAGTATATATACTTTTTTGATCCCGTGAGGGAAATTTGGTCTCTGCATTTAACCCAATCGGTGAATTAGTGAAACACAACAGCACACAGTGAACACACAGTGAGGTGAAGCACACACTAATCCCGGCGTAGTGAGCTGCCTGCATCAACAGCGGCGCTCGGGGAGCAGTGAGGGGTTAGGTGCCTTGCTCAAGGGCACTTCAGCCGCGGCACACTGGTCGGGGCTCGAACCGGCACAAGGCCAGAGTGCTAACCAGTGGGCCGCGGCTGCTGAATTATGATTCATGATTTATGTATTCATTCCTTAATATCTCAAGAATCATCAGGAATTGACCTGAGTTCATAGTTTGTCATTGGTGACCTCATATATGAACAGTATATTACTTATAGCAATAGGTACGGTGGGCACTTCATTATGAATTATGATTTATTAAGCATGATAAACATGGGGCAGTCGTGGTCTACTGATTAGTGCTTCGGGCTTGGAACCGAAGGGTGTCCGGTTCTATCCCTGACCAGTAGGAATGGCTGAAGTGCCCTTGAGCAAGGCACCTAAACCCTCACTGTTCCCCGAGCGCTGCTGTAGCAAGGCAGCTCACTGCTCCAGGTTAGTGTGTGCTTCACCTCACTGCGTGCTCTGTTTGTTCATTAGTTCACGGATTTGAAATTCTGATTTGAACACAATTTTGCAGATCTCTAACCTCATGTAATTATTCACCACTTTATTTGAGAGGCCACAGACATGATGAACTCATGAGCAATTTACCTTAAAAACATGTGATCATGATGATCATGCTTAAGAAATTATAAATCATAATGACCTACCCATCGTACCTAATATGCTTTAGTTGATGTGTTGCTCATGCTTGAGATCATGAATGAGAGACTATGAACTCATATAAATTCCTGATGATTCATATTTGGTGATATTCATAAGATATAAAGGAATGATGATTCATAAGATATAAATATGATGATATTCATATGATAGAAAGGAATAAAGTAATGCATAAATACACATACTTTGGGTCCACGCTTCAGTTGTGTGTGTGTGTGTGTGTGTGTGTCCCAGAACTGTCCACGTGATTAGATTTCTGACTGCAAAGAGAAGATGTCCATTCTCCGCTCTGTTTGTTCTTAATGGAAAAGCATTTACTTTAATGTTGCATTAGAGGACAGGGCTCTTTAAAGGCTTTGAGTGACGTGCTGGGCGCTTGCTTGTGAGTTTATTTAATCATAAACTAACTCTGTGTGTGTGTGTGTGTGTGTGTGTGGAATACTGGGTAGCATGTCCAGAGGAGACTGACTGTAAATAAGCAGCTCTGTGTTCAGTCACTCTACAACATAGCTGTGCTGTACTCTTGGGTTGCTTCCCACCCACCCCTCACACACACACCAACACACACACATACACACACACACACACACACACACACACACACACACATACACACACACACACACACAATCACACACATACACGCACACACACACACACAACAGAAACACCCCCTAACAGTGAGAAATGTTAACCCACAGCCCACTTCAAATAGTCTCCAAAGCACACACACACACACACACACACACACACAGGTTCACACACAAACACAGAGGATGCAGACCCTGCATCCCTGCAGTGGGGGCGTGGGGGATAGGAGGCCAATCTCTGGCATCCGATGCACTCCTAAATCATTGAAACACGCCAAGTGTTATGACTGGAGAAGGCGTGTGTGTTTGGTCCTGGGACTGCCTTGTTGTTGACATGTTGTTTGGAGGAAGTGCCGATGTTAGCACTTAGATGTGCTCTTTTCTCTGACCTGTTCCTCGTCCTGTGCTCCGCACCGTACAGAACAAGGCTGCTGAATGACGTGTCTCGTCTCATCTGATTGGCTAATTGTGCTGCAAAAATGGGCCAAGAGATGCGAGTAGATGTCTGAAAGTGGAACACTGTGTTTTTATAGCGTGGCATCATTTATTTAAGTGTGAATTGAAGCAGCTGTTTTGCCACCGGAGGTGATAACATTTTTAATTAGCCCTTTTTCTAAAGTGCTTTCACACGAACACAAATTGGGATTCAACTCACACAGAAATTCTCGCCTCTCCCCTAATCTGGCAGCAACACTGTTTGCATTCTCCTCTCCCTCTCTCTCGTCGCCTTGAGTCACGTCGTCTGGAGCACCAGTCTCAACGCCCCTCTCTGTCCTTCATGATGCCAGCAGATCTGCAGAGAAAAGCAGCTCTGGAAGATGGCTAGCAGCTCTGGAAGATGGCTGTCATCTCCTCAATCCTCCATGGCTTCAGTGAGAGCTCTGGGTCAGACTGGGTCTCCTGGTCCAGCCTGTGTCTCCTAGCCTAGATTGTGTTCCCTGGTCCAGTCTTGTCTCCTAGTCTAGTCTGTGTATCCTAGCTAAGTCTGTTGAGACATCTGCAAGATGGTGGCCTCAGTACCATGCTTGGTCCTGGCAGACAAAGGCTACTTCAGCACCAAGGGCTGAAGCTCATGTCTGTGTTTCCTAGTCCAATCTGTCGAGCCTGTGTCTCCTAGTCCAGTCTATGTCTCCTAGTCCAGTCTATGTCTCCTAGTCCAGTCTATGTCTGCTAGTCCAGCCTGTTTTTTCTAGCCCAATCTGCGTGTCCTAGTCCAATCTCTGTGTCCTATCCCAGTTTTGAAATCTTCTAATTCTTCTGAATACAAATTTGATTCGCTAGAAGAGCTTGATTTCATATAATGTGTGTTAGGAGGAGTTCAGCCCAGCTCAGCATGTGATGGCTAACACCACTAAATGGTCATCTGAGTCTAGGCCAGACATGTCAAAGTCAAGGCCCGCGGTCCGGATCCGGCCCGCAAATGAATTATCTACGGCCCCCGGGATGATATTTGATTAGTATTAGAACCTGCCCGCAGGCCACAGCCGCCGGCTGCTGTTTTGCACGCACCAATACTCCATTTCCCACAATGCAACGGTAGCCCACGAACTCACTGCGGCGCCGCAAGTGGGCCTCGGCTTCATTATTCATCAGTATTAGGCCTGTCAAACTCGATTCCTTTTAAGGATCCGGGTTATTCTGAGTCACTCACTAAACTGATCCGGGTTGAACGAGTCACTTGAGTCACTTGAGTCAGTATTGCTAAATCGCAAAGAAATTCAGTCCTACGTTCAAGCAGTGCAGTGGGGTGCTTCATTTCGTTAAGTGCCTTCTCATGTTGGATGTGGATCCTCCATGATTTGAAACCAGGTTTTTGCAGTACTTGCATTTAGCCTAAGAGTTTTGGTCTCCTGGTCAAAGTGCATCCACACATTGTTCATCTTTTTGGTGCTCATGTTCAGAAACTTTGATCTTATTCACAGGGAGGGTAGCCTATATTATAATAATTAATTATTTGTTGTTGTTTTGTTAACAATAGAAAATTTGCCTAGGTCTAATGCTACTCTGCTACAATGTTTATTACCACTACTATATACTAATAGTAGGCTACTAGGAATCTATTCTAATAGGTATTATAGGCAGCTAATAGGCCTACTAGGCAACTAATATTATTAGCCTATTAATCATAGCTATACATATATATATATATATATGTATAGCTATGATATGTATATCATGTTAGGTAGCCTAATATAATATAATATAAAATAGCCTAATATAATAGCATCAAAATCTCCACCCACTCACGGGAAAGAAAGCAGTTTGAGCCAGACTGTTTATTTATTGTCTTAACCTAGCCTAAGCAATTGACTTTCAATGTAGACATAGAAACAGGAATGTAGAAATGCCCTGCAGTGACTAAATTATTATTATTGTTATTATTATTATTATTATTATTATTACTACTACTACTACTATTCTCATTAGGCCTATTATTATTATCACCTTGACACGAGTAGAAACTAGGCTACTTGCTCGTCTACAGATCCACTCATGACAATGTAGCCGGCTGATTCGACTGACTCGCACTCATAACAACATAGTAACCGGTCCGCCCGCGGCTGATCCAAATGACCCAGGTAGGCTAGCCTACTCAAGCAACTCCATACAGAGCTTGCAATGTTTCGGACATTGCAACTGTCTTCGCGACCTAATTGCATTTTAAAGTAGGCTATGCGTGCAGAATATATGTTATTTCAGAAGTGAAAGCATGGCTTTTGTTGTGGATTTTCTTTTAACCTTGACGAGGAGTTACTCGTTCCTCTAAAGATCCACTCATGACAACGTAGCCGGCTGATTCGGCTGACTCGCACTCATAACAACAACGTAACCGGCCCGCTTGGCTGATCCGACTGGCTAGCCTACTCTCCATACAGAGCTTGCAATGTTTCAGACTGTCTTCGCGACCTAATTGCATTTTAAAGTAGGCTATGCGTGCAGAATATATGTTATTTCAGAAGTGAACGCATGGCTTTTGTTGTGGATTTTCTTTTAACCTTGACGAGGAGTTACTCGCTCCTCTAAAGATCCACTCATGACAACGTAGCCGGCTGATTCGGCTGACTCGCACTCATAACAACGTAACCGGCCCGCCCTGCTGATCCAACTGACCCGGCTAGCCTGAGCAGCTCCATACAGAGCTTGCAATGTTTCGGACGGTCTTCGCGACCTAATTGCATTTTAAAGTAGGCTATGCCTACGTGTAGAACATTGTATGCTATTTCAGAAGTGAAAGAATGGCTTTTGTTGTGGATTTGCTTTTCACCTTGACGAGGAGTTACTCGCTCGTCTACAGATCCACTCATGACAACGTAGCCGGCTGATTCGGCTGACTCGCACTCATAACGTAACCGCCCGGCCCAGCGATCCGACTAACCCGGGTATACAAAGCAGCTCCATTAAGAGCGTGCAATGTTTCGGACTGTCTGCGCGACCTAATTGCATTTTAATATGCTACATCTATACACCAAATCTAAAGTATGCCTAGGCTACATGCAGAACATTGAATGTTATTTAAGAGTTGAAGAATGGCTTTTGTTGTGGAATTGCTTTTCACTTTGAGGAGGAGCTACTCGCTCGTCTACAGCCACTCATGACAACGTAGCCGTAGCCGACTCGTACTCAATGTAGCCTAACCGGCCGGCTGATCCGACTAACCCGGCTCTGCGGGAAGTTAACCAGTTATCTCAGACTGCCTGCTCACTCAGTCGCTTGAGTTGATTTGTGGAGTTGTGGTTATCCTACTTACGAAATTGTTACATTTTTGGCAGCTATGATGGCTAGTAGGCTAGCTAATGTTGCAAGAGGTTTGTGTGTGGCGCTGTTTATCGTTTTAGATTGAATTGTAGTAGGACTCAACTGATCCGAGTTATTGATACTAGAGACTCGCGACTCATGGGTTAATTTAAAGATACGGGTGAAAGATCCGAATGAATCACGACTTAAACACCTTTAATCAGTATTCAGTCAGGGCAGATGTCAACTTTCAGCTACCCCCCTCCCCAGTGTTGTGCCTGAACACGTTCATTTAACTCGTTCATATTTTGAGCGAACGTGAACTGAACGTAGCCTACTGTATTAGCCTACTACTACTGCCTGATGAACGTTACGAACTCGTTCATTCTGGTGTCTGTGAACGGCACGCTCTTTCAGTTTAACTTCGTTGAATAGGGTGTCAGATTTCTACAGAGCCTTCCACGCGAAAACCCGGCTAAACACACCGTAAAAATGCCTTAATATGGCTGTTGGAGCCATTTCTGCTATTCAAGTTATTTGTAATTTATAAGTTAGTATGAGTATAATTTATGTAAGATTATATTATAGTTTGTAATATGTAGCGCATTTGTGTCACAGGGTGCTTGATTGTGGGCACGGATTGGGTGCCTCTGCTCCGCCTACTTAGATACGCACACACAGGTGAAGGAGCTGATGAGTTTGAATGAGCTGGCGGGAGTAGAGGAAGATAGTTTTTTGACCGTGGTCGTGATCGTAGCATACTCTAATTTATGTAACATATGCTTCCGAACATAATAAATACTGAAAATAATAACGATACCTACGCGTACAAGACCTCTGTCTACTCTTGCCAAAGTGGATCCGAGCGAAAACGCGTCGGATGCCACAATATAAGTCAAAAAACTCTACCAGGCGGCTCTTCGTGGTTAGAAAGTTGGACACTCCCTTGTACGAAGGATTTAATTCCTGGAAACTTTCACCAAGGGGATTTTCGCCCAACGCATCGGAAGGATTGCTTCACGTTTATTCACCTGTTGCACCGGGTCCGTGAGTAAAAGTTTGTTTCCGAAGTTACGGAGATGCCAGCAAATGCTTCATAAAACATTGTCCAAGCTACAAGGACTTCAAACGCGGAATTAAACCGCAGAAATAAATGCAAATAATAATTAAAACGGAGATTAATCAAACTGCGGAACTTTCACCTTAATTGCAACGATGTCTAATCCAGTGGAAGAACAATCAGAACGTAAAGGCTTAAGCGCAACCAGAAGTGGGAAACTAGGGGTTTGTACGAGAAGGCTGAATGAAGTAAAAGTATTGTTTGACAATGGATCTAACGTTGAAGTGATAAGTGAGAGTATTGATGCATTAAAAAGTGCTATGAATGAATTAAAAGAAGCGCACGCATCCGTGCAGGCATTAATGTCGGAGGAAGAAAAGGAGACCGATCAAACTCAATGGTTTGAGCCTAAAATGAGTATGTTTGAAGATTATACAAGTCGTGTTGATGACTGGATAAAATCAAAATTAGAAGCACCCAAAAACTCTCAATCAGAGACCGCTCAGGATGAAATTAAGCCAGGGGATCGTGTGTCCAGGGCTGGGTCAAAGACGTCTATTTCGTCAAGGGCGTCAATCATTTCTATGACCGCGCAAGCTGCTGCTGAGAGAGCTGCCCTTGGGGCCAAGGCAGCAGGTCTGCAACAAATGCATGCTCTGGAAATCGAAAAAACACAGCTTCAAAGCAGAATGCAACTAGTAGATATACAAACTAAAATTGCTGCTGCTGATGCAAAATTGAAAACTTTGCAGATTTATGAATCAAGTGTACTTCAATCTACTAGGGACTTTGCTTCCCAAAATCAAGGTGATGGAATGAATGAATATTTAGAAAGTTATGCTGAAAGATCTCCTGTTGAATTCACAAGACTTGGTACTGTTCCTAAGACACCTCTCCAGAAAATTATGGAGGAACCAATACCACAGCCAAAACCAATAATAAACAGGCCTTCTTTCACTACTGGAATAACTTCCCAAACACAAACACAAGCACAAGCAAATAGTGGATACCAGCCCACAAGAAGGAGGCGAGCAACAGAACATGTTATACCCCCTCTGGCTCCTCAAATGCCACCTGGACTGCCACACAGTCCGCCCAACACTCAAAATGACCTTGCAGACTTAATAATTCAGCAACAGAAGCAACTTTCTCTCCCAATCAGAGAAATACCTGTCTTCAATGGTGATCTTCTGAGCTATCGCCCATTTGTTCATGCGTTTGAACACTGTGTGGAAGGAAAAACTGACAACAACATGGACCGTCTTTATTTCCTAGAACAATATACCTCTGGGCAGCCAAAAGAGTTAGTTCGAAGCTGCCTACATATGGATGTAAATCGTGGATATGTGGAGGCCAGACGTCTGCTAGATGTTCATTTTGGAGATCCATATCGCCTCACAACTGCTTACATTGGAAAGGCCTTGAGCTGGAATATCATTAGATCTGAGGACGCAAAAGAGCTGCACAGCTATGCCTTGTACTTGCGAAGCTGTTGTAATGTAGCCAGAGACCTCCCGGATATGTCTGAGCTCGACACCCCATCCAATCTAAAACTCATCCTGTCAAGACTACCATTCAAACTACAGGAACGATGGAGAGGGAAAGCATGTGAAATACAGGAAAACACACAGAGAAGAGCTCGATTTCATCATCTTGTTGACTTTATTGAAAAGCAATCTAAAATATTACTAGACCCAGTGTTTGGCTCTCTTCAACAGTCAACTGCTAAAATCTTTAAAACACCTGAACGTAAGCAAACTGTGAGCAAAAGCTTTGCTACCACAATCACCCCGGTAGTAGCTGATGCACCACTGACTGTGGAAAGAGCAAGAGAACCTGAGAACCTCTCAAGAGTGGCGTTCAACAAGCCATGCATTTTCTGCAAAGGAAATCACTTCATGGAATCTTGTCACCAGATGGCAGCAAAACAACATAATGAAAAAATTAGGTTTTTAAAAGAAAACGGAATGTGCTTCGCTTGTCTTGTCAAAGGTCATACAAGTAATGCATGCAAAAAGCGTTTGACCTGCCAATCATGTCAGAAAAAACATCCAACAATTCTCCATATCCATCAGCAAAAAGCCTCAGATCAATGGCCTTTTGCGCAGAGCCAGACTAGCCATAATGTCCGAGTGGAACAGTGTGCAGTCCCCGCAGCTATCAATAGCAACTCTGTGGCAGTTACTATGTCTACGAAGCATACTGGGGCCGGCATATCCGACTGTAAACTTGCCATTGTGCCTGTGCAGGTGAAAGCCGTGAAGGGCAACAAAATCATACAAACCTACGCATTCCTCGATCCTGGAAGCAATGCATGCTTTTGCACGGAGAAGCTGATGGAAGATCTGTGTGTTAAGGGCAGAAAAACTGAAATCCTATTAAAAACTATGGGACAAGAGAAACCTGTGAGTACTTACCGTGTCATTGGCTTAGAGGTGAGCAGCATTGATGGAATGAACTTCACACACTTACCCGAAATCTTCACGCAATCCAGCATTCCAGTGAGCCATGAAAACATCGTCATGAAGAAAGACATACAAAAGTGGCTTTATATGAAGGACGTTAAACTTACCGACATTAAAGCAGACATTGGTCTGCTTATTGGAGCCAATGCCCCATGGGCACTAGAGCCTTGGAAGATAGTACATAGCCAAGGAGACGGGCCTTATGCTGTTAAGACCGAATTAGGATGGCTCATCAATGGTCCATTGAGTGCCGGAGCACATACTGATGAACGTGGCCGACTCTGTGTCTCTTCAAACAGAATCCATGTGGCAAAACTGGAGGATCTGCTGGTCAAGCAGTACAATCTCGACTTCCCGGAAAGGGCCTGTGAAGAGCAAGCAGAGCTGTCCTTTGAGGACAAAAGGTTCCTGAGGATAGCTGATGAGTCAGTCGTGAAGAAGGATGGTCATTATGTGATGCGATTGCCCTTTCGTGATGAGCAGTTGACCATGCCAAACAACAAGGCCGTAGCTGAGCTGAGAGCCATGACTCTGCGTAAGAAACTTTTAAGGAACAAGGACTTTCACTCCGATTACACAAAGTTCATGAAGGCAATGTTCGATAAAGGTCATGCAGAAAGAGTACCGGATGACCAACTGTCTAAAAGCAATGGTAAGGTGTGGTACATACCCCATCACGGCGTCTACCATAAGAAAAAGAACAAAATTCGTGTTGTGTTTGACTGTACTGCATCATTTCAGGGCACCTCATTGAACCTTCAGCTACTTCAAGGACCTGATCTTACGAACACACTTCTGGGCGTCATCCTCAGATTCAGACAGGAACCAGTAGCCATGATGGCAGATATTGAGGGGATGTTCCATCAAGTCCGAGTCCCTGAAAATCATGCTGACTTTCTGCGTTTCTTATGGTGGCCTGATGGTGATGTCAGTCAACCCCTCACAGACTACAGAATGGTAGTGCATCTTTTTGGTGCCGTTTCCTCGCCAAGCTGTGCGAATTATGCATTGAAGAGGACTGCCTTAGACAATGAGGGTAAGGTGGCCACAGATGTTCTGAATACCATCAGGAATAATTTTTACGTAGACGACTGCCTAAAGTCTGTTGCCTCGGACAGCCAAGCTATATGTCTGGTCAGTGAGCTCAGAGTAGCATGTGCTACAGGAGGCTTCAGATTGACAAAATGGGTTAGCAATAGTAACTCTGTGCTAGCCTCAATCCCAGAAGAAGATCGAGCCTTTAAGGAGATTGTGGATGTCAATCTGGAGAAGAGCGACCTGCCACTAGAGCGTGCTCTTGGCGTTCAGTGGAGCATTGCTACAGACACCCTACGCTTCAATATCTCTCTGAAACAACAGCCTTACACACGGCGGGGCATTCTCTCAGTCGCTAACTCTGTTTACGATCCTCTCGGATTTCTCGCGCCTATGGTCCTTCCAGTAAAGAGGATAATGCAAGAACTCTGCAAAGGAAACTATGGATGGGACTCAGAGATTCCGCCCGCCTGTGCCAAGAGATGGGAGTCATGGATAGGTGGTCTAAACCAATTGACAACCCTGAACATCAGCAGATGTTACCGGCCACAGGACTTTGGGGAAGTTTGCAGTGCCCAGCTGCATCATTTCAGTGATGCCAGTGAGGTGGGATATGGCACAGCGAGCTACCTAAGACTCACCAACACCAGAGGTCTCATTCATATTGCCTTCGTGATGGGCAAAGGAAGAGTAGCTCCGCTGAAACCGATCACTATCCCCAGACTGGAATTGGCAGCTGCAGTCCTGGCTGTTCGAATCAACAAAATGCTGAAAAAGGAACTTGAGTACTCTCTTCAGCCTTCAGTCTACTGGACTGACAGCACCACTGTCATGAAATACATCTTCAATGACACCATCCGCTTTCAGACTTATGTGGCGAACAAGGTATCTACCATTAGAGATCTGTCAGAAAAGTCTCAGTGGCGGTATGTGAAAAGCGCCCTAAACCCGGCGGATGATGCCTCACGGGGCTTGACTGCTGAGATGTTCTTGAAGTCTGATCGATGGCATCATGGTCCAGTCTTTCTGAAACAGTCTGAGAAAAATTGGCCAAAATATCCAGAGAATTCTGTCTCTCTTCCTGACGATGACCCAGAGGTCAAGAAGACTGTTGCAGTCTTTGGCACAGTTGCATCAGAAAAACAAGATCCGGTCATTGAATTCATTCAGCACTTCTCTTCATGGGACCGCTTAAAAAGAGCAACAGCAAGGCTTCTTCAATTCAAGGACCTGCTCATGCGTTTAAGTAAAGCAAAGAAGGCACTCTCAGACCATCAGACTGGTGTAAAGGCCAAAGTTCAGACCTATGGACATCTATCTACTGAAGATCTTGCACGTGCCGAGAAGGCACTCATGCGCTGTCTGCAACGGCAGCACTTCTCAGATGAGATCTCCGCACTGGAAGCAGGAAAGAATTGCATAAAGAAAAACAGCAAGCTTTATAAACTCGATCCTTACCTCTGTGATGGAGTACTTAGAGTAGGGGGGAGACTGAACAGGATGGCAATGCCAGAAGAATTCAAGCATCCAGCCATTCTACCCAAAGACAGCCATTTGACCCGATTGCTCCTCCGTCACACTCACCTTTTAGTTGGACATGGAGGCAGAAACCAGATGCTTTCAAAGCTTCGCCAGAAATACTGGGTTTTAAAAGCCAACTCTGCCACCCGAAAGATTTTGAAGGACTGCATATTCTGCAGACGTTGGCACACTCCCCCTAGTGTGCAGAAAATGTCCGACCTGCCTTTAAGCCGTACATTACCGGACTATCCTCCCTTCACCTACGTGGGAGTCGACTATTTTGGCCCAATTGAAGCAAAGAGGGCCCGGTCCGTGGTAAAAAGGTACGGAGTCTTATTCACTTGCCTAGTCAGTAGAGCCGTCCATCTAGAACTTGCACATTTTTTAGACACTGACTCCTGTATCTGTGCTCTCCGAAGATTTATGTGCAGAAGGGGTCAGGTCAAAGAAATGTTCTCTGACAACGGCACCAACTTTGTTGGAGCGGAACGTGAGTTGAGAGAAGCACTCTCTCTTCTAAATCATTGCCAGATCCAACAACGTCTATCAGCAAGAGGGATAACATGGAGGTTTAATCCACCCTTTGGCTCACACCATGGAGGCTCTTGGGAGCGACTCATACGTACCATCAAAAAGGTCCTCTATTCCGTAATCAGACAGCAGATGCTGGATGACGAGAGCCTGCAGACAGTTCTGTGTGAGGTTGAGAGTATTCTGAACGATAGACCTATCACTGCGGTTTCAAATGATATGTGTGATCCAGAGGCCCTTACTCCTAACCATCTGCTCTTGCTGAAAGGGAAACCCCTGCTGCCACCAGGATTATCTCAGAAGGATGACTGCTATTCCAGACGGAGATGGAAACAGGTGCAGTACATCGCTGACCTGTTCTGGAAGCGCTTTGTCAAAGAGTACCTACCACTTATGCAGGAAAGGCAAAAGTGGAACGTGATCAGAAAGAACCTCAAGACGGATGACATCGTACTGATTGTGGATGAAACATCACCGCGCAATTCATGGCCTATGGGGAGAGTGATCGAGACAATCCCAGACAGCAGAGGATATGTACGACGAGTGAAAGTTCGAACCCAGAGTAACATCCTGGAGAGGCCTATTACTAAGTTATGCCTACTCCTGGAGGCCTAACTTGTCTGGACTCTGACTGACCCTTTTTCATTGACCCTGACTTTGCACGCCTTCATGTACTGACAAACCTACATATCTGGACTTGCATGCCCACACACCAGTACACTTGCACTCATGGACTTCTACACTACATATACACTCCTTGATCTGCACATACATGGACTCCACATTTTCGCATCACATTACATTCATGAAATTTTTGTTGTCCATTGGACTCTATAGACTGTGCACACACACCATGGCCTTTGGGGGGGGATTCTGGGGATCACTGATTGTGAAAAGAAAAAAAAAGGACAAAAGAAAAAAAAGAAACAAATGTAAAAAAAATATATATCCAAATGTATTGTCCTGAAATGTTTTGACATCCTTGAATGGATGATGATTATTGTGGACTGATGTTTGCACTGGTTTAGGGTAGCATCAGATAACATTTTTATTTTAGTTTTACATTATGGCTCCATATTTAGTATTTTGAGTAATTGTTAAATATTATGGACAATTAGGGGCCGGGATGTTGGAGCCATTTCTGCTATTCAAGTTATTTGTAATTTATAAGTTAGTATGAGTATAATTTATGTAAGATTATATTATAGTTTGTAATATGTAGCGCATTTGTGTCACAGGGTGCTTGATTGTGGGCACGGATTGGGTGCCTCTGCTCCGCCTACTTAGATACGCACACACAGGTGAAGGAGCTGATGAGTTTGAATGAGCTGGCGGGAGTAGAGGAAGATAGTTTTTTGACCGTGGTCGTGATCGTAGCATACTCTAATTTATGTAACATATGCTTCCGAACATAATAAATACTGAAAATAATAACGATACCTACGCGTACAAGACCTCTGTCTACTCTTGCCAAAGTGGATCCGAGCGAAAACGCGTCGGATGCCACAATAATGGCAGCATGCAGGTCACCCATTTGTCAAACTATGGGCCACGGTCCGCAATGTGGACAATGGTCTGCAGAGTGAAATTATTCCCGGGCCATCGTCTGATAATTTGCTGCGCAATTGATCAAGGAGCCGCGGACAGAAAAAGAAAACAAACATTTCTGCAATTAGTAGGAAATACTTGTTTGGTGTCATCAAACATAGAGGCATAGAATTAAGTCGTGGTATGGGCGTTTATTCAATGCATGTGTGTGCACGTTGGTAGCAAAGCTAAGCTTCAACCTATTGGAAGGCTATTTAATTATGAAACAACATTTAATAGAATGACGTGGATTTATGCAACTTCCATAAAAAACTGAGCACAGACTATATAAAACACTGTTTGGCATTAAGTATTAAAGTCAGCCAAGCTATTAATTAGTCTTAGTTAAAGATAGTTAAAGATCTCCAGATCAGTGATTTACGCATGATCTGATCCGCCATTTACCATTCACAAAAGCTGGTATTGTGTTTCCTGAATCCTTACATTCAGGCATTCAAATTAAATGTAATTAGCATATAAATATTCTATCAGTGTATGATGCTTGCATGAGGGAAGCATCCCAAAACAACAGCACCCATATAACTGCTGTTGTTTTGAGAAGTATTTCTCATGCAAGCATCATGCAACAATGCAAAAACAATGAAACTATTGTAGGCCTAATTATATTTTACATTAGTAAAGCAGTACTCTGATGTTTTCACAAACTTTTGTGAACAATCTTAGCACTTTAAACTATTGACTGTTTTGAAGTGCATGTATAGCAATATAGTATAAAAATAATAATAATTGTGATATCATTATGATAATTTGATGGGGGGTGGGAGGAGGGGGTGGGTTCATGTAGGTGGGCCCTATGACCCCAATGTATGCCTTGACTGGGCCTCAGGTCAAAGAAGTTTGAGAAATGCTGATGTAGACGAAAAAGCAGCAAGGAGGCATCGTATGATCATTTAAACAAGTTTTATGACAAGGTCGGTAAGGATGGGAAAAATCGTACATTTCTGTGCAAACTTTGTCCGCACTTCAGTCCCAGTCATTATCAAGGCCGTAGTCATGATGTCAACATTGGGGGGGGGACCAAATCTGTGTTGGGGTCTGAGGGACCCCCAAACAGAATTTCAATACATTTCATGCAAAAATATTATTAAAAATCACAAACATCGTTAGTTAGGTCAGTCAATTAGGTTATTCCAAACTTTTGACGGACACAGAGGGGTGTAGGCTACTCTGGAACCATAGGTCACTAATTTGTGCATTATTTACGTTTGATTACATTTCAGATACGTGTTGGTTTCCTGTAGGCCTAGTATAGCGCTTTATTCTTTCTTTATTTTTCTATGTCCGAATATTGGGGGGGACATTTTGGTCATATTTGAATATTGGGGGGGACACGATATAAATAAAATACATTACACGTCTTGCATCAATAGGTTACGTGCAGTCATTTTAATATGTTTTAATAAACATTGAACCAGTCCGGCCCTTGGCTTGTAGCAAATTTGTTTTTTTGGCCCTCTAATGTATTTGACTTTGACATCCCTGGTCTAGGCCCTGGTCATGCACATGGTGGTTAATGACGCCTTTGATCCCTGTATGATATATCCAACTGGACATGCTGTGTTAAAGATGTGCTTCAGGTGTTTCACTGTGATAGTTACGTTTTGTGAGGTATTGTGTCTTGTGCTGTGGTGAGTTTAAATTTAATCAAGTGTTAACATCTGCTCTGTGGGGATATTCATATGAAAGGCTACAATTTTCTCCTTTCTAATTGATAACAATTATTATCAAAAAAAGAATAGCCTTAATGATATAGTTATACGAGTCCTCTGCAGATGTGCTTTATCAGGTCGATCCTTCTTCTAAAAAGGTTTAGTAGCTGCAAGCAGAACAACTGTCTCCTCATCGATTTATGCACTGCAGGAGGCTTGGCAGCTGAGCACTTTGTAAAGGAGCTGTTCAGAGCCTTTTATGTGTCGTTTGCTTCCATCGTTGTTTAAGAAGCCCGTTAACGCCCTTGTTAATCCTAAAATCCAGCCTTAATGGAAGACCCAGAGTTGAGTTGCTTCTCTAATTGACACTTCTTTATGTGATGTCTGACCTCCCTCACCCCAGCTCAGTCAGTGGAGTGAGCCTGGAGCTACAAAACACACAGTTACAAAGAATATGCATCCACATAAACATATACATATCGTAGATATGGAACCATTAGTGAAGAAGAGGTGAACATCAGTCTAAAAGCACACTACTCTTATTATGTGGAGACACTATGTTCTTGAATTTCCCCTTGAGGATCAATAGTATCTATCAAAAGTAGGGTCAAAAGTATCTATCTATCTGTCTCTATCATGTTCAGGTTGCAACCTATGCTAACTGGGTGGTTAGAGACTTTACACAAAATATTATACAAAAATACTTACTCTAATGGAGCAGAAGTGTGACTTCACTTTCGACATCCAGGCTGAAATCCTTACAATGTACAATACATAGACCTACACATTAAATCCTTACTATGTACAGTACAATGACCTAAATCCTTACAATGTACAATACATAGGCCTATACATTAAACCCTTACAATGTACAGCACATGGCTATACGTTATGCATAATAAACAAATGAACCAGTTAAACACTGATGCAGAGGCATTATTATGACCGCTAAGCGGTCATATAATGATTGTCAAAGTTTTTTTTTTTTTTTCTGTCATCTACTTCCTGAATTTTTGGTCAATGATACTCGGGACACCGAAACACCGGTGCACATGAAATATGGTGGGTATGTAGCCCCACTAGCCTTTTTTTTTTTGACACATATTTTTTATTGATTTCACAGGTTTAAGCAAAAGAACAATTTACATCTAAAGGCTTATTTTCCATTTTCCTTCAAATGCACTCCCTTTCATTCCCCACCCTCTCCTGTCATCCACACTACATAGTGTACACTGTACAGGTTATACAACATACACAAAACTAAAGATAATGTGCAATGTATAATGCAACATACATCCATACATCCAATTGGAAACAAAAAACAAAACAAAACAAAACACACAAAAAAAAAAAAAAAATGAAACCAAATTGGAAGGGGGTAGGTTAAACAAATCTGCAAGTGAAATAAGGCAGCAGGGTCGGATTGCGCTCTGAGCACTCTGAGGCATGCCGAAAGACAGTACCTCTTGAAAATGGTGTTATTTATCTTCAAGTGTTTTTAATTCTCTTATGTATTGCAGTGTTGGATTCCAAACTAACTCAAATTTCTCAGGAGACCCTCTTAAATTGTATTTAATTTTTTCTAGATTGAGGAACATCATACGATGCCGTAGGGGCAAGCGGTGACTTCCATCCTAGTAGTATTCTTCTCCGCGCTAGTAAGGATGCAAAAGCAATAGTGTCTTTTGCCCACTTCCTGAAATTCTCATGGTTTGGTATTATCCCAAAGACACCAACTTCTATGCTTGGTGACAATGTAACACGTAGAAATTTTGGACAAATGGCTAAAAATATTTGTCCAGTAATCATGAAGACGAGGACAAGACCAAAACATGTGTGTCATGTTTGCTGGAGACAAATTACATCTGTTACAGCTGTCTGTGACAGTAGGATATATTTTGGAAAGTTTAGAATTGGTAAAATAAATGCGGTGGATCACCTTGAACTGTATTAAACTCAGCCTCAGGGGCGGACCTGCCATTAGGCATGGTCAGGCAATTGCCTGGGGCCTCGTCATCCCCCTATCGTATTTAGTTTGTTTTTTTTTTTTTTTTTTTTAATAAATGATCACCGCATCCAAACAATATATTCTAATCCATAATAAAGATTGAAAAAATATTTTGCCTCATGATTGCTCATAAACTCATCATAAAATCAAATGACTGCAGGTCCGCTTCCTGTCACCATAGCAGCAACTAGCTATCTGAACCAAAGATTCTAGAACAGAGATGGTTTTCACCATCTAGCTAGATATTTTTCCACTCACGACCAACGTTTTGCAATACATTGACGATGATAGACGATGGTAGGCGTATTTAGTTAAGCTAGGCATGCATAGATGTATTTAGCTAATCAATATACCTCACTGACTTCAAGTTCAGATGCATTCGACTGCAATACCACGTCAAGAACTTAGAAGTAATACAGTTGATAACGAAATTCATTTAAATGACACATTTCAGACTTTATTTACTTGTTAACACCGTGCAATGTATGGGTTAGTGATAATTGAAGTTATTCGGTAGCCTGGGTGTTCCCATGCTCCCTTGCGCGCGATTTGATTCACGCTGGTAAGGCAGCCTGGAGACCATGGAGCAAATTTTCGCCTGAGATAGGGAACCAATCACAGAACAGGGGGGAAAGCAAGACGATGATGAGCTATGCACAGACGCATTTGATAGACATCCGTGGCACCCAATAAATGGATCTGGGCATTTTTTTCAAATATGAGAAAATGAACGTTTGGTTCCCAGACCACGTCTCATTGAGAAGTGGTGGCGCTAGCCAGGCTAGTTGTTCGGCCGGGTGGGTGACGTTGGGTTAACGTACCAAAATGTTAGCAAGTTAGCTTGACAACGTGGTTTCTGCCCAAGTTGAAATAATTTGCAAGATGTTATGTTGTCGTGCTTGACTTGTGCCTGTCTGAAACCAGACATTGAGAGTAATTTCAACAATTGCTCAATGGCAAGAAAGTCATTAAAAAGACAGGAGGTTATACTCTCAGCTAACAAGTTTATTAGCACCCCGTATATCAGCCTATTGATACCATAAGTCCGTGAGTGTTTATTAGACCATTACGTTTTCTAATAACTTTAATCTGATTCTTCAGAGAATATTTTGATGGATATTAAGTTATTCAACTTTCCTTAAATTTAAATTTAACAGAAAATGCTGCTGCGTGTCTCGTTTGGCGGAGTGCAGAAGTACATCAAGCTGCCTGAACTAACATTCGGTGATTTCTTGAGAGAAGGTTTGGATTGAAAGTAGCCTAATCAAGTGGTGGCATATTGCAATTGTTTCTCATCAGAACGTTTTGTGCACTGTTTATTTCTTTTACTCTAGTGAGTCTAAAATTTAACATTGCTGAAGACAGACGGTTGGACATCAAGGTTTATGACCAGTCTAACACAGAGGTCGACTCTGAGGTTTTTGAGGAGATCGTACAAGAGTTCCATGGACCTTTCCTAATTTCATTGGCCAATGAAGCACCTGGTAATTGCTGCCTACCTGCATAAGACTACACACACATCGTTGAAGTGGAAGTGTTGAACTATGTAATTGTGTTCTTATTTCCCAATGCTCAGGTAACCCTCAGTCCACGTCATCTCCATGCTCTATTGCATCTGAAGACACAGTGATCCTCAACTTCTCGTTGTGTGACCCAGCTGAGGAGCCAGTTGCAGCCGAAGGAAGTCAACCTAAAAGGCCTTGCCGCATATACAATACTGCACATTTTATTTCTTAGCTGATTGAAAAAATCTTGACGACAAAGCCTGGAGGTGACCGTGTCATGGAGGAGTATGCGAAAACAAAATCAATTACAGATTCAACCAGAAGACAGCTCATCAACATACTTACTGCAGAGATGATGGAAACACATGGGTAAGCATGGATCAAATATGTTATCATGAGACATTGTTTAAACATCGCAATTATTGTTTAGATCATGTTGTTCAATGCTATCTATGAATGTTGATTATTGAATACACCAGGACATCTCCGCCCCGGAGTGTAAAAGTGATGTATGCACAGGGGATTGTCGCTCTGTTTCCATACCTTGAAGACCCATATTCACAGAATGGCTATGTAAGTAAAGGTTTTAAAATATATTTGCCCTTCGAACTGCTGAGATTTACATTTACATTTATGCATTTAGCAGACGCTTTTATCCAAAGCTCAGAGATCATATGAATGTATATATCACACTGTGCATACATTATACATAGGAACATTACTACGATCCTGAAAGTGGTTCAGGCTACATTGCATGGCGGTTGAAGACAATTCAACGAAAAGCTGCTGAGGAAAGAGGTCCTGCAGTTAGTAAATCTCCTAAAGGTAATATTTATCATGAGGTGGAATTATCAACCTGTGAAATGTGTTTAAAGGAGGATATAAAACTGTGTAGTTATTAACAGCAACAACAAAATTGTCTTGTTCTAAAGTTGGTGGGCCAGGCCATGGGTGTACTAGACCCTTTACTGCCGACAGAGTCCTGACTGACGAGGAAGTGGAATGCGCTATCGCTTTGTTGAGACACACTGCTGATGAGGAGACCATCCGTGAAAAGATGAAAGTCACTTTCGTATACCGCCACGCCATGGTCAATGATGAGAACAAATCAGCAGAGGTCTTCTCAGTATTTCCACGGTTCCTAGACACACCAGGACTGGTATGGCATCTACATTCATTGAATACTGAGACATTGTAAAATGTAGCACAAGGTACCAACTCAGGTTGTCCTCCTTTTCTTCTTTTTTTTTCTTTTTCAAACTACAGATAGAACAAGATTTTAGAGTGATGTTTGGTGAGCAGACTGCCAAGAAGTTCCTGGAGAGGTGGCCTACCACTTTCAAAGCAGGAGTCATTAAGGAAAGCCATGGACTGGTCCCCTCCACAGACCTTCTTGATTTAATGCGCAACGCTGAGACATCTACTGAAGTTGAAAAAGGTAAGTCTTTGAATGTGGAGAAGCATGTTGCTAAATATATTGAGGATGGTGGAAAATGATGGCATAATGTTAAAGGGATATTCCACCATTTGGGGAATTAAGCTCATTTTCCTAGCCTAGAAATCAAGACGCACCCTAGCGGCGGCAAATTAATTTGCTCAGCCTGTACGTCTAGTATCGAACCATAGGAATTTCTATTGGCTTAACACCGTGGATGTTCTCCAATCACAGCGCTCTATTTCGTTAGAGAGTATTAAGGCGGGCTTAACAGGATAACGACATCCTGCGACGGTGAACAACAAGGAAGGTGGCTATGGCGAACAAAGAGCGGTTGTTTGAATCGGCGTTGGCGTCAACTTTGGAGGAGTTGGACTTGTGCTTTTCTTTGAAAGTAGAGCAACACAATGCACTTAAGTCATTCCTTTCGAAGAAGGATGTATTTGCAGTTTTGCCGACCAGATACGGATATGGTCGTAGTGCTGGCCTATTGCATGCCTAGGCAGTTTGAAAGACAATTCTCTGCCCGCCCCTTGGATTAAGCAGGTGAATGATTCGATTCCAGACTATACATTTCAATGATATAGGATGGCCCGCCAGGCTATCATTTTCCACCTCCCCTCGAGCAAAACAATTGATGTTTACCTTTTTCCCGTTCATCCAGCCGTTCTGTCAGTCTGGCGATACAACTTTTAGCTACAGCCTAGCATAGATCATTGAATCTGATTAGACAGTTAACTTCTCACCTGCTAGCATCATGTTTAAAAGTTACTAAGATTTCCGGTAATTTTCCTATTTAATATTTGTCTCCTCTCAAGTTAGAAAGTGTAATAAGACCAACGGAAAATGAAACATGGCGATTTTCTAGGCTGATTTGACATGGAACTATACTCTCGTTCAGGCGTAATAATCCAGTCACGTCTGCTGCAACTCAACCTTGTTGGAAGTTAGCTTACAGGGACTATTTTCAGGTGCTGCATGATATCATTGTGCTGCTGTGCCCATGGTGTTCCTTGATTATTACGCTGGAGTGAGAGTATAGTTCCAAGTCAAATCAGCTTAGAAAATCGCCACGTTTCATTTTCTGTTGGTCTTATTACACTTTCTAACTTGAGGAGACAAGTATTAAATAGGAAAATTACCGGAAATCTTAGTAACTTTTAAACGTGATGCTAGCAGGCGAGAAGGTAACGGTCTAATCAGATTCAATTATCTATGCTAGGCTGTAGCTAAAAGTTGTATCGCCAGACTCACAGAACGGCTGGATGAACGGGAAAAAGGTAAACATCAATTGTTTTGTTCGAGGGGAGGTGGAAAAAAAGCTTAATTCCCCAAATGGTGGAATATCGCTTTAACCTGATACTTGTTGGCCTCTAGGCCTCTACTTCTTGCGCAAATTGAAGAAGTTAAGTGCCACGCCTCCCGTCATGATCACATTCTACAGAGGGACCATCGAGAGCATCATCTCCAGCAGCATCACAGTGTGGGGCGGAAGCTGCACAGATCAGAACAGGAAGACCCTCCAGCGCACTGTTAACACAGCTAAGAGGATCATTGGAGCACCACTCCCCTCCCTGCAGGACATTTACACCACCCACCTCACCCGCAAAGCACTAATGATTGTCAAGGATACAACCCACCCTGCACACGAACTGTTCAGCCTCCTGCCCTCTGGAAAGCGGTACAGGAGCCTCCGCTCCCGCACCACCAGACTGGCAAGTAGCTTCATCCACCAAGCAATCAGGATGCTGAACACTCTACCCACTCTCCCATCACTGACAGCCCCCCCCACCCACCAGCCAGCCAGGAACCTAGGAACCTAGGATCCTGTCTACCCTAACCCCCCGCCCCCCCCCCCTCCCCCCCAACACCGCCCTGTGGAACTGCACTGTGACTGCGCAGCCTAACGTGTTGCTGCTTCACATCAAGCCTGATATACTTGAAATTACTGCATACTGCATATCAATGTAAATATACAGGTCACACAAGCACAAGTTTAAACTTCATGTAACTGTTAAGACTATATAAATATACAACACAACTACCTCTATTTTTTTTATTTTTTTTATATATGTCCTATATTTCTATTTTGATACATACATGTTCTATATTTCAGTCTTGCACTTTAATTTAATGTTTATTGTCTATGGCTATGTCTATAGTATGTCTATGTCTGTATTTAAAGTATGTCTATGTCTGCATGAGAAAGTAAGAAACGAAATTTCAATTCTTTGTATGACCAGTGCATGTAAAGAAATTGACAATAAAAGCCGACTTGACTTGACTAGGCTGGGACAGTGACATGTCTGCCATCATACTGCTGCTACATCTGCTACCACCATCTGTACAGGGACGAAAGAGGCCAAGGAAGATATCAGCATCTAATGCAGTTGATCACCTCATCAAATTCCAAAAGGTACACTAGACATTAATCAAACCTCATCCCTCCCACCACCACCCACCCCCTACCAACAACACCTCAAACTCCAAACATCACACCACCCCTCACCACACACCCTCAATTATCACTCCACTACCCACCCACCCCCTGCCAACACCACACACCCTCAGAGATCACTCCAACCCTCACCACATACCCTCAATTATCACTCCACTATCCACCCACCCCCTGCCAACAACACCACACACCCTCAGAGATCACTCCAACCCTCACCACATACCCTCAATCATCCCACTACCCCCCCACCCCGCCATCAACACCACACCCCCCTCAAACATCACTCTACTATCATACACACACACCCCAACTCCACCCCACCCACACTCCACTACCCCTTTGTCAACACCACCCTACACTCAAACATCACTCACCCCCAAACGCACACACTGCAGCCGTGCATCCCCTCAAACATCATTGTATCATTTTATCTATCTCATTTCTGTCATCACTCAAAGTTCTACAGTACACACACACACACACACACACACACACACACACACACACACACACACCCACCAACGTTATACACCACATACTACTACGAGCACCTATCCCACACACAGCACTCTTCCCTTTGAACCTTTCTTTCTTCTGGAGAACCTTACAGTTTCACTGCATGTGCTTTGCGCAAGTAATTCTATGCATGTGACATAAAATTCTTGAATCCTTAAATTGTTTAGAGATTGGAGTGATCTCATGTTATTGTTTTAATAAATAGTGTTGTTGAATGTGTTTTGTTATAGACGGGAACAAGCGTGCAGCAGCATCTTGACAACATCGCTCAAAGCAGTCAGCCCTACCTCCTTGCTCAGGGACCCACAAAAAGCAGCATTCACTCTTTCTTCATTGCCATCGACAAGCATGCACTTCCATGCCAAGCCACCAGCTCGGTTGGAGCCCTGGATGAGCTCTTCAAGGCCCACTATGTGTTTGGTACATCTTACAGTCCTGTCTTGAACAACTTTTTCACTTTTCTGCAAACTTCCATTTACAACATTGACGTGGGGAAAACTAAGGAAACGCCAAGAATTGTAGAGTTGCGAGCGAGAATGGTGCGTTAGGCACTCTTAAAATTAAACAATGAGGTGCTTTCTTTGCAGCAATGTCTTTGGTGAAGCAAACAATCTAGTAAAGCACCTCAAAGTAATACATGGACTCTGTACGGGAAGGACTCTTTATCTTCAATGTGGCCAAGTGGGATGCTCACTTTTTTTCAATAGTTTTTCTGGTCTTAGGAAGCATCTGAATAAGTGTCATGTGAATAGTGCATGTGATGTTATTGTTGAAACTGAACCACCACATTGTCAAACTGTTCTTGATAGTACTAATGCAAATCCCGCAGAAGAGACATATGAGGCTGAGGTTGAGTCAGAGCCAGCATTATCGTCAGAACACCTTGTAAATAGTTGTGCCTCTGTCATTTCAGATCTAAAGGCAGCAGGTGTAGCCCAGTCTGTTGTTAATTCTTTTGTGACCTCTATGGAGGATATTGTGCAGGAAATTTTGTGATCAAAGAGACACTGAAACATGCAAGAATGTGGAGGGATGTTTTAACCAATTAGAGAATCCATTCACAGCTTTAAATTCAGATTACAAACAATCAAAATTTATTACCAGTAAGTGGGAAACTGTGGAGCCAGTGGAGCTTGTAATTGGCTCAAGATTTGACTCGAGGCTCAACAAAAACACAGGAACATATGACCAAGTAGTTGTTAGAGACAAATTTATGTATATACCAATTTTATCGACATTAAAATCAATATTTAAAAGTTAACATGCTAGAGAAATGCTCAAAAGCCCAAATATTAGTGATTCAAAACTCAGAGATATTTATGATGGCTCTTTCTTCAACACTCATCCTCTATTTTCATCAGAGAGACACACTATACAGATCCAAATGTTTTATGACGACTTCGAAGTTGCCAACCCCTTGGGGTCCAAGAAGGGAGTTCATAAAATGGGTGGAATCTATTTTACTTTAAGGAATTTCTCACCAAAGTGGAATTCATGCTCAAGATATTAAACGTTGCGGTTTTAGCGCAATTTTAGATCCTATTGTTCGTGATCTTAAACAGTTAGAGAGTAGTGGCATTGATATACCATTTTATGGTGGTTGTGTTCGTGGCAGTGTTATACAGGTCACTGGAGATAATTTAGGCCTACATAGTTTGTTTGGTCTGGTTGAGAGTTTCAGTGCAAGGTATTGCTGTAGGTTTTGTTTAGCCGAAAAGAGGACTTTCAAACTGAATTCTCCGAAGAGGCTCCCAAAATAATGTTGCGTACCAAAGAGGCCCACAGTGCTCACTGTCAAGAAATAGCAAATAAGCCTTCTCTTCCTTATGTATTTGGCGTGAAGAGATCATGCTTGCTAAATTCACTTACATATTTTCATACAACTGAGAACTACTCAGTTGATGTAATGCATGATCTTTTAGAAGGCGTCGCACAATTTGAATTAAAGCAGCTGTTTTTATATTTGAAAGAACACATTACACTGGCAGAACTGAATTCAAGAATATTACGTTTTGATTATGGATTCACAGAGAGATGTAATAGGCCAGTGGCTGTGAATTTAAGTGCAGAGTCTAATGATTTGGGACTAAACGCAATTCAGTCATGGTGCTTACTTACTAATGTTCCACTTATATTTGGAGATTTGGTAGCCTCTACAAACCAACACTGGGCCCTGCTTATTTTGTTATTACAGATAGTAAACCTTGTATTCTCTCCCACGTTATCTCAAGGCCTGTGTGTGTATTTGAAACATTTGATTGTTGAACATCATAAACTGTTTAAGGAGGTATATCCTCAGAAAAAACTTTTACCAAAACACCATTTCCTAATTCACTATCCTCGCTGCATTCAGAAAATAGGACCTGTACTCCATAGCTGGTGCATGAGATACGAAGGCAAACATATTTTTTTCAAGAAACAACTGAAGTCCTTTAAAAATGTCACAAAAACATTGGCCAAAAAGCACCAAAATTATATGGCACACAAGTGGCAATCCTCAACGTTTATTCGCTTGGACATTGGTCCAGGAAAAAGTGTGTGTTTAAATATGATTAATGGTGGTTCAGTGATTGCTATGCAAATGAAAATGTCCAATTTTGATAAAGTTATTAAAGTGACGTGGGCTAAGCACAATGGGTATGCATACCGCCAACACCTGGTCGTTTGTGGTGAAGTTCTATGTGAAATGCCTCTGTTTTACCAGATTGAATCAGTTGTGATCATACAGAACAAACCAGTGCTGCTCACCATACCTTTATTTACAGTAGCTTTCCAAGAACATTTCTTTGCTTATGAAGTGACTAGGACTAAGAAAGATTTTGTTGCTTTTCAAGTTGATGATCTGCCTTATCCAAGGCCTTTTGACATACAAATGTCATGTGGAGAGAATGACACCACTATGTTGTCCCATATTGTTATCTCTGAGGAGTTATCAGGAAATAAATGGTGCTACAGTACCTGATGGTGTGTATTGTCTTATATTATAGCAGTTAAAAACATTACTATTTCATTAAAATAAAATAAATATACACTATATAGTGTATTTTAAGAATAGCCTATTTAGAGTGGAAACTACTCTATGTAGTGAAATCATTTTACTCTAACAGTGTAAACAGATCACAGTGTTAAATGTTTTTACACATTTTATTGTAAATTGTGACACAAAATAGAGTAAAATTAACTCTGAAAATCTTACACTGGCTACAGAGTAAATTTTACACTAATTTAGGGTGGGACCAAATGTTATCTGTTTAAAGAGTAAAATTGATACTATGTTTTTTACTGTGCAGCAGCCATGAAACGTTTCCAGAGTGGAAGTGATAAAAGAAAAAGGGAGGAGGAAGAATTTAGAAAGAAATTGCCTAAATTAACCAACTTCTTCCAGTCGAAGAATTATTCCACAGAAGAAAGTAATTTGGATAGCTCTTGCACTACATAGCCTATTCTTCTACTGATGATGATGATGATTATGATGTTGATCTAAGTGAAACAGTCGTGAGGGACAAGATCACTGTCACTGCCGAAGTCCGCACTGGTGCTGTTGGTGCTGCTACGGACACCATTTCAGTAGCAGAAGCTTTGGTTGCAAACGAAACCAGTACGTGAGTAGCCCTAACACGATACACTACAGTTATCAGTGACGACCCTGCGTTATGGACAGACACCGTAAGAGATGCAGAGCGAGTTGAAATCGTTAAAAAAAGGCCCTGTGCAAATTAAGAACTTTGAATTCCCCAAAAATGCAGATAAACCACCCAGAAGATTCACGGTTGAACATTATTACATGACCATGAAAAATGAAGAAAAAATAAACAGAAAATGGCTAGTTTATTCGGTCAGTGCAGACGCTGTTTACTGTTTTGGATGTCGGCTTTTTGGAAGATCGAAAACCTCACTTAGTTCGCACGCACACACTCACTCTCACTCTCTCTCTCTCCCTCTCTTCTTCACATAGCTTTCATAGACTCTCATACATAGCTAGATAGTATATTCACACACAGAGACCCCAAACCCCTAGCCTTCTCTCTCTCGCTCTCTCTCTCTCTCACTCACACACACACACCATTCATAATTGTAATACTTTCAAAGGTTTTTACTAATGTTTTTTGATTGTCATCTATGGCAATAAATATTTGTTGTATTTGAGTATGCCTCAGCGTCCCATTATTACAGAAAAAAAATGTGATTTAGTTTTAGTGTGTGTGTGTGTGTGGGGGGGGGGGGGGGGGGGGGGGACTCGGGATCTTTTGCCTTGGGCCTCAAAGTGTCCAGGTCCGCCCCTGCTCAGCCTTGCACAAGATGTACTCCCATTCACTCTGGTGAGCGCTTCCTTCCAATTATTGTCAGATATGGGGCAGCCCAGCTCCTCCTCCCAGTCTTTTCTAATCTGGTCAAGCGAAGTCTCTGTAAGTTGGGATATTGAAGCATATATTCTGGAAATGAGGCCTTTTTGACTGGTAGGAATGTCCAAAATTGAGTCGACTGCTGAATCAGGTGGGGCGTTTGGAAAAACGGAATTATTCAACTTGGCAAAGTTACGGATCTGGAAATAACGAAAAAGATGTGACTGTGGGAGGTTAAACCTTTCACAGAGCTTGGTAAAACTATTAAAGGAGTTATCAGTATAGAGGTCTCTTAAATTTGTAAGGCCCGACCTTTGCCAAAAGGAAAAGGCTGCATCAATATTGGGGGGGAAGAAAAAGATGGTTATTGCAAATGGGGCTATGGTTAGATACCCCCTTGAATCCAAAAGTAAGTCTAAATTGAGACCAGATCCTTAGGGTAGTGATAACAATGGGATTACCTGTGTATTGAGTGGACTGAATGGGTAGTTTAGATGTGAGCAGAGCCAAAAGTGAAGTGGAGGTACATGAACTAGCCCCACTAGACTTTTACGGAAAAATTTCGTTTCGGCCCTGGGGGCCACTCCAACCCCCCCGAGCCGCAATAAAAGCAGTTTTTCCTAAATAACTACCTGAACCGTGACACTGAGGATGAAGAATCTTTTATGGTATGTTGGTCTCAAGGGCCCACATCAACCTGGCCCATAATCACCCATTTGTGATTTGCACCCCCCCGGTAAAAAATGAAAATGCAATATCATTCTGCTTTAATCGCCCCTATCTTCAGTTAAGATGTTCAGAACTGCACCAAATTTTATGTGTATGATTGACCTGGCATTCTCTGGGGGTATGCCAAGATTCGTAGAATTTCATCCATGGGGGGGTCTAAAGAAATTTAGATTATGTGTACATTTAGTGACTGTACACTCATTGGCCTGTAGATGGCAGTGCACACATATACACATGCACACACACACAGGCACGCACATACTATCGGTATTAGAACGGCCGATACATAATTACAAATTCAGTAGGATTAAGAGAAAGCCAAAATAAATATTCATCATCATCATCATGGCTGCATTTCCAGTATTGGCGATAAGTAGTCGTTTGTCCACTAGATGGCGCATTGTTGCAGTGAGACGTAATTTTGTTGGAAGTTTTGTTGGACAATGGACGCTTCCTACAAGGACTGTAGTTTACCGCAGAGAACGTCTAACAAGGATAGGACGATGTTCACATTAAATGTAATTCCCATTTCTTCTTGAAGCCGAAATAAATTGGAGAATCTTTATCGAACATGCTAGGTTTTTACTGCAGGTACGTTAATCTTATAATATCAATAAGGACCTAGGTACAATAATGTTACCGTTAGCGTTGGTTGAGTGATGGAGGCCAATTTGATTGCATTTGTAGAAAACTATAAATGCGGTTATACCAAGCAAATTGATAGCAGCACTGTAATTGTATCTTTCAACTGTCATTTGTTGCACGTGCTACAAAAATCATTCTGTGCAATGGAAGATTTACCAACGTTACACCGGTCTGATACAGTTTTGCCTATACATGCGTGAGACTGAGACGCCTGTTTATTTGTTTTAAGTGAGTGCAGGGTGTGAGATGGGAATCGATGTGCTTTGATTCCAGCTTGGTAGTTGTAGTCTGTGAGATTAAAAAGCACGTGTGTGTGAAGTATCCAAACAATGACACCTTCATTTCATTATGGCTGCGTTAGCAACACACCTTAAGCTACTGTGTAGTGGGTCCCATTTAGAAGTGGCTACTTCATTCGCGCTTTCCTTGACTCATGGAGCTGCGTGAATTTTATTACAACTTTTCGCACGATATGGCAGTTTAAGTCCGCTTGATACTGTAAGGCGTAAGCCATTGGTTTCCAAAGGAGATTTTATTTGTGTCGCCAGCATAGCCTATTGACAATTTATGTTGTAAATAGGCCTACCTTATAGGCCTACCTGTAGCTTAGGGAAGCTAACAGCTTTCTATTAGGATCTAGTTTGTATACAGTTTTGTCATAACTCCCTGATGCATTTTTGCATTTAGAATAGCCAGAGCGTGGATACTGTATCTCAATCGGAAAATTAAACAATATCGGGCGCCTATGGACTAGGCTGGGTGAACCCAGCCTGATCTGCCCGCTATTTATTTTTTGATTTCTTAAAAGATTGAGCTTGGTCTGGTGAAAGCCAGACAAGCCATGGACCTCAGTTACACAATGCAAGGGAACATGAATCAGCCTATATTTGCACAAACAACAACGGACAACAGCTCTTCAACTTTGGCCCGTTAAAATGTGTATGAACAGTCTAGCGACGCATTTCATCAAGGCCCATTTGGACATCAGTTATTTGCACCACTGGTTAGATGTAAAACAGCAAGGTGCTCAAGAGAGTGAGTATCATGGTGGAGGTGCAAAAAGTAGTCCAACATTAGTCCAACAGTGCAACAGTGCAAGAGTAAGGTGACCAGCATAAATAATATAGACAAATAGGAGAGTAAAGTGTAATGTAGACAAGGTAAAATAAAAAACTATTTCAGTGCAAGAACAAGTTGAGGTAATAGGGTTATAGCCATTCATTCATTCAGTATTGTATCAAAAGCCTGACCGCAGCCATTGATCATGTGTGCTAATATAGCATGAAAAACAGTGTAGCAGTAAAACAGTAGTGAAAACATTAGGCTGTGTACAATAGTAAAACAGTAGTAAAACAGTAGTAAGCAGTGGTGGGCAGTTAGTACTCAAAAAACATGGACATGGAGAGGGTGGAGAGGCAGACAGACTAAGCAGAGAAGTCTATCTATCCTCTTCCCTTTAGTGAGGCATTGAACAGTTCAATGGCCCTAGGAACAAATGACTTCCTCTGCCTTTCAGTTGTGCATGGCAGTGAGCGAAGTCTCCAGCTGATCAAGCTCTTTTGGTTTTTGATAGTGCTGTAGAGCAGATGACATTCATTGTCCAAGATGTTGATCAGTTTGTTTAGGGTCCTTTTGTCAGATATTGAAAAAAAATCTGTATCTGACAAAAGGACCCTAAACAAACTGATCAACATCTTGGACAATGAATGTCATCCGCTTTGTGCATTGACAATAAAGTATCACATGAACTAAAGATGACTAAAATCTTATGCATAAGAAGAAACATTCACAAAATGACCTTTGTTTTTGATAGCTGTTGAAAACGGCATGGAACTGACAGATGTTTTTGTTTATTAATAAATAAATAAGCTGATAAGCTGATACCTTTTGCTTTTCCCAAATACAATGTAGCCTACAGGTGTAAGTGACCTTTCATCAATCCAGTTGCAATGGATGAACTGTGATGAACTGCCCTACTTGTGATTGTTTAGAGATTTTAAAGGTTTTATAACAATGCTACAACTTCTTTGGCTATTCTACAATCTATTCACCTTTTCAACGCCAGTAGGCTACTTTCTGTGCAGCCGCACACACACACACACACACACACAGGCATGCCAAACAAGCATACACAAAAGTTTCAAGAGTGGAAGATGGAGTAAAAGATGGAGACAAATTGATTAGTGTGATTTTTTTTCGCGGAACGGATGTACAGGACTGAGCGGCGGTCATATTTTGTACCGCTATGGTACATCTAGTTAATATCTTAAAGGAGAATTCCGGTGTGATATTGACCTAAAGTGTATTGAAACATGATACCGAATGTGAACGTATGGGTCCCCAAGGTCCCCATAGCAACGTGAACAAAAACATGTCTGACCTTGTGTGTGATTTCACTATGTCCCTGAATTTCTGAGAATTTCATTTGACAATTTGATCTCTTTTGTGCAAGAGCTGAGCTGGTACGGTGTGTTCCAGTGCAATAAATAATATGGGACAAACCCTCTGGGCACAGGCCCATTGGACCAGGATCATACCACACCCAGCATCTTCCAATGGGAAGCAGAGCGACCGCACCACGCTGCTGAATTATGTCCATCTGTTTATGTTCTGGACGACGGAGAGGGTTACCTCCAAAGCCATTTTACAGTGTATTAGATTCTGCCATAAAATGAAATGTGATGTTTAAAAACGGCTAGCAGTGGAAGAAATGCTAATGGTCCTGATTAAAATGTCTCTCGTATATAAATCCCTGCTCCCAGCCTCCTGCTCTGTTTGCTGCTCAATTATGTGGCTATATGAGGCGTGGAAGCACTGAGACACACACACCCACACACACAGCCATATGTTCAGCTCCCAGTGCTGTCTTCACTGCACCCAGACTATGCTCATTTACAGGTGGCTCTTCACAACTAAGTGATGTGTGTGTGTGTGTGTGTGTGGTGTGTGTGTGTGTGTGTGTGTGTATGTGTGTGTGAGTTCCTCTTGAGCTGAAATGGAGCAGAAAAAGGTGTGTGCCGTGTGAATGGATCTGCTGTCTGCTGAGTAAGTGGGGCTCAGTGACTGATGAAGGGTTTTGTGCAGAAGAGTTGGAGGGGAAAAAAGAGAAATAAAGAGAGAGAGAGTAAAATAGAGAGAGAAAGAGAGAGGGGGAGAGGCTGATTATGGTTCAACTCATATCATCTTTAGAAAACCTTTCACACATATTCTCTTCAGCTCTACTATTTTCTCCAGTGTCCTCCACAAATGGCCTTAATGTAAACCAAACATCGCCCGACTACAGTGCGACCTCATGTGTTTGTACTGCTCTCCCGTCTCTTAGCCAACACAGAGCACCACTGGCTCTCTTCCACCTCAGTCCGTCCAGAAGAGAAATGCCTCTCTACACAACTCAACTCTACTGATGCTATGCATATCCTTCCCTTGCATATCCTATATACAGACATCATACAGTACTCAGCAGTGTACTGAATACTGAACTGCATGTTATTGAATACTGAACTGCATGTTACTGAATACTGAACTGCATGTTACTGAATACTAAACTGCATGTCTAAATACTGAACTGCATGTCTGAATACTGAACTGCATGTTTCTCCTAGTCTATTAAAACACCATGCATGGCTAGTGCAGCACACCTAAGCCCTTACTGCAGTATTGACGGCTTAGTTTGTTAGCTAACATTTTAATTTCATTAGCAATATAGTACATTTATGTTTAATGAGGCAATAGCTCTGATTACAAGACCTAATTATTAAGACAATGAGAAAAGTTGGATTCCCATGCAATGCATACACTCTTATCTGACGTGGAGGATGAAAAGAAAAAGCCCATCTCATGCCAGCTCTTTAATCCACTCTAATTCTGTGGGAAAGAAAAAACACACACAGAACTTGGCAGTAAAATGTGTCCATGCTGTGAGTGTGTGTATGTGTGTGTGTGTGTGTGTGTGTGTGTGTGTGTGTGAGCGAGGCTCAGGGGGGACTTGAGTGTGGAGTTTTATTTCACCCCAGTCTGGGTGGTGAATAAGCCGCCTCTCCACACAGAGGCTTAGCCGGGGCCTTATTTATGACACCCTGCGTTCTCTGGTGCTGCGGCGCTTTAATAAAGCAGCCGCTGGACCTGTGCGCGCGGCCTCCGGAGCCCGATGCGGACGCAGGAGAGGTGCTTAAGTGAGAGAGTGCCAAAGGTCCCACTCTTTAATCAACTGTGTTTTATTTCCTCCGATGGACGCAGCAAACAAGCCGAGCATGTACCAGGCAGCAGCTTGAGCTCGGAGATCACTCACCAGCCTCCTCCTCTCTCTCTCTCTCCTCCTCTCCTCCTCTCTCTCTCCACCCTCCTCCCCTCTTTCTCTCTCCTCTCTCTTCCCATATCTTATTTCTCTCTGTTTCTCTCCTCTCTTTTCCTCTCTCTCTCTCTCTCTCTCTCTCTCTCTCACTACCCTCATCCTCTGTTTCTCTCTCCTCTCTCTTCCCATATCTTATTTCTCTCTGTTTCTCTCCTCTCTTTTCCTCTCTCCTCTCTCTCTCTCTCTCTCTCACTACCCTCATCCTCTGCTACCCTCATCCTCTCTCTCTGCCTATCTGTTCTCTCCTCCCTCCATCCCCTCTTTCTCTCCCCATCCCCTCTCTCTCTCCCTCCTTCTCTCTTTCTCTCTCCTCTCTCTCTATCTGTCTCTCTCTCTCCTCTCCCCCTCTGTCTCCCTCTCTCTCTCTCTCTCTCTCTCCTAAACCCTCCTCTGCATCCTACCTGACAAATGGCTCGCATGACTGGCGACCCGGTGAAATCTGTCAATAGCTGGGAGCTGATGGGTGTGTAAGCCTGTTCGATCCCCCAGCGTCCCTCAGCCAATCCCTCCTCCTCATTCATTCCTCTGGCCTTCAACTGGTCTGCCACACCACCCACATTAATTACCCACCACACGTGTACACACACACACACACACACACACAAACACACACACACACACACACACACACAAACACACACACACACAGGACCACTGCCAATCAATCACACACTCAACGGCAAATGCCTCGAAGGAGACCACACACACATCCACACACACACACACACACACACACACACACACACACACACACACACACTAATGTTAATTAGCCACCAGCAGAGAGGCAACACCAACAGACGGCAAACCCAAACATGCACACATACACTCACACACGCATGCACATACACTCACACACACTCATGCACGCATGCACTTATACATCATAGGTAAACATATTCCCTAACCCCCCCCACCCTTCAAATACAGTACACACACTCACACACACACTCTATCACAAATGCCTATGGGGAAGAGATCAAACACACACAAATGCACACCAGCAAAACTCTTACATTGACCAAAACCAGATGAAGGCAAACACACCAGCAGATGCTCATTCCAACCAATCGATACCACCTCCAGGGTGCCGCCATCTTAGAACTTTAAAGAACTGATTCCCCAGTCTGAGGGCCTTACGAGACCACAGATCATGTTTACCTCAGAGCACTTCTTAGAACCTCTTAGAACATCTCCTTAAAAGTGCTTAGTTGGTGGCATGTTTTGCATGGTGTGCAGTTCGCCTCTCTCTATCAACGACAAACCAGGGGATTGACCTATTCTCACATTGACCTACGAATGATTAATCTCAGGTTCCTTACACTTGGTGCAGGATATCCATGTGCAACGGGGCAGGCTTAACCAGGATTAATGAAGGTATTAGCACTCAATATCTTTTTATCTCCACTAATGGGCTCTAAATATTCCCTCTCATGTGTTCATGCATGTTTTATGTGCACCATTGTGTGTGTGTGTGTGTGTGTGTGTGTGTGTGTGTGTGTGTGTGTGTGTGTGTGTGTGTGTGTGTGTGCATGTATGTGCGTGTGTGTTTGTGTGTGTGTGTGTGTGTGTGTGTGTGTGTGTGTGCACGCATGAGAGGTGAGGAAATCTCATTTTGGCCGGAGATTCTTATTACGGCATCTTGGTCATAATGTTCAGAATAGCCCTTATTAGCACATGGCATCGTAGGACCATAGCTCAGCCCTTCAACACAAATCCAATTTTAGCAAATGAGAATAAATTCAACTCTGCTGATGTCCTCTGGTCACTTTGCCCACTTGCCTGTGCCCTGCACAAGCTCACTATACTATACTATACTCTCTCTCCCTCATCTCTCTCCATCACTATACTCTCATCTCTCTCCATCACTATACTCTCATCTCTCTATCACTATACTCTCATCTCTTTCTCTCACTATACTCTCCTCTGTCCCTCACCCTTTTCTCTCCATTCTTCCCTTCATCTCTCTCTCTCTCATTTTATTTCCCCTTTCTCTCCTCTCTCTCCCTCTCTCTCTCTCCTTCTTTTCCCATTCCTCTCTTCCTCTTACCGTGACACTTTTCCTCTCTTTTTATTTCCCCTTTCTCTCCTCTCTCTCTCTCTCCTTCTTTTTCCATCCCTTTCTCTCTCTCACCATAGCACTTTTCCTCTCTTCCTTCCTTTCTTTCTTTCTCTCTCTTTCCATCTCTCTCTCTCTCTCTCTCTCTCTCTCTCTCTCTTTCCATCTCTCTCTCTCACTTTCTCTGTCTTTCTCTCTTCCCATCTCTCTCTCTCTCTCTCATTCTCTCTATGGCTCATCTCCCAGCTCCTGCTCTCTCTCGGGCCCCTCGGGGTGGTGTGTGTGTGTGTAAGCGTGGGTGTGCGCTTTTTGTGTTTGTGCGTGTCGATGCCGTCGACGCCAATCCGTTTGGGGCTTTTTGACACCAGCCTCACCAAAGAGACTGTGGAATCCAATGATTAAACGCCCTCTCACTGGATGCTTTTTAAAACAGTCTCTTTGCGCCAGATTAAAACCCAAATCTAGTTGATCCAGTGTTGCACTGTGCGAATGTGACAGATCAATAGATTTCCCCTGGCACAGACCATAAACCCATCGCTCTAATGTGGACCCCAGGGTAGAGCACAAAGAACACTATTATATCAGACTGTGAAGCATGAGCTCATTACGGAGAATTAAAAAGGCCACTGCTTTTGTATACTGACTCTGGTTAATAGTTATACATGGCTTGTACACTTGAAAATGCATAATTTGTCTGCACAGCTTAAGTATTGCTCTGGTGGGACTCTGGGTGTATTTTTATCAAGAGAGAGAATTAGATGAAGATGGTCCTGTTTGGCTTCTGGTGGAGATCATTGCAAAGCATCATGAAAATGGAATGCCGCCGCCACACATTACAGCTCCACACATATTGTCCTAGTTCTGTGTCCCTTTCATGTGTTTCCTGTAGCCTTAGAATACTCCTGGGTCTGCAACCATTCTGATGCTAAGTTCTAAAGGTGCCAGTTCTGATTCTGAGTTCAGATGGAGCTTGGCAGCGTGCTGAGGTCATCTCGCTCCTCCAGAATAGCTGAAGTCCTTTGGCTGGACCTCTAATATCTGAGAAGTCGCCCGAGTGAAGCAGCTGCCAAAAGGATACAATTATGGATGTGTTTGTGTGAGTGTGTGTGTGTGTGTGTGTGTGTGTGTGTGATAGGTTAGACAAGAGCTGCCTCTAAGTCTCACCTCAGGTCTATAACCTTATTGAACTGAACAGTGATATAACCTAATAAAAACTCTACCCTCCTACACACACACACACACACACACACACACACACACACACACACACACACATGCACACACAAACGTTTCATTACATAAGATCGCCTCAACATGGAGATCCACAAGTGTTCAATCCCTGGTTCTGAAAGAAAGCATTGTTTGTGTGTGTGCCTGAAGCAATAAATGCATACACAAGCACAAATACACACACACACACACACACACACACACACACACACATATACACACACGCGCACACACAGACACACACACACAGGCACACATACACACACACACACACACACACACACACACTTCAGCAGGACTTTAGCAGTACATCCCATTCTCTCCAACACCAGGCGAGTGTTTGACTGTGGTAATCCTGCAGATGTATCTTTTTGGAGCGTTGTTATCTCATTTAGATCTTTTTGTGGGCCTCGGTGAAACAGGGACAAGGATTAAACACACACACACACACACATTCAGGCAAGATGAATATGATTACCTTTTGAAGTGACTCTGTGTGTATGTATGTGTGTGTGTGTGTGTGTAGGCGTTCATTCAGGCAAGATTAATATGATTACCTATTGGAGTGACTGAGTGTGTATGTATGTGTGTGTGTGTGTGTGTGTGTGTGTGTGTGCATTCAGGCAAGATGAATATTACCTATTGGAGTGACTCACAAAGCACAAAGCGTCTGTGTGTCCGGATGTCTATAAGTGACATCACACTCTGTCTGCCACTTGTTGCTTGTCACTGGTTATGCTTTGCATGTGTGGCATTCTGAGACGTTCTTTAATTCAGGACTATTATCACTCGTTTAAATTTAGGACCTTGCTGGAATTGTCGTTTGCTTATTCAAAGTCTAAAGACAGTCCAAAGTAGCCTGGGCTATTCAAAGTGTCCGTTTATTGCACATCATTTTTTACGTCATTTTGAAGAGCCACTGCATACCTGTGTGTGTTGGCGTGTTGTTGCAAAAACCGCGGAGTCATTTTATGCAAGCAAACCGCATACAGGGGGTCTTTATTGTTGAGGTCAGACATGTTAACACATGTTGCACTTGCTTAACTTTTTACCCGTATAACCTACCCTGATCCAGTTCTGCCAAAGCCTTGCTTCTATCCTCACTGGTAGCTTACAGTACAGTGCTGTGTGGGAGGGGGAGTGGCTAGCGGCGAAAGCCAATGTGTGCTTCTTTTACCAATATATTTAACGATATCTTTTGCATTTCTTCAAACAACGTCAAATTTGGCACTGCACTTACTCATGCCCGTAGCAAGACATCTGGCAAGTTTGAAATCAGTCTGACAAACGGTCAGCGAGATATGCGTGCCACAGGCACACACAGACGCTTCTTGCTTTATAGATAGATGTGTGTGTGTTTATGGACACATTGCTCTCTCTCTCTCTCTTTCTCTCTGTGTGTATGTATGTGTGTGTGTGTGTTTATGGACACATTGCACTCTCTCTCTCTCTCTCTCTCTCTCTCTCTCTCTGTGTGTGTGTGTGTGTGTGTGTGTGTGTGTATGCGTTTTTGTGCATCTGTGTGTGCACATGCATGTATGTAAGTGTGTTTGTGCATATGCATTCGTGTGTTTGTCTGTATGAGTGTGTGTGTGTGTGTACGTGTATGTGTGTGTGTGTGTGTGTTTGCTCTTTTTTTTTGCTAGATTATGCACAGTCTGCTGCAGTACCACCTTTTTAAAAAACATCAGGCCCCAGTTATTCAGTATCCTGTCGCCCTGCACTGCCGTGACAGATTTCAATTTACAGCTCTGCACTCGCCGCCCAAGGCCCCCCCCCCCCCCCCCCCCCCCACACACACACACACACACGCTCTGTGCCATAAATATGGATTTGGCCCGCAAAAAGGCCATCAGAAGATTTACAAGGCTTTGATTTTTTTGCTTTGTTTTCTTTGTTTTTTTTTTCATTTGAATGTGTGTATGTATATATGTGTGTGCATTTGTATATTTGTGTGTGTGCGTATGTGTGTGGTTTCCTCTGGGACTGCTGTGGGGCAGGGAGAAGCAGAGCAGAGGTGTGTGTCTCATTAACACACACACACACACACACACACACACACACACACACACACACACACAGTCTCACTCCTGTAAAACTGCTCTGACAGCATTGCACTGAGTCAGTGGGACTCGAGATGACAGCCAAGGAGGGACACTCTCGTTTCAGCGCCTCACCTTGTGTGTGTGTGTGTGTGTGTGTGTGTGTGTGTGTGTGTGTGTGTGTGTGTGTGTGTGTGTGTGTGTATCTGAGAGAGAAATCCTGAGAGGGGTAATGTGTGTGTGTGGTGTAACTGTGTGTGTGTGTGTGTGACTGTGTATGTTGGAATATGTCACACTGTCTTCTTCCCACCACAAAAAGTATCAAAAGTCTCAAAGCAGCATCTGAATCAGTAACACGTCCTTCCCTATTCCAAAGGTGTCATTTACACACACACACACACACACACACACACACACACACTGTCAGAGCACATCAGAGAGCGGTAAATGACACACCTTTGAAGTGTGTGTTTATTGTGTGTTTATTTAAGGAAGTTTCTGGTAAAAGAGTCGTGTGGATCAGAGAGGTGCTGATAACACACACACACACACACATTCACACACACACACACACACATTCACACACACACACACACACACACACACACACACACGTATGCCCTGTGCTAATTAATCTCTGCTCCTCTTCCCTCGCAGGACCTCTAGTCAGCAACCACTCATCACTTGAGAAATAGGGAGAGTGTGAGACACTGACTGGGGGTTTGAAGACAGAGTGTGTGCGTGCGTGTGTGGGGGGGGGGGGAGGTTGAAGACGGAGTGTGTGTGTGTGTGTCTGTGTTTGTGTGTGGGGTGGGTTTGAAGACGGAGTGTGTGTCGTGTGGGTGCAGACAGGTCGTTTCCCATCCATGCAGGGGGCCTCCCTTTGCTCACTCAGCAGTTGTTTATTCAGACGATGATGACAGCTATGGATGCTGCTACTGCTGCTGCTGGTCGTCTACTCCACTGGGTGCAGGAGCTGCTCTCCTCATCAGACTCTCAGCTGGAGACCTGGGCTGACTCAGCTCTGTGTGTGTGTGTGTGTGTGTGTGTGTGTGTGGCTATATGTGTGTGGCTATATGTGTGTGTCCATTTTCATGCATACATGCTCATCAGTATGGTCGTGTGTGTGTGTGTGTGTGGCTATATGTGTGTGTCCATTTTCATGCATGCATGCTTGTCAGTATGGTCATGTGTGTGTGTGTATGACTGTGTGTGTAGGTGTGTGTGTGTGTGTGTGTGTGTATGCGTTTTAGTAGGATTTTATGAGGGGTCGCTTAGTAAATAATGTATACTTGGTCATACACACACACTATCATAATCTCACACACACACTATCATAATCTTACATACACACTATCATAATATACTCTACACTGTACTCACACACAAATATTACTATACTCTAGTCTGTTTACATGTGTGTACATGAGAGAATGTAGTAGTGTGTGGAAGAGAAAATAGTTGTGAATGTTTAGTATACTAGTGTGTGTGAGAGCATAGAGTTGAGTATGTGAGAGAGTATAGTAGTGTGTGTGAGAGCGTATAGTTAAGTATGTGAGAGAGTATAGTTTGTGTGTGAGAGCATATAACTGGGTATGTGAGAGAGTATAGTAGTGTGTGTGTGTGTGAGAACAGTTGGGTATGTGAGAGAGTATAGTAGTGTGTGTGTGAGAGCATATAGTTGAGTATGTGAGAGAGTATAGTTTGTGTGTGAGAGCATATAACTGGGTATGTGAGAGAGTATAGTAGTGTGTCTGTGTGAGAGCAGTTGGGTATGTGAGAGAGTATAGTAGTGTGTGTGAGAGAGCATATAGTTGAGTATGTGTGAGAGTATACTAGTGTGTGTGTGAGAGCATATAGTTGGGTATGTGAGAGAGTATAGTAGTGTGTGTGAGAGAGCGTACAGTTGAGTATGTGAGAGTATAGTTTGTGTGTGAGAGCATGTAACTGGGTATGTGAGAGAGTATAGTAGTGTGTGTGTGTGTGTGAGAGCAGTTGGGTATGTGAGAGAGTATAGTAGTGTGTGTGTGTGAGAGCATATAGTTGAGTATGTGAGAGAGTATACTAGTGTGTGTGTGTGAGAGCATATAATTGGGTATGTGAGAGTATACTGGTGTGTGTGAGAGAGCATATAATTGGGTATGTGAGAGAGTATAGTAGTGTGTGTGAGAGCAGTTGGGTATGTCAGAGAGTTTAGTAGTGTGTGTGAGAGCATATAGTTGGGTATGTGAGCGAGGGAATAGTAGTGTGTGTGTAAAAGAGTATAGTAGTGTGTAGGGGTGGGCGATATGGACAAAAAATAATATCTCGATATTTTTTGTGATTTTGACGATAACGATAATTAGTCGATATCCTTTAAAAAATATTTTTTGTTAAAGTCTGAGTTACTTTACAGCTCATTATTTATGAATAGCATCATTACAACTAGATGTACCGCATAGCGGTACAAAATATGACCGCCGCTCAGTCCTGTACATCCGTTCCGCGGAAATAAATCACACTTCAATTTGTCTCCATATTTTACTCCATCCCCCACTCTTGAAACTTTTGTGTATGCTTGTTTGGCATGCCTGAGTGTGTGTGTGCGGCTGCACAGAAAGTAGCCTACTGGTGCTGAAAAGGTGAATAGATTGTAGAATAGCCAAAGAAGATGTAGCATTGTTATAAAACCTTTAAAATCTCTAAACAATCACAAGTAGGGCAGTTCATCACAGTTCATCCATTGCAACTGGATTGATGAAAGGTCATTTACACCTGTAGGCTACATTGTATTTGGGAAAAGCAAAAGGTATCAGCATAATGTTATTTATTTATTTATTTATTTATTTATTTATTTATTTATTTACTTATTTATTTATTTATAAACAAAAACATCTCTGTCAGTTCCATACCGTTTTCAACAGATATCAAAAACAAAGGTCATTTTTGGATGGATGGATTTTTTGTGAATGTTTCTTCTTCTACATAAGATTTTAGTCATCTTTAGTTCATGTAATACTTTATTGTCAATGCACAAATTAAGTAACAGTAGTCTGAAACGTTCTTGTTAATGCACAAATTAAGTAACAGTAGTCTGAAACGAAATGCTGTTTTACATCTAACCAGTGGTGCAAATAACTGACATGTCCAAATGGGCCTTGATGAAATGCGTCGCTAGACTGTTCATACACATTTTAACGGGCCAAAGTTGAAGAGCTGTTGTCCGTTATTGTTTGTGCAAATATAGGCTGATTCATGTTCCCTTGCATTGTGTAACTGAGGTCCATGGCTAGTCTGGCTTTCACCAGACCAAGCTCAATATTTAAAAATAAATAGCGGGAAGATCAGGCTGGGTTCACCCAGCCTAGTCCATAGGCGCCCGATATTGTTTAATTTTCTGATTGAGATATCCACGCTCTGGCTATTCTAAATGCAAAAATGCATCAGGGAGTTATGACAAAACTGTAACTAACAAACTAGATCCTAATAGAAAGCTGTTAGCTTCCCTAAGCTACAGGTAGGCTTATAAGGTAGGCCTATTTACAACATAAATTGTCAATAGTCTATGCTGGCGACACAAATAAAATCTCCTTCGGAAACCAATGGCTTACGCCTTACAGTATCAAGCGGACTTAAACTGCCATATCGTGGCGAAAAGTTGTAATAAAATTCACGCAGCTCCATGAGTCAAGGAAAGCGCGAATGAAGTAGCAACTTCTAAATGGGACCCACTACACAGTAGCTTAAGGTGTGTTGCTAAAGCAGCCATAATGAAATGAAGGTGTCATTGTTTGGGTACTTCACACACACGTGCTTTTTAATTTCACAACTACCAAGCTGGAATCAAAGCACATCGATTCCCCTCTCACACCCTGCATGCACTTAAAACAAAATAAACAGGTGTCTCAGTCTCACACATGTATAGGCAAAACTGTATCAGACCGGTGTAACGTTGGTAAATCTTCCATTGCACAGAATGATTTTTGTAGCACGTGCAACAAATGACAGTCGAAAGATACAATTACAGTGCTGCTATCAATTTGCTTGGTATAACCACATTTATAGTTTTCTACAAATGCAATCAATCAAATTGGCCTCCATCACTCACGGTAACATTACCTAGGTCCTTATTGATATTATAAGATTAACGTACCTGCAGTAAAAACCAAGCATGTCCGATAAACATCCTCAGATTTATTTCGGCTTCAAGAAGAAATGGGAATTACATTTCATGTGAACATCGTCCTATCCTTATTAGACGTTCTCTGCGGTAAACTACAGTCCTTATAGGAAGCGTCCATTGTTTTTCCAACCCACTTTTAACTTCCAACAAAATTACGTCTCACTGCAACGATGCACCATCTAGTGGACAAACGACTACTTATCGCCAATACTGGAAATGCAGCCATGATGATGATGATGAATATTTATTTTGGCTTTCTCTTAATCCTACTGAATTTGTAATTATGTATCGGCCGTTCTAATACCGATAGTATGTGGGTGCCTGTGTGTGTGTGCATGTGTATATGTGTGCACCGCCATCTACAGGCCAATGAGTGTCACTAAATGTACACATAACCTTTTTTTTAGACCCCCCCCCCCCCCCCATGGATGAAATTCTACGAAACTTGGTATACCCCCAGAGAATGCCAGGTCAATCATACACATAAAATTTGGTGCAGTTCTGAACATCTTAACTAAAGATAGGGGCGATTAAAGCAGAATAATATTGCATTTTCATTTTTTACCGGGGGGGTGCAAATCACAAATGAATGATTATGGGCCAGATTGATGTGGGCCCTTGAGACCAACATACCATAAAAGATTCTTCATCCTCAGTGCCACGGTTCAGGTAGTTATTTAGGAAAAACTGCTTTTTTTGCGGTTCGGGGGGCCCAGCACGGGGATGAAACGATTTTTTTCCGTAAAAGTCTAGTGGGGCTACATACCCACCAAATTTCATGTGCCCCGGTGGTTCGGTGTCCCGGGTATCGTTGACCAAAAATTCAGGAAGTAGATGACGGGGGAAAAAAAAAAAAAAAAAACTTTGACAATCCCTATATGACCGCTTCGCTAGCTTCGCTAGTGGCGGTCATAATAACAACCAATAACCTAACCTGTGACTTTTTAACCAAATCAACCAATGCATTGTCACTCTATGACACATTTCCAATTCTGCCCCCACTTGTGTGTGTGGCAATGACATGGTCTAGCCAGCTACATTAGAGAAGATGAATAGGCCTAACAGTTTCCCAAGAGAAAGTCTGAAGCTGAAGTTCCTTTCAAACCTTTACATAGGATTCACTGTAAAACTAAGAGCAAACCAACAGAGTAGCCTACATCTCAGTTATTTCCTTCTATGTTTTGTTTTAGAGCGATCACATAGGCCTAGGCTAGCATTCCAAGTTACAGAATAGAAACTAATGTGTTAGCTTATGGCTAATGTATATGAGAAATCCCATAGAGATGCTAACGGTTAGCATAATCGGTAAACGTAGATATTTAGAGCGAACTTCAGTCCATTTACAAAAGAGTTACATGAGAATAGTTATTTGTTTACAACTGACTATTAAAATACTCAAAGGCTAATGTTTTCTCTCCATATAATACCGTGTAGGAAAAAACGTGACTGTCTCATCAATGCTACTTGAACAGAAGTAGCTGCATAAAATCCCAAGTAGGCTACTCTCGCTGCACAAAATAAACATTAGGCTTGCGTGGGACAACGTTGTGACCCACTAGTGATCACGTGACACTTGCTCTGCTGCACTTCTCCCGCATAGCCTACCTCCTGGGAATGTATGAGTCTTCAGTGCGTGATTTCAAGTGTTTTTTCCCAATTAGTAATTTAAATACTCGATAATGTCAATTTGCACATCGTTAAAACAACAATCACGATATTATCGCAGACGATATATATCGCCCACCCCTAGTAGTGTGTGTGTGTGTGTGTGTGTAGGAGAGTATAGTGTGTGTGTGTGTGTGTGTGTGTGTGTGTGTGTGTGTGTGTGTGTGTAAAAGAGTATAGTAGTGTGTGTGTGTGTCTGAGAGAGAGTACATGTAAAGTAGTGTGTGTGTGTGTGTGTGTGTGTGTGTGTGTGTGTGTGTGTGTGTGTGTGTGTGTGTGTGTAAGAGAGTTAGCTTGAAATGGAAGGGATTTGGCTCCATCTCCCTCTCTCCTCCATACAGATGTTTTTTAAGGCCCTGTGAAGTGTGTGTGCGTGTGTGTGTGTGTGTGTGTGTGTGTGTGTGTGTGTGTGTGTGTGTGTGTAGCTCTCCCATTCCGCTAGGCTCTGTCTGTGTCATCTCACTCAGTCCCTGTTGAAGCGTACAAACAGCACCAAGAGGATCCTCTGCTTTGCTCTTTACCACAGAGATGTGAGGCCGGATAATTGACTTGGCATATGGTGCAGGCGTGGGACAGGGTAGTGTGTGTGTGTGTGTGTGTGTGTGTGTGTGTGTGTGTGTGTGAGGGTGTGTGTGTGTGTGTGTGTGTGTGTGTGTGTGTGTGAGGGTGTGTGTCTGTGTGTGTGTGTGTGTGTGTGTGTGTGTGTGTGTGAGTGTGTGTGTGTGTGAGGGTGTGTGTGTGTGTGTGTGTGTGTGTGTGTGTGTGTGTGTGTGAGTGTGTGTGGGACAGGCTAGTGCAAGGATTCAAGTCTAATAATATTAGCCAGATGAAGGGGAGATATTGGAAATACACTGTGGAGCACTGAATGAAATGTCACTTAATCTGGAAGGACAACACAGACACACACCTGTACAACACACACACACACACACACGCGCATGCACACGCACACGCACACGCACACACATACACATTTAATTGAGCAGTTTTTCCCAAACTTCATTCAAGATTCAAGACGCTTTACTGTCATTCCTACATTTTCATGTTGAAGGGAAATTTAGTACTCAGGTCCAGGTTAATTAAACAAAGCAAAGCCCCCCCCCCCCCCCGCTTACATAATTGCAAAAGGGTTGTCGACTGTTGTAGAAAAAAATGGCATTGCCCATTATCAGCAACCATTCATCCAATGTTCCAAAGGCACATTCTGTTTACTAATCTCATTTTACTAAAGGCTAACTGAGAAAACAAAACATTGGAGAACCCATTTGCAATTGTAATCACATCATGTAATCTGAAAACTGCTGCCCTGATTAAAACAAAAACAATGCAACTGATCTCAGCTGGTATTCTGTTTATAATGAGTGAAATGGAAATTTCTAAGTGACCCCAAACTTTTGACTGGTAGTGTGTTATGGTAAAATAAATGTATCATTCTATCTAAAAAAATATTTATGCATTATACGCAGTGAATGACATCAGTGTTCAGGGTGCTCAAGTCAATGAGTAATTCATGACTAAAGGGCAGTGTGTCGGGAGCAGTCTATGGTCAGATCAGAGCAGAGGTGACGAGGTGATGAATTTAGCAGTCTAACAGCAGATGGGGAGAAGCTGATCCTCAGTCTGGTTGTCTTTGCCTCGAGGCTGTGTACCCTCTTGCCTGATGAGAGGGGGGAAAACAGTCAGGTCAGGATGAGTGTCATCCTTCATGATGAGCAAGGCTCTGTTTTTGCACCTGCTGGTGTATATGTCCTCAATGGTGGGTAGGCTGCAGCTAATGGTCCGCTGAGCCAGCTTAACCACAAGCTGTAGGGCCTTCCTGTCTGCAGCAGAGCAGCTGCCATACCACACCGTAATGCAGGAGGAGAGGATGCTCTCCACTCAGAACCTGTAAAAAAGGCTGAGTATGACAGGACACCGACCAGCCTGCTCCAACTTCCTTAAGAAATAGAGGCGCTAGTGGGCTTCCTTAAGAAATAGAGGCGCTGGTGGGCTTCCTTAAGGAATAGAGGCACTGGTGGGATATTGGTGGGTTTTCTTAATGAGGTATGTTGTGTTGTATCTCCATTTCAGCCCCAGGTATTTGAAGAAGGAGACAAATTCAACCTCTGCACTGTCAATGTGGAGCTGGGCCTGAAGTCAACAACCATCTCCTTAGTTTTCTTGGCATTCAGCTTGAGGTTGTTATTGTTGCACCAGGTGTCCAGTGTAGCCACTTCCTGTCTGTATGCTGACTCATCGTTTTGAGTGACCTACAACCACTGTGTCGTCTGCAAATTTCAGCACATGGTTGTTTGGGTATTGAGATGAGCAGTCGTAGGTCAGCAGTATACAGTAGGGAGCTCAGGACACATCTCTGAGGTGTTAAGGACACATCTCTGAGGAGTTAAGGACACATCTCTGAGGTGTTAAGGACACATCCCTGAGGAGTTAAGGACACATCACTGAGGAGTTAAGGACACATCTCTGGGGGTTTAGGACAGATCCCCTTGGGGGCGCCGCTGTTGAGGATGATGGTGGAAGACTTGTTGTGGATCCTGACAGATTGGGGTCTGTTTGTTAGAAAGTCCAAGATCCAGTTGCAGAGTGTGTTGTGGTTAGTCAAAGTAATGACAGTTTGTTCACCAGCGTTTGGATGATAGTATTAAACGCAGAGCTGAAGTCCCGGAAAAGTAGTCTGACATAAGAGTCTTTCTTGTCCAGGTGAGTAAGTGCTGGATGGATCACGTAAGAGATGGCGTCGGCAGTTCTTCCCGTATGCATACTGATGGGAGTCCACAACTACATTGATTGTCCTCTTTACCCCAGCCATTACAAGCATAATAACATGCTATTTACAATGAGAAAACCACATACAACCTTGACACTAAACATACAAAAGCCGTAACATCATGTTTGCTGCTTTTAATTGCCCACTCACCCAACATACGCTCTTTCGGTCGTGCTGCTTTCATTGGGTTTCTTTTCTGTTCAGGTTCATTGTCAGACTTCCCTTTCTGAGTATCTGTATAGTGTTGTCAATGCCTTTCAGCTATACAGTGTGATGGAGCAGACAACGTTTTGCTACATATGAATGCTACTGTATGTAAGCTATGATGTGCTGTGTTTAAGATGTGATTGGTGGTTAGTTGCGGGCGAGTGTAACAGTCCTTAACACCAACTGGTACAGACACACACACACACACACACATATGCATACACATGCACACAGACACGCCACACACACACACACACACACACACACAGATGGTCACAGAGGGCCCACTTCTTGATGGTACCCAGTGATACAGTTTTGTAGTTCTGGAATAGAGTTCTCCAGACGGAGGAGCACAAAGAGAGGAGGGCAGAGCAGAGGATTCTGGGACGGCTTGTTGAAATATGTGCTCCAAGAGAAACCATACATCAGCCTTCTATTCCTATCCTTTGATTAATGAACAGCACTACCTACATGTATTAGAAGACTTCTCAGAGGTGTGTGTTTGTGTGTGTGTGTGTGTGTGTGTGTGTGTGTGTGTGTGTGTGTGTGTGTGTGCATGTGTGTGTGTGTGTGTGTGGGGGGGGGGGGGGGGGGGGTCACGCCTGTTGTTTCTTTTACACTTGTGGAACTTAATATGGACTCTTCTTTGCTATTTAATATATGGACTCTTCTTTGCTATTTATATATATGATCATAGCTTTAATATGCAATTTCACATCACTGCTGATCCCAAGTTTAATGTTTATGAGTGCATGCATATGTGTGTGTGTGTCTGTACCGGTTGGTGTCAAGGACTGTTACACTCGCCCGCAACTAACCACCAATCACATCTTAAACACAGCACATCATAGCTTACATACAGTAGCATTCATATGTAGCAAAACATTGTCTGCTCCATCACACTCTATAGCTGAAAGGCATTGACAACACTATACAGATACTTAGAAAGGGAAGCCTGACAATGAACCTGAACAGAAAGGAAACCCAATGAAAGCAGCACGACAGAAAGAGCGTATGTTGGGGCAGGGGGCAATTAACAGCAGCAAACGTGATGTTACGGCTTTTAGTGTCAAGGTAGTATGTGGTTTTCTCATTGTAAATAGCATGTTATTATGCTGGTAATGGCTGGGGTAAAGTCAGAAGAGGAGGTTTGTGTGTGTGTGTGTGTAATGAGGATAATGAGGACAGAGAAGGTGTGTGTTTGTGTGTGTGTGTGTGTGTGTACTGAGAACAGAGGAGGAAGATATGTGTGTTAGTGTGTGTGTGTGTGTGTGTACTGAGAACAAGGGGGAAGCGATGTGTGTATGTGTGTGTGTGTACTGAGAGGAGGTGTGTGTGTGTGTTTGTGTAAGCGTATATGTACTGAGAACAGAGGAGGATGAGATGTGTGTGTGTGTGTTTGTGTGTGTGTGTGTGTACTTAGAGGAGGAGGCCTGTAAGTGTGTGTGTGTGTGCACTGTGATGCCCTGGCTTTGCCGTGCCGTGAAGCGTTACACCTCTTCCTCCCTCTGCCTGCATGGTGCTCTTGAGCACTAGGCATGTTGCTGTACATGTCATATTGCATTTTGACCTGCAGGAGGAGCTAGAGAGTCCGGTGGCTAATGAGGGGCGTGGCTCCGTGTTAATGGCCATTGGAATAAAGCCAGCGTCCTGAGGTCTCACTTGGGCTCTCGGTTCTGCTCTGGCCTGACGCTGTGGAGGGCTGGCTGCAGCGATTCCCGATTGCCTTTTCTTTATGCACTACACATACACTTTGCTGACGTGCATGACACTTTATTTTATCTTTTGTTGCTTCTCACTTACTGACTTTTGTAAATATATTTGTAAATAAATTAAGATTATTATTTAAACATGGCCCGACGGTGTCAGTCTCCCTATGTCCTTACCCTTTGAGCCAAGATGTTTGTGACAGTACTGAGAACAGAGGAGGAAGAGATGTGTGTTTGTGTGTGTGTGTGTGTACTGAGAGGAGCAGGAGGCGTACTGTATGTGTGTGTGTGCGCATGTGTGTGTGGACTGAGAAGAGAAAACGCAGTGTGCTATTACCACGTGACACAGAGTCAGAGGTACAGACACACACACACACACACACACACACACACACACACACACACACACACACACACACACATATGGTCACAGAGAGCCCACTTCTTGATGGTACCCAGTGATACAGTTTTGTAGTTCTGGAATAGAGTTCTCCAGATGGAAGAGCACAAAGAGAGGAGGGCAGAGCAGAGGATTCTGGGACGGCTTGTTGAAATATGTGCTCCAAGAGAAACCATACATCAGCCTTCTATTCCTATCCTTTGATTAATGAACAGCACTACCTACAGTACATGTATTAGAAGACTTCTCAGAGGTGTGTGTTTGTGTGTGTGTGTGTGTGTGTGTGTGTGTGTGTGTGTGTGTGTATTAACCAGTATGTGTTCATATTTTTGGCTAGTAAGTAGAATTATTAGATTTAAAATGTAATCAAGAACTCAAAAACAGATCTCCCCAGCTCACATCTATATGATCATAGATTTAATATGCAATTTCACATCACTGCTGATCCCAAGGTTAATGTTTATGTGATTTCTAGATTGAATATAATTTCTGTAACCTTTCAAATGTCTGTATCTCTATACCAACATTAACAATTGGCATTAGGCATGTCCAGAAGCAGACAAGGACTAAACAGCAAAGGGAAAGCAAGGAAGTGACATCATCACTTCATCATCACAGTGTCACGCAGTAATAGCACACTGATGTTTTCTCTTCTCAGTCCACACACACACACATACACACACATACAGTACGCCTCCTGCTCCTCTCAGTACACACACACACACACAAACACACATCTCTTCCTCCTCTGTTCTCAATACTGTCACAAACACCTTGGCTCAAAGGGTAAGGACATAGGGAGACTGACACCGTCGGGCCACGTTTAAATAATAATCTTAATTTATTTACAAATATATTTACAAAAGTCAGTAAGTGAGAAGCAACAAAAGATAAAATAAAGTGTCATGCACGTCAGCAAAGTGTATGTGTAGTGCATAAAGAAAAGGCAATCGGGAATCGCTGCAGCCAGCCCTCCACAGCGTTAGGCCAGAGCAGAACCGAGAGCCCAAGTGAGACCTCAGGACGCTGGCTTTATTCCAATGGCCATTAACACGGAGCCACGCCCCTCATTAGCCACCGGACTCTCTAGCTCCTCCTGCAGGTCAAAATGCAATATGACATGTACAGCAACATGCCTAGTGCTCAAGAGCACCATGCAGGCAGAGGGAGGAAGAGGTGTAACGCTTCACGGCACGGCAAAGCCAGGGCGTCACAGTACACACACACACACACACACACACACACTTACAGGCCTCCTCCTCTCAGTACACACACACACACACAAACACACACACACATCTCTTCCTCCTCTGTTCTCAGTACACATACACTTACACAAACACACACACACATACACACACACACATACACACACACACACACACACACTTACAGGCCTCCTTCTCCTCTCAGTACACACACACGTACACACATCTCTTCCCCCTTGTTCTCAGTACACACACACACACACACACACACACACACACACACACACACACTAACATACATATCTTCCTCCTCTGTTCTCAGTACACACACACAAACACACACCTCCTCTGTCCTCATTATCCTCATTACACACACACACACACACACACACACAAACCTCCTCTTCTGACTTCCAACACCAGAGCATTAGGCATTAAAGTGCAGAAAAGTCCACCCAGAGCCAGTGGTGGCTGTACAGCGTCCATTTTAAGTAAGGATGGGGGCATTTGGGGTGATGGACACTGGAAGGGAAATCTTTATCCAGTCGCAGTCCTTTGCCGGCTGGAGGACAAGATTAATTAGTCCTTAAGTACAGCATTAATTTGAGGCATGGAGGCCCAGGGCCCAGGCGGACATCTTGATTTGCCGACGCCGACGGCTGGTGGGGGGGGGGGGGCTGGGGGGCAGTTTGGGGGGTGACAATCTCGGCTATGCCTGTGGCACAGATTATTCAGAGGAAATGATTCAATCAGGACGCTCCGCTCGTCTCATCTCCTCTCCCCTCCTTGCCATGCCGTGTCATGCCCGTGCTGTGCCCGAGCCGTGCCTGAGCTTGCTCTTCTGCAGGGGCGGGCAGAAGGCTGGCTAGGCTGGCACTCCCCTCGGGGCGGCACAGCAGGGAGGGTAACCAGAGGGCAGAGCAGAACGAGAGCAGTGGGGGGTGGGGGGGCTGGTTCAGGGCAGGACAGTCTCTGGGTGGGTGGGGGGCTGGGGGTGTTAACTGAGAACATAGTCACAGATCCAAGACGCCACACTCTCACAGTCTGTCAGCCAGGCCCTGACTAAAGATATCAAAGATGTGTCTCTAATTGGGGAGGAGAGGGAGAGAGAGGAAGAGAGGGAGAGAGAGATAGAGCGAAAGAGAGGGAGAGAGAGAAAGAGAGGGAGAGAGATAGGAAGAAAGAGAGAGACACAGAGAAAGAGAGGAAGAAACAGAGAGGGATGCGTCTCTTTCCTCCCAGAATCCCTTGCCTGTCTCAGAACACACGTGATTATCTTGCGACTCGACACTTTGCCAGGGTCATTAATGCAGAGTTCTCTTTAAAAGCGCAGCGGGTGTCTTCTTATCGCTGGGGTAGGCAGAGGTTAGTCAACACTAACAAGCCTGATGTGCCATCTCCGCAAAAACCCACCCAGACAGAGTCTAGCACCCGCAATGAACACACTGGGACAACAGAGACGTTGTTAGTGCTTTTATCATTAGAACGGTTATTCTTGCAATCACTATTTGTAGATCTGTCAAGGATACTGCCGCCATGGTCGCAGAAAGCTCAGTAGACAGTTCCGAGCTATTCCCATTCCGGTTCCGATGACACAGACGGTTTGTCATTGAGTGGCTCGGGAAGTGCCTGGGTCCTCAGCACCGCGCCGTCCTGGCCGCTGACAGACTCGCTCTGTGCTGATGAATGTGTCCTCGGGCACAATCAGAGGAGACATATTAATATTCCGCTTTGGAGGGGATTCCGAGGGGATTGGTTGGTTGTCAGGCGGCCGGCGACGTGCGGCTGTCTGGTTTGAAATTAGTGGCGTCCGCGAGGACTCATTCCTTGCTCAGATGATTCAAATGATTTCGATAAGGTCCCTGTTGATTCTTCTTGTCAGTGATAATGGCTGTGTCTCTCTGCGGGTCAAACACTCTATTCTCCTGTTGCTCAGGATATTCATAGTTTGTCTTTTCAAAACAAGCTCCCGCTGGTAAACTCAGTGACACTGTTGCTTGCTCATTTCATAACTTCAAAGGTCGACCCTTTCATACACTGCAATACTGACACACACACAGACACACAGGCACTCTGAAATATTAAGCAACGTGGCAATGCTGTTGCTGTTAATTAGAGTGTGGTCTCAGATGGTCAGTATTTTAACTGCTGCTAAATAGGGGCCACTCTAGTCCATTACTGCTTTGGGTGAATTCACCAGCATTACGGCTAACAGCAGGAGATAATGTAGACATTTGATGACAGACAAACAGACACAACAGAGAGAGCAGATGGAGGATTTGTCATGTGAGTGGGCTTCTGGAACCATTTACAAATTAAGCGTATTCTATATGGAATTCCTGGATATGTGTTCTAGAATGGACCTCTTGGGTAAGTAGCTATTTACCCAGGACAATGTATTAATGAGAATGGAATGATACATTGTGAGAAAAGCTTTTCATAAAACCAGAAATGTACCAACAAAACATTTGTTATTATCTAATGAAGAGGTTAATCAGTAACACTTTAATTGGATTGTCCCCAGTAGACTATCTGCAGATGGTCAGATCATGACCAAACTCTCTTTTGAAACTCTTTTAACTTTAATTAATTGTTAAGATTAGGATCGGGGTTGGGTTTGATTAAAGTGAGTTTAAGGGAACAATTTGACAAACTGACTTTGAACAAGCCATCTGTAAGGTCTCTGTAGGCATATTATCCACATAAAATATTACGACTTAATAGCAGCAAGAGACAAAAAGGTTAAATGACTTTTGTTTATGTCAGAAGCATTTTATTTCTGCTTCCATCACCAACAGGCTCAACTCTCTCTCTCTAAGTGGCCCTTTTCTCTCTATCAAAGTGCATCTGCACTGTACTATAAATCGCTCTGGATGAATCTAGAGAGTTTGCTAAATGAGGAGGTGTCCTGGCGAAAGACTTTTATTGCCCAGGTACAACACAGCAGCCCTGTGGGACTGTTTTCCAGTCGCTGGTTTATAGGTCTGCCCTAACATCACCAGCGAACCCTCCCCAGCCCGCCCCTCCCTGCCCGCGCTAAAACACCCCCGTGGGAGTGTTTAAAGGAACTGGCTCACACCCTAACATCGCTAGCCACCCTCCCTGCACCAGGTCCTGCTCGTTGTGAGCAGTGTGTGTGTATAGTGTGTGTGTGTGTGTGTGCGCGTGGGGGGAGGGGGGTCGTGAATCATTGAGTAACTCTAAGAGAGGGCCTTTATGACCGTCATCAAAATGTCCCCATGCTTTACTGCACTGCTAAGCCATGTGCTTAATCAAGGGAGAAATATAATTTGTTGCCGTTTTTACAATGTATTAACTTAAAGATACAGAAGGACTGTATTTAAAAAGACAAATGGAGATGGCCAGCAGCCTAAAACAATGGGCATCCAGCTCCTCTGCTTTATGACAGCGTCATAAGGATCAAATACGGAGGACAGGCCAGTCATTACAATGCATTATGGGTAAGGAGGAAAGACCAGTCATAGTAATGCTTTATGGGTAAGGAGGACAGGCCAGTCATAGCAAAGCATTCTGGGTAAGGAGGACATGCCAGTCATACCGGTAATGCATTATGGACCCTTTCAAGAGAGTTCCATTATCAGCATCATAGTTGGCCCCACAAGACTTCCTTTTTAACATTCCATATGTTATCTTAATGCAGAGGAAGTAGATTGGGGCCCAAATAGAACGTTCAAGCATTCTGTTTTTGTTTTTATTGTTGAAAGGGTCTATAGGTAAGGAGGACAGGCCAGTCATAGGAAAGCATTCTGGGTAAGGAGGACATGCCAGTCATAGTAATGCATTATAGGTAAGGAGGACAGGCCAGTCATAGTAATGCATTATGGTAAGGAGGAGAGGCCAGTCATAGTAATGCATAATGGGTAAGGAGGCAGGCCAGTCATAGTAATGCATTATGCCTCTGTTATCAGTGCATTTATGAAGTCCAGTCCCAGACTAAAAGCTTCTGCTCCATGGAGCTCTCCACTATCTTTCTTAGACCAGGACCAGTGTTGTAGAAAGTACTAGAAAGCAATACTTGAGTAAAAGTACAAGTATCGTACTAGAAAAAGACTTTGGTAGAAGTGAAAGTTACCTTTTAGAATATTACTTAAGTAAAAGTCTTAAAGTATCTGATATATACTGTACTTAAGTATCAAAAGTAATTTGCTGATATTTAATGTACTTAAGTATTTGAAGTAAAAGTAAAAAGTAAAAAGCAAGCGGTTTTATTTTGAACTTTTATTGTGAACTTTATTTTGGCTTTCTTATAGTAAAGCATAAAGCATAGCCTATTCAGGGTTCCCATATCTTCTTAATCTCACTCATAAAATCAAAATCACATTCTTTTCTAGGACTTTTCAGGCACAATTCTCTTAAGTTCAAAGAACAAACAGCATATGTTTAGAGCTGACATCAAAGAAAAAAACAGAAACATAAATTTCACTTTTGTATAAACTTCAGGTAAAAATGAAAAATAAATAACTTATTTCTTTAAAAAAAAAAAAAAAAGACCTACTGGTAGGGAGAACATTTTGGTCATGTGGTTTGAGCATTTCTAGGGCTTACTCCCCAGGTCGCCATCTCACTCACACACACACACACACACACACACAGGCCACCTATGTCCAGCAGCTACTAATAAATGCCAGTCATTAGTTGAAACTGAAAAGGTGTCTGTTCATCTTCAAAAGAAGCTGGTTTTCAAAGTTGCCAGAATTCAGCGCCCGGGAGTTTCAGGCCCAAGACCGGCCCACGTTTTTCATAGTGGTGGAAATTGGATAAATTCAGCTCTTACTATCCTGTAGTTTTTATTAGTACCATGGTTCAACAAATGTGTAAAGGTTATATAATAATTCACTTCAACTGAGAAGTTAACAAAAAATATTCCACTATTCCACAAGTTAACAAAAACAGAAAGAAAGAAAGAAAGCCATTGAAATGTAGCCTATCCCACGCTTTCACAAATTGTCTAGGCTACTGTACATGTTTTTTGCATGGGTAGGCTATAATGTTGTTTGGTGATTTAGCCTACTCCTTTACTACACCCTCTTCTGAGCAAACAATATACAGTAGGTTTATCATGTAGGGTAATTGCTCTTTCTTACATTAAATAACTTTAATTTATCCTCTCTACTTGTCCCTGTAGTCATGGCCTCCTCATCACTAATTTCGGGCTCATCATTTTCAGTGGTCGACTGGTTGATCTGCTGCTCAGTCTCTCCTGGCCTCTTACCATCCTTTCTGACGCTTGTGTCTACTGTAGGGCCGGCTCGGATATCCGTATCTGAGAAAACTTTTTGGAAAAGACGGGCTATATGGACCCAACCAACTCTTTTTGGGAGGGGAGAACTCCCTCATGTAGGCTACAACCCATGCAGAGGCATTGCATTGGTGTCATGCACAGAATGCTGAACGTGTCCTACTTTAAGAAAAAATATAGACTAACGTGACAAATGACAATATTTTTTTCCTCGACCGGCCCAAAAGTGAAGCGGGAATTCTCCCGATTCTCCCGATTACCCACCCCGGGCCTGATTCAGTCTTACTCTTCTTGGACTGAAGACAAGTCCTGCGATGCTAAATAGCCTTTCACAGGGGCTTCACATTTTTTGCAAATACGGCCACGGGTGTATGACGTTATCTTCACCACTACCCTGTTCACCGAGTTCACCACTATCGTCGGGGTGGTCGTCTATGATAACGGGAGGTACTCCAGTAGGTGCTCGTGCTTCCATGGCAGTTTCAGTTGTGCGTCATTCTCCTTTAGCACCAAACAAGTGCTGAAATAGAGCGCGCAGCGTGCGGAGCGTGTGTAATGCAATCTAGGAGCAGTGATTCGCCAAATCTCCCTTATTGCAGTCGCACACATTTCTTCTAATTTTATGTTTTAGTAACAAGTAACGAAGATGCTTAGTGGAAATTTAACGGAGTAAAAGTATACATTTTATCTAGGAAATGTAGTGGAGTAAAAGTGAAAGTTGACATAAATTTAAATAGCGAAATAAAGTACAGATACGTGAAATTTCTACTTAAGTACAGTAACGAAGTATTTGTACTCCGTTACATTACAACACTGACCAGGACTACGACAGTAATCCAGACATGAAACTGCCACTAAAAATATGTCTTTTTCATAGATCTATACAAATTACACTTCATCTATTTTACATTGTTTATGGGTTTTTTTATTTATTTATCTGTAATTTCTGCAATCTATACTTTCTATATGTCTGTCTGTGCTCTAGATATGCTGTCCTCCTTTAGAACCAAATGGAACACACTGCATATGTCTGTTCTGTGCTCTAGATATGTTGTCCTCCTTTAGAACCAAACGGAACACACTGCATATGTCTGTTCTGTGCTCTAGATATGCTGTCCTCCTTTAGAACCAAACGGAACACACTGCACACACACTCACACACACACACACTCACACTCACACACACTCACACACACACTCACGGCTACACACACACACTCACGGCTACACACACACACTCACACACACACGCTCACACACACACACACACTCACACACACACACACACATTCACACACACTCACGGCTACACACTCACACACACACACACTCACGGCTACACACTCACACACACTCAGACACACACACACACTCACACACACACACACACACTTACACACACACACTCACACACACTCACACACTCACTCACTCACACACACACTCACGGCTACACACTCACACACACACTCACACACACTCACGGCTACACACTCACACACACTCGCACACACTCACGGCTACACACTCACACATACTCACACACACACACACACTCAAGGCTACACACTCACACACACTCAGACACACACACACTCACACACACACACACACACACTCACGGCTACACACTCACACACACTCAGACACACACACACTCACACACACACACACACACTCACACACACACTCACACACACTCACACTCACACACACACTTACACACACACACACTCACACACACTCACACACTCACTCACACACACACTCACACACACTCACGGCTACACACTCACACACACACTCACACACTCACTCACACACACTCACGGCTACACACTCACACACACACTCACACACACTCACGGCTACACACTCACACACACTTACACACACTCACGGCTACACAGTCACACATACTCACACACACACTCACGGCTACACACACACACACTCACGGCTACACACTCACACACACTCAGACACACACACACTCACACACACACTCACACACACACACACACTCACTCACACACACACTCACGGCTACACACTCACACACACACTCACACACACTCACAGCTACACACTCACACACACTCACGGCTACACACTCACACATACTCACACACACACTCACGGCTACACACACACACTCACACACACTCATGGCTATACACTCACACACACTCACGGCTACACACTCACACACACTCACAGTTACACACACACGGCTACACACTCACACACACTCACAGTTATACACTCACGGCTACACATTCACACACACTCACACACACACTCACAGTTACACACACACGGCTACACACTCACACACACTCACGGCTACACATTCACACACACTCACGGCTACACACTCACACACACTCACACACACACGGCTACACACTCACACACACTCACACACACTCACGGCTACACACTCACGGCTACACACTCACACACAAGGATACAAGATACAAGGAAGTTTATTGTCACATGCATATGGAAGTACTGGAAGTAAGAAATGCAGTGAAATTATGTCTGATGTCAGCCTATTTGTGCATTTATGGGGGGGGGGGGGGGGGGGGGGGGTAAAAAGTGCAGTAGAAGGGGTTTAGTAGATTAAGTGGCAAAGGCTGCATAAGAAAGGTGGGGGAGGATTGGGATTGGGCGGGGGGCACCAACAAGGAGCACCCAAGAGCAACAGGGGCAAGGAAAAACTCCCTTACCAAGGAAGAAACCTTGGGCAGATCCACGGCTCAAGGGGCTAACCCAACTGCCAGGGGTCTTGGTGTGTGTGTTGGGGGGATGACAGGGGAGATGGGATAGTGTGCTGTGTATGTGGGGAGAGGGCAGTGTGCAATATGTGTGTTGGAGAAGCTTCCTCATGAGACAATGTGCTGTGTATTGGGGGGGGGGGGGGGGGGGTCAGTGTGCTGTAAGTATGTTGAGGATGTGTGTTGGAGAAGTAGGGGAGAGGGGGGGGGAGTGTACTGCAAGTATGGTGAAGGGACTTACTATTGCAAGCAGAGTACTGTATGTATGATGTATGTGAGTGATGACAGTGAAGATGTGTGTGTGGGCGGGAGGGGAGTGGAGCAGTGACTGTGTGTGTGTGTGTGTAGTGTGTGTGTGGGTAGGTGAGGGCAGTGTGCTGTAAGTATGTAGAGGATGTGTGTTGGAGAAGAGCCTGAAGACAATGTGCTGTGTGTGTGGGGGGGGGGGGGGGGGGGGGGCAGTGTGCAGCAAGTATGTAGAGGAGGCTTACTGTAGCAAGCAGTGTGCTGTATGTATGTGAGGTGATGACAGTGATGATGTAGATGCAATCTATACTTTCTATATGTCTGTCTGTGCTCTAGATATGCTGTCCTCCTTTAGAACCAAATGGAACACACTGCATATGTCTGTTCTGTGCTCTAGATATGTTGTCCTCCTTTAGAACCAAACGGAACACACTGCATATGTCTGTTCTGTGCTCTAGATATGCTGTCCTCCTTTAGAACCAAACGGAACACACTGCACACACACTCACACACACACACACTCACACTCACACACACTCACACACACACTCACGGCTACACACACACACTCACGGCTACACACACACACTCACACACACACGCTCACACACACACACACACTCACACACACACACACACATTCACACACACTCACGGCTACACACTCACACACACACACACTCACGGCTACACACTCACACACACTCAGACACACACACACACTCACACACACACACACACACTTACACACACACACTCACACACACTCACACACTCACTCACTCACACACACACTCACGGCTACACACTCACACACACACTCACACACACTCACGGCTACACACTCACACACACTCGCACACACTCACGGCTACACACTCACACATACTCACACACACACACACACTCAAGGCTACACACTCACACACACTCAGACACACACACACTCACACACACACACACACACACTCACGGCTACACACTCACACACACTCAGACACACACACACTCACACACACACACACACACTCACACACACACTCACACACACTCACACTCACACACACACTTACACACACACACACTCACACACACTCACACACTCACTCACACACACACTCACACACACTCACGGCTACACACTCACACACACACTCACACACTCACTCACACACACTCACGGCTACACACTCACACACACACTCACACACACTCACGGCTACACACTCACACACACTTACACACACTCACGGCTACACAGTCACACATACTCACACACACACTCACGGCTACACACACACACACTCACGGCTACACACTCACACACACTCAGACACACACACACTCACACACACACTCACACACACACACACACTCACTCACACACACACTCACGGCTACACACTCACACACACACTCACACACACTCACAGCTACACACTCACACACACTCACGGCTACACACTCACACATACTCACACACACACTCACGGCTACACACACACACTCACACACACTCATGGCTATACACTCACACACACTCACGGCTACACACTCACACACACTCACAGTTACACACACACGGCTACACACTCACACACACTCACAGTTATACACTCACGGCTACACATTCACACACACTCACACACACACTCACAGTTACACACACACGGCTACACACTCACACACACTCACGGCTACACATTCACACACACTCACGGCTACACACTCACACACACTCACACACACACGGCTACACACTCACACACACTCACACACACTCACGGCTACACACTCACGGCTACACACTCACACACAAGGATACAAGATACAAGGAAGTTTATTGTCACATGCATATGGAAGTACTGGAAGTAAGAAATGCAGTGAAATTATGTCTGATGTCAGCCTATTTGTGCATTTATGGGGGGGGGGGGGGGGGGGGGTAAAAAGTGCAGTAGAAGGGGTTTAGTAGATTAAGTGGCAAAGGCTGCATAAGAAAGGTGGGGGAGGATTGGGATTGGGCGGGGGGCACCAACAAGGAGCACCCAAGAGCAACAGGGGCAAGGAAAAACTCCCTTACCAAGGAAGAAACCTTGGGCAGATCCACGGCTCAAGGGGCTAACCCAACTGCCAGGGGTCTTGGTGTGTGTGTTGGGGGGATGACAGGGGAGATGGGATAGTGTGCTGTGTATGTGGGGAGAGGGCAGTGTGCAATATGTGTGTTGGAGAAGCTTCCTCATGAGACAATGTGCTGTGTATTGGGGGGGGGGGGGGGGGGTCAGTGTGCTGTAAGTATGTTGAGGATGTGTGTTGGAGAAGTAGGGGAGAGGGGGGGGGAGTGTACTGCAAGTATGGTGAAGGGACTTACTATTGCAAGCAGAGTACTGTATGTATGATGTATGTGAGTGATGACAGTGAAGATGTGTGTGTGGGCGGGAGGGGAGTGGAGCAGTGACTGTGTGTGTGTGTGTGTAGTGTGTGTGTGGGTAGGTGAGGGCAGTGTGCTGTAAGTATGTAGAGGATGTGTGTTGGAGAAGAGCCTGAAGACAATGTGCTGTGTGTGTGGGGGGGGGGGGGGGGGGGGGGGCAGTGTGCAGCAAGTATGTAGAGGAGGCTTACTGTAGCAAGCAGTGTGCTGTATGTATGTGAGGTGATGACAGTGATGATGTAAGTGTGTGTGTTTTTTTTTTGTGTGTGTTGGGGATGGGGGTGGGGTGGGGGGTGGGGGCAGAAAGGCTAGGCAATCAAGGACATGGGTAGATAGATGGAGGAGAAATCAAAAATAATAAATAAAAAGTTCTATGGAGATGTGCAAAAGTTGGAGAAAGTCAGATATGTGTGTGTGTGTGTGTGTGTGTGTGTGTGTGTGTGTTTTGACGTGTGATGAAATAAGAAAATAAATAAAAGGTCTGTAGCATAGGGAGAGGGATGTAAAAGTGCTAAAAGTCATGTAGGTGTGTGTGTGTGTGGGGCGGGGGGGGGGGGGGGGGGGGGGTCATGAGTGCTGAGGAGTGAATGAGTGCAAAGTCAGTATAGTGTGAGTTCAGAGTTGGGAAATGTTTGAGAGTGCTGAGGAGTGAATGTGTGCAAAGTCAGTATAGTGTGAGTTCAGAGTTCGGATGGCCTGGGGATAAAACTTCTCCTGAGTCTCTCAGTTCTGGCTTTGTGACTACATAGGCGTCTTCTTGATTTCAGCGGTAGGAATAATCCATTGTTAGGATGAGAAGAGTCCTTCAGAATCTTTTGGGCTCTTAGGAGTACTCTTCTGGAATAGATGTCTTGTAGAGCAGGGAGTTGAGTTCTTATAGTACGTTCAGCTGAGCGCACTACTCTCTGCAGAGTACTACAATCTCTAACTGTGGGGTTCCCATACCAGGTGATGATGCTACCAGTTAGAACACTCTCAACCGCTGAAGTGTAGAAGGCCTTCATGATGGATGTAGAAACTTTGAATTTCCTTAGCTGACGAAGGAAGTAGAGTCGTTGTCTGGACTTCTTCAGAACATATTGAGTGTTAACAGTCCATGTTAAGTCTTCAGTAATGTGGACACCAAGGTATTTAAAACTTGTGACTCTCTCTACAGGTTGCCCGCTGATCATTAGTGGGGTGTAACTGTAGTTCTGCTGCTGCCTTCTGTAATCCACTACCATTTCCTTGGTTTTAGTGATATTCAGTGTCAAGCTGTTAGATTGACACCACTGTGCCACCTCATCAACCTGATCCAAGTAGAGCTGTTCATTGTTGTTACTAATCAGGCCAAAGATCACTGTGTCATCTGCAAACTTGATGATGGAGGTATGACTACTGTTGGCTTTGCAGTCATGTGTGTAGATGTTGTACAGCAGTGGACTCAAAACACAGCCTTGGGGAGCACCAGTGCTGATGGTTAATGAGTCAGATGTCAGACCCCCCACTCTAACCACTTGTGAACGGTTGGTGAGGAAGTCAAATATCCAGTGACACAGGGTGGTGTTCAGTCCTAAGGCCTTCATCTTTGTGACCAAGGTGAGAGGTACTATCGTGTTGAATGCTGAACTAAAGTCAATGAACAGCATCCTCACATAATTCCCATTCCCCTCCTCCAGGTGAGTTAAGGTGGTGTGCATGAGGTTTGAGATGGAATCCTCTGTAGACCTGTTAGCTCTGTAAGCAAATTGGAGGGGGTCGAAGGAGGCAGGGAGGAATGAGCAGATAATGTTTTTCACAAGCTTCTCAAAACACTTCATCACTGTAGACATCAGGGGTACTGGGCGGTAGTCATTCAGACACGATGGACTTTTGCTTTTCGGTACTGGAACAATAACAGACTGCTCGAGGCAAGTAGGAACTGTCTCTTGAGCCAATGATGTGTTAAAGATATAAGTGAACACAGGAGCTAACTGAGCAGCGCAGGATTTCAAAACCCTGTTAGAAATTCCATCCGGTCCAGCAGCTTTTCTACAATTAACCCTCCTAAAGGCATTGCTCACATCGACCTCAGACGGCAGACCCACACACACGGCTACACACTCACAGTTACACACACACGGCTACACGCTCACGGCCACACACACACTCACAGTTACACACACACGGCTACACACTCACGGCCACACACACACTCACAGTTACACACACACACACTCACAGTTACACACACACACACACACACACAGCTACACACACACGGCTACACACTCACGGCCACACACACACTCACAGTTACACACACACACTCACAGTTACACACACACACACACACACACACACAGCTACACACACACTCACGGCCACACACACAGTACACACTCACACACACACACGGCTACACACTCACAGTTACACACACACACGGCTACACACTCACAGTTACACACACACGGCTACACACACACGGCTACACACTCACGGCTACACACACACGGCTACACACTCACAGTTACACACACACGGCTACACACACACGGCTACACACTCACAGTTACACACACACTGCTACATGCTCACACTGGGACAGCCGTGGCCTACCGGTTAGGGCTTCGGACTTGTAACCGGAGGGTTGCCGGTTCGAACCCCGCTACAGCTACACACTCACACACTCAGGGCTACTCACTCACAGTTACACACACACGGCTACACACTCACAGTTACACACACACGGCTAAAGTAAGCCGCAAGGCACCTCACTGTTCCCTGACCGCCACTGTAGCAGGCAGCTCATTGCATCGGGATTAGTGTGTGCTTCACCTCACTGTGTGTGTGCTGTGTGTGTTTCACTAATTCACGGATTGGGATAAATGCAGAGACCAAATTTCCCTCACAGGATTAAAAGACTATATATACTATACTATACACACTCTATACTACAGTATATAGTATACTATACTCTATACTACTCACACTCACGGCGACACACTCACAGCTACAGTACACACTCACTCAGGGCTGCTCTTACCTTTAGCCCTCTGGGGAACGTGGGAGTGTGTGTGCATGTGAGAATGTGGTTGTGTAAAGTGAAGGCACTGTGAGCTGACCATCTCCATCTCAGCGGACAGCCAGTCCCTAGTGAAGCGCTCTTTCATTCGCCTGCTTTCATTGGCTGTGTAGTCAACCAACTCATTCATTCACACATTTTGTACATTTTCAGCCAAAGAAAATTGTGAAAGTGTTAAAAGTCTGGACATTCTCTCTCTCTCTCTCTCTTTCTCTCACTCTCCCACTTTAAGACAGCTGAACAGTCTAGAACATTCTCTTCCTCACCTTCCTCATCTCAGGACCATCTTTCATGATTGTCTTTTTAGAGGGGCATAATTCTTTGTTATGAGGTAAATGTCAACATCTCCCCGTCTAAGCCGAATGGATGGCTGTTGTGTTTACCTCCCTGCAGATTCAATTGTCAGGGCTAGTTTGCCTGTTAGGCGTTTCATTCCTCTATCGGAATATGAAATCAGGACACAGACGCTGTGAAAATCATACGGTAGTCAGGCATCCTTTCGACAGGAGTGTGTTTACAGGCGAGATCCGTCTCACGGGTTTGACACTCTCTCAGCGGATTGGTTTAAATGTGTTAGTGGGGAAACCAAATGTCATCCTGAAACATTGCGTTCTTTAAATGTGATGAAAGCAGAGTGGTAGAAAACGGTGCGTGCCATGCTGATTTTGCAAGCGGGCAAACATTCCCTTGAAACGTGTCAGAGTCCAACTCTCCTGACGACTTCATCTGCCGTGTCCCATTTCGCTTCCTTCTCTCTGTCCTCACAAGGACTCTTGATAGAGAAGAAGTGCACTTCAGATTCTACTCTGAGTGGCTCACGTACCGTCTGCAGAGCAGTGGGAACAGCATACACACGTTTACGTGCTCTCTCTACACTCACACTGAATATACTCTACACACACACATGTATACACACACAGGGTGCGAGTTAGGGGGGAGCAGGGGGAGCCATGGCTCCCCTAGTGGCCACCTGGGCTCCCCTGGAAACATGGTATGTGAGATTATGGGGGAGCTCTAAAATATTGATATGATTGCCAAATAAATTATATTTTGGCCATGGTTTTCCCTAAAATGTGTAAAATAAGAGAAATAAAATTGTATTTTGAGTTCATAATTCATGAAAAAAGTGCCTGCTTGCATGTTAGAGGCGCGAAACGTGGAAGCGCTCAAATCAGGTCATCGCCGGTCCACATCATGGTTTACCGGACCTCGAGCAAAAGCAGCCGAACCCAGGCCGCTGTGGTCATTTCTGTGTTAGGTAACTGCTTTTACTTAATTTAAAAGCAAATACTTTATTTGCTGTTGTTGTAGGCCTAAGGATTGCTGTTATGTGATAGGCCGCCTACTTATGAGAAGGGCTATGTGCATCGTTGTGTTGTGTAGCCTACAGCAGGGGTTCCCAAACTTTTCCACGACAAGGCCCCCCAAATACTACTAGGTTCTGGCCAAGGACCCCCTTGATGTTTTATTAATTAAACCCATCGACAATACTACGGCAAATGTAAAAATACATTAAGCTAATCTAATAATTATTTTAGCCACAACCACATCGCGATGGAGCATACAGTGTGTAAAAATTTTATTTGGGGCTTTCTGCTATACGAGAGCCATCACTCTACTATTATTCCCAGTCATTATCATGGGAAATATGTTCAGATATGCGTCACATTATTATAATGGCATTGTATAACAACCCTCATAGTATATTTTAAATGTTTCAAATGTATTTATTTCTTGCTTTTATTTTTCCCTCCAACTTGCTGAGGCCCCCTGGCACCCCCTCGCGGCCCCCACTTTGAAAACCACTGGCCTACAGTATGTGCCGTTGCGTCCAGCAGTGAGAGGTTTGTGTAGTGCTATAGTCCTAGCTGTAGCTTATGCCATAATGTTCTTGTTTATTGTATGTGGTTGGTGCCGCTGGCTGCTCTTATCGCATGTGTTTGGCTCTGTGTACAGCCTTATAGGCTATAGCCCATGTGATTGTGAAACAATGTAAGTTGTTGAGTAATTCTAAGTTGATTCAATTAAACAGTCAAAAGACACATCATTGGTGGTCGGGGTCCGTGGATTATTTACTATCAAGTTCATTGAAGTTGTTTGCGTAGCCCATTAATGATCCATCGGGGTGTTTCATGTAAATATTGTAAACATATTATGTATTATGTTTCATGTAAGCAAACATAGACCTATGGCACCACCCACGTGCAACGGATTTTCTCTTTATAATAGGCACATGTCTATGCTGTTGCTATTAATGACAGGATCAGCATTTAAACTTTGCCCCCTTCCAAAAAAAAGAAAAAAAAAATCGCCTACCCGCCCCGCCCCCCGGAGACCGCGGTATAACTCGCACACTGTACACACACCCACAGTACACAGAGGGGTTTAGTAGATTAAGTGGCAAGGGCTGCATAAGAAAGGTGAGGGAGGATTGGAATTGGGGGGGGGGGGGCACCAACAAGGAGCACCCAAGAGCAACAGGGGCAAGGAAAAACTCCCTTACCAAGGAAGAAACCTTGGGCAGATCCACGGCTCAAGTCAAGTCAAGTCAAGTCAACTTTATTTCTATAGCACATTTAAAAACAACTGAGTTGAACCAAAGTGCTTACAAACAAACATAAAACAATGACAATGGTACAACAACAATATAACATGGGGGGAAAATAAATAAATAATTGAAATAATACACAAATTGGTCAAAAATAAAATAAAGAATAAAGAGTGTGTGTGTGGGGGGGGGGGGGGTATTAAGGTAGATTAAAAGCTTGGGAGAAAATGAAAGTCTTTAAGTTAGACTTAAAGCAGTCAATGGTTGGAGAGGACTTAATATGTACAGGTAGACTATTCCAGAGTTGGGGGGCAACAACAGAGAAGGCTCTATCACCCTTAGTCTTAAGGCGTGTTTTGGGGATATAGAGAAGATTCTGAGATGAAGACCTAAGTGATCTTGGAGTGCTGTAAGGAATTAGTAGGTCACCTATGTAACTAGGTGCCAAACCACTGAGGGCTTTGAAGACAAAAAGTAAAAAGACAAAACTGGAAAAAGCTGCCTTTGACCACACTATTTATTTGCTTATTAAAATTTAAAGAGGAGTCAAAGAAAACCCCAAGATTCTTTACTTCACTGTGGCAGTTTGCAGAGAGAGGTCCTAGTGCATTTTTCAAGATAGAAACATCACTTGGAGGGCCAAAAATAATTATATCAGTTTTACTTTCGTTCAGTTGAAGAAAATTTCTTGCCATCCAGCATTTGATGTCACTGAGACAGTTAAAAATATTCTCCAAAGAACAAATGCCATTAGTGTTAACAGGCAGGTAAAACTGAGTGTCATCTGCATAGCAGTGATACTGAATGTTATACTTTTTAAAAATTGAGCCAAGGGGTAGCATATAAAGAGAGAATAAAAGAGGGCCCAAAATGGAACCCTGAGGAACACCACACTTTATAAGGGCAGAGGAAGAGGAGAAATTGCCTAAACTAACTGAAAATGATCTATCACTAAGATAAGAAGAGAACCATTGCAGAACAGAACCCTGGAGACCAACTTCATCCTCCAAGCGTTTTAATAGGATGTTATGGTCAATGGTGTCAAATGCTGCACTCAGATCAAGAAGCACCAAGAGGGCACAAGATCCAGAATCAACTGCTAAGAAAATGTCGTTTTGGACTTTAAGCAAGGCCGATTCAGTGCTGTGCAGAGATCTAAAACCTGATTGGAATTTATCACATATATTGAACTCACTCAGATAAGAAGAAACCTGAGAGAGGACAACCTTTTCTAGTATCTTTGACAGAAAAGGTAATTTAGAAATAGGCCTATAATTCTTCAGGTCACTGGGCTCAAGGTTAGGTTTCTTAAGTAAAGGTTGCACAATTGCACGTTTAAAACCTGAGGGGACCACTCCATTGGTTAGTGAGTGATTAATTATGGCCAAAACAAGAGGGCAGATGATGGTAAAAACTTCTTTAAAAAGGCGTGCAGGTAAAACATCTAAGTGGCAGGATGTAGATTTCATATGGGAGACAACCTCAGAAAGCTGGGAGGAAGATATAGCCTGAAACTGTTGGAGGCAGCTAGGTGAAAGTTCTATCCCTGAGGGATCCGAATCTGGAGGTGAGATTTGAGATTTTATTTTGTCAATTTTATCGATGAAGAATTTGAGGAACTTCTCACAGATTTCTGTTGAAGGGGCAAGAGTAGATGACGCAGAGGCAGGATTTATAATAGAGTTAATGGTATTAAATAAAACTTTTGGCCTATGAGCATTATTGTTGATAAGCTGAGCATAATACTCAACCTTTGCTGCCTTAACAGAGTTTTGGTAGGTCTTTAGAGAATCTCTGAAAAGGTCATAGAAGACCTGAAGCTTCTCTTTTTTCCATTTGCGCTCTGCTTTCCTGCAAGATTTTCTGACAGAACGGGTCGTGGCATTTAACCATGGAGTGGTGATAGTTTTGACACGCTTTTGTTTTAGTGGGGCAACACAGTCTAAGGTCTCAAGACATGATGCATTAAAGAGAGTGACTCTGAGTGACAGAGCCGGTGGAAATAGCAACAGAGATAGTAGGTGAGTGAGAGAGGATGAAAGTATTAGAGAATGTTGTGGCTGTGGTGGAATTAATAGAACGGGCAAAGGAATAGGACTTAGGGGGAGATACAGGGGGACCAAACAAAATAGATTCAAATAAAATCAAAAAATGATCAGAGACCCCAATATCCATAATTTCTAAGTTGGAAACATTGAAACCATAAGACAATACTAGGTCTAATGTGTGGCCTTTCTGATGCGTTGGGGCCATAACAGATTGCACAAGATTGAAAGAGTCCACAAGGCATAAAAAGTCCTTAACCAAAGGTTTTGATGGGCAACAGATGTGAATGTTAAAATCCCCTAAAATCATGAAATTGTCAGAGCGAGAGGCCATAAAAGATAGTAGATCAGCAAATTCTTGAATGAAATTACAATTAAGCTTAATTTTTTGTGGTCGGTAAACTAATGCACAGAGGAGGGTGGCATTTATCTTTACAAGCTGTACCTCAAAAGTGGAGAACATATCAATTTGTACAATTCTACATTTAAAGTTGTTATTATAAACAGTGACCAGACCACCTCCACGACCAGTAGCCCTAGGGGAATTCATGAAGCTGCAGTGAGGAGGGCAGAGTTCACCAAGTGGAATGACGTAATTTCCGCTGAGCCAAGACTCCGTTATAAACAAAAAGTCCAGGTGATGAGACGTGAAGCGGTCGTTTAAAATGAAAGTCTTGTTATAGATAGATTGTGCGTTCAATAACGCAAATTTGACGGGAGGAGGGTCTTGCGCATGCTGCAGAACTTCCTGCGGTGAACCAGCTGTGAGAACCTTTACCATCGGATGAAGGTCTTGCGGCGGTTCAGGCGCAGTCTGACATGGTGATGTGACATTCTCAGCAGCTCCATCGAAGTTGTCCAAGATGTGAGAGACAGATTCTCGCTGCGTTGTTGGTCGCTGTAGATTCTCCACTGACACTGTTGGGAGCGAGTTGATTGCGGGAGCGGACTGCTCTGGAAAACCGCGTTGATTAGGCAAGAAATCCCATGGAGATGATGGAGGGATGCTTTCGTCTGTCGCACGGATGATAGAGCGACGTGCGCCTCTGTGCAAGTAGCGTTTCCGCCGGAGGATCCCTGCTGCCCGGCAGAGGTGGAGCACCTCGATGTTGATGGTGTCGGTGGAGGCGAACTGTCGAAGTTCAAGGGGTGTGTACTGAAAGCCCCCCATAGCCAAAACACAAACTCCAACACGGCTTGATGCATCAGCCAGTCCAAAGTGTGCAATTTAATCACCTAGCTAGCACGAAGCCTCAATCTCCGGCTGGTCAGTCAACCGACTAAACCAGCAGCTGGACAGTCAACCGACTATATGAACCCAGCGTATTCAAGATAGAAAAGGAGAGAGACACTAGCAAGCTCGAATCCAGCACAGCTTCCACCACACAAGCAGACAGCAAGTCCAATAGCAGTGAAGGCCTTGCTGATGGCAATCGGCAGTGGGAAAAATAAATAAATAAATAAATAAAAAAATGCTGATCACCAGGCGAAAAAACAGCGCAGGTAACGTTAGAACTCGGACTAGAGGCAGACTTCATAAAACGCAATAAAAGTGTGGAAAAACAAAATAATCAGTTTAAATAAAAAAGGCTATCTATAACTGTACAGCTGAATTAACGAATCTACAATAATTGAAGAAAAATAATCAGGAATAAAATAGTAAAATATTAAAAAACCGAATAAAAACAGGTCAGACGGAGCGGCTTGCAGCCAGCGTCCCCGTTGCTAAGCGACCGAACGATGGGGCTAACCCAACTGCCAGGGGTCTTGGTGTGTGTGTTGGGGGGATGACAGGGGAGATGTGATAGTGTGCTGTGTATGTGGGGAGAGGGCAGTGTGCAACTTCTCAGCTTCTGAGGAGCTTCTCAGTGTAGTAAGTGAATGGGGTCAAGGCCTACCTCCCCCATGCCCTTTTCAAACGTTAACCAATCGGCTTGTTTTGTCAATTCAGCTGAGAGTGAAGAAAACCATGTGTGTGTACTGGGTCCCTCGAGGAGCAGTAACTAATTCCACTTTAATGTGTAGATTGCATTCTGTTCAATTTACATTGGAAATAGGAGTATGAGAAAGGACAGTGAGTGATTCACAATGAGTGATTAAACCCTTTTATTTGTTGAAGTGAGGACCCCCCCCCCCCCCCATACACACACACACACTTAGAAAGAAAGAGAACCCCACTCACACACACAAACACACTCTCACATGCAGACACACGCAAACACGCACGCATGCACGCACACACGCACACACACGCACGCACGCACGCACACACACACACACGCACACACGCACACACACACACACACTCATCCCTTGAGAGAATGCAGCCCTAATATAGCCCAGCTCCCCCACTGTGTTGTTTACTGACACCACTGCAATAATAACAGGATAATTTAATGAAGTGATAAATATGGAGACGTGTATTAAATGACACCGCACAGGTGTGGAATACGTAAGGGATAATGCCCGATGAGGTGTCCATTATAAATGGACGACGCGGAGGCGTCCGCAAAGTCCATTTATTTCTGATAATGGACGCAGAAACCATTTTCTAGTTGTTTATAAATGCTTAATAAATTATGAATTGTGTGTAGTTATTATAAAGTGCTACCATGGTAATCACTATAGCCTGTGAAGGCCGAAAAAGCAGATGCAGAGGTGTTTGTTGTGGTAAACGGCAAAAAATAAAACCAGCATCCAATTTAGATAGAAAAAAGGAACATTTAATAAAACAAACATTACCTGAAAATAACATTTTCTAACTGATTTCTAACTTGTTTCTCTCTGCATCTCCTTAAAGCAAAGGCCACCTCGTTTTGTTCTACTATTCACCTGTATTATAGCAGTAGCACTGAAGGTCCTGAGTCCTGAGATGGGGGTCCACCTATTGAGTCCCCTCCGATGCCTTTACATGAACATTCAGAACTTTTCCTCCACCCAGACAGTACTGAAGGGAAGAGATGGATGTGGTCTGGTAAAGATGGCCCTTTGATTAGGCTACTCACTGTTTTGCTTCTGTTATATAAGCAACTGTTTTACTAAGCAACTTTTTTGGATTACGCACTTTGAGGAGTGTTTTCATTCTATCCTATGGATATGGATCTATTACCGGTACAATGCTCCAGCGGCAGCAAACTTGTGTACACAAGGAATCAGCTGCTTGCAATACGACGGAATGCTGGTAGGGTTCATCCCGGAGGAGCTGTGGTGCTTTCGGGGGTGCAGAGCGGGAGTTAAAGTGAGGACTAGGCGTTGGGAGAAGAAGTGGCAACACAAGCCCTCAGTTCCTTCGATGGTTATGGGAAACGTGAACTCACTGGCCAACAAGACTGACGAACTGGCTGCCCTGGTAAGAAATCAGAAGTTGTACAGGGATTGTAGTTTGCTATGCTTTACAGAGACGTGGCTAACAAGCCATATCCCCCCGGCTAACGTTGAGCTGCCCGGCTTCAGTGTAGCTCGTTTGGACAGAGGCAATACATTTTCTGGCAAAAAGAAGGGAGGCGGACTGGTGCTATACATAAACAACAGATGGTGCAATCCCGGACATGTTACAGTAAAGGAGACTGTATGCTGTAAGGATGTGGAGTCACTAGCGGTCAGTCTACGACCATACTACTACATGCCGAGGGAGTTCTCGCACGCCATTGTTGTTTGTGTTTACATTCTGCCTCAAGCCCTCCTGGACACAGCGTGTGACGTCATTCACTCTACAGTCGCTAGGCTCCAAACTCAGCACAGTGATGCCTTCTTTGCGACCTCTGGTGATTTCAACCACATTACACTGGATTCCACCCTCACAACCTTTTACCAGTTTGTTGACTGCCCAACTAGGAAAAACAGGACAATAGACCTCATGTATGCAAACGTGAGTGATGCTTACAGTGCCACCCCCCTTCCCCCACTGGGGAAGTCGGACCATAACCTCATTCATCTTCAGCCAATGTACAAGCCAAAAGTTCAGAGGCCAGAGACCAGTTGCCACGCGCAACTTCAGGAAGTGGACACCAGAAGCGGATGAGGCTTTGAGAGACTGCTTTGAGTCCACTGACTGGAGTGTGCTACTGAATGGAGAGGACTTAGAGGAGGTCACACATTGCACTACTGACTATCTGAACTTATGTATGGACATTGTTGTTCCCACAAGGACTGTACGCTGCCATCCAAATAACAAGCCTTGGATACCAAGTAATGTCAAGACCCTTCTCAATAGGAAAAAGATGGTGTTTAAAGAGGGGGACATGGCAGAGCTGAGGC